>NC_091431.1:21353825-21666037 GCF_032191515.1 Phaenicophaeus curvirostris
TAGACGTTAGGAAAAAATTCTTTACAGAAAGGGTCATTGGGCACTGGAACAGGCTGCCCAGGGAGGTGGTTGAGTCACCTTCCCTGGAGGTGTTTAAGGCACGGGTGGACGAGGTGCTGAGGGATATGGTTTAGTGTTTGGTAGGAACGGTTGGACTCGGTGATCCGGTGGGTCTCTTCCAACCTGGTTATTCTGTGATTCTGTGATTCTGTGACTATTACAGACATACTTTATAGAAATGCATGAGAATGATGGTGCTATCAGCAGCTTATTATTATGAGTAATGGCTTGATCCTGCCTGAAGATTGATAGATAGCAGAGAGCTGCTGCATCTTTTGCTGTGGAAAAAGCAACTGGCTGGCTGGAGACTGATTGTAAAGCTTTGGTGGCTGCTGGGATGGCATGTATAATAAGAATACCAAGAACGTCTTTCTTCCATCTGCTGTGGGAAAAAAAGGGTTGGCTTCTTAATTTGATGTAGTGCCGTCTAGTCAAGTCTTATCTCGTGTTCTGTGTGGCTAGTGATTTAATCACCTACATAACGGATAAGCTTAAAAAAGAGATTTGATTCTGCAGGCCTCCCGTGCTGGATCATAGAAGCCTGGTAAAACGAAACTGCTTTTTATGTGTACTGCTGAAGAGATGGACCTCCATTGTGAGAGTTAAAAGTTTGGCTTGTCCCTTTTGGACCAATTATCCAAGCTAAAATGATAAGCCTGATAAAGATTTTGATAAAGAAACAGAAATAATATCAAAGGGAAGAAGAAGCGAGAGGACCAATGAAGGCAAATGCTAAAGGTAACATAAAGGTCTAAGACATCATTAAGGGAAAAATAAAGTGAAGCCAGGAAGCATGACTGTCAAGTGAACTGGATGATGGATTTTAATTATGCTGAGCGTCACAAAACTTCTCAGTATATATTTACCATTTAGCACCTGAAAATACTGTTTCAGTGCATTTACGACTCAAACAACCCTAATGATGAGCTACAGCTTTAAAAATTGACAGGAAAGTGGTGCAAGCAGTTGCCAGTCTGATTAAGCTGTCAAGGTAAAACACAGTTTCATGTGCTTAAAAACTTCAGAAGGTGTTGTTAGTTTGTAGTAATAAGTTTGTATACAGGCAGCTTGTCTTTAAATATGATTCAAATGTATCAGTACAGAAGTACTTGTACAGAAACATTCTTTGTCTCCTCAAGATAGCATTGTGCAGTTTTTCTGGATGATATGGGTGTTCTGATATGTGATAACTAATACTGTGCGATTTGGACTATTGTAGATGGTGCTGTGTAAGCACGGACTGTCTGTTAGTGATCTGTGTAAGCAAGTAAATAATGGAAAACATTTTCATGTGTAGGCTTAAAATTGCTGTATATTACAGAGGAGGGGAAAGAGTTGTTAACTACTTACTTATTATTGGGTTGTTTGCACAAGTCTTTGCATGTCAAGGCTTCACGTTGTTCTGGTGAGTTGCATTGAATGTCATGGTGACCTTACTGAAAAACAGGCAATCCCTGAAGAGTCACTATGATAAAGAAGCCTGTCAGCTGTCTATAGCATGTGTACACCCTGCACTAACAGAAAGAACAGGGAGGGGAGATGTGTCAGTAGATAAAAGCATTTTTTTGGCCCAAATGTCTCAATTTTTCAGTTGTGTTGTAAACTCATACTTGGTCTTCTCGTGGAGAAACTACTTATCTAATTTGGTTAGGCACAACAGATCATTTAGGAAGGGAACACATTGCTCTGCAGATGGTTACAGTGACGTCTTTGGAAGACTGATGTACTTGACATAATCAAGATAAGACAGAAAACTACTTTTTAGTTTTTAAAACTTAGAACAAAGTGTGCTTAATAAGGTTTGTATTGTGAAACTGTTTTTTTAATTAAGACTGTTTCTGTGCTGTAGGTGAAGGCACTGAAAGAGAAGATTGAATCAGAAAGAGGGAGAGATGCTTTTCCAGTAGCTGGGCAAAAACTGATTTATGCAGGTAATGAATATTCTGTAGATGCTGTCTTTGAGTCGGCCTTATTTTTTATGTTCTTCTTTGACTTTGATGTGAATATGAAGTCTTCTAAAGATTGTAAGTATTGAAATGCAAACAGGTTAAAAAAAAACCAAACACAAAACTGACAACAAACCTCGTTGTCAAAAGGAACTTTGGATTTTGAATCAGAATTTTTCAAGCTTTGATACACATATGTCTGGTATATTTTCTTTCATAGCATGATAAGCTAACAGCTTTAGTCCTAGGTGGGGTATGGTAAGTGAAGTAGTAGCTTTTGTTACATGAAATCAGGATATAAGTAGATCATGTCTCATGTTCTGAGTTAACTTGTCTTTTGTTCAGTTTCTGCTGCATATAGCTGAAGTGCTCCTTTACGTACCTCAGAGAATTAAAAATCAGGTTATTTCTTCTGTATTAACAAGAGAAACCCACCACCATGTCCCTGCTATACCAAGGTACTTTCAGTACTTTCAAACTCTGTCATTAGAAATGTGTATTGTGTGCTAGCAAAAAGCAGGCTAATGTGAGGTAAAGATATGACATAGTTTGAACGTTTGTCATTAATATTTTTTTACTGTTTCTGACCTGGCCAGTCCATTCTAGCACTAGTACACAGATCCATTTTTTTGTCCTCATTCATATGGGAACTTTCAGAGTTTTATTTTAGTACCCACTCTAGTGCTTTTTCCTCTCAAACCGTGCTTGAAAGAAACTTTGATTGTCTTTGCACTTCTTCAGTGTACTGCTTTGTAATCAGTATTGATTTTCCACTTCATATTCACAACAGAAGGATGCTAATAGGAAGGGAACTTGAGAGTCTCTCTGTCTTTGTATGGACTCCTCAGGACTGTATTTCTTAGCAAGTTTCATGCCTGTTATACTTCAGTGAAGGGAATGCCCATCAAGAACATGAAGGTAAAAGTGGTGTGCATGATAAATATGAAAAAGGCGGATGGTCTTTTGCCATATATATAATTGCATGACGCTCAATGTTATTTTTGTAACTAAAAAATTCAGGGTTGCATGAGATCATAGGATGTGACTTGACTATTTTCAGAAGGCAGAATTTATCTGCAGTGCTGTGTAATCCTCAAAAGCAGTAGGAATTGTAGGGAAAAAGATTTAAAATAAAAGACCATCCAAAGACTGATTGTATTTTTTTTCTTGACCAAGAGATGCATCAAGGGTGTATTGGTGACATTTTTAGTTTAATTAAAATGAGTTTTAGAGTTTGCATAGTTTGGTAAGGCAGAGTGATATCCCAGATGAACCTGATTAAAAGTGTACCATTTGTTAATACAAAATGTTTGTAATTTTTTTTTTTAAAGGTTGTGCTAGTCAGCTATGAGGTAGATCTATTGTGTTGCCATCTGTATTAAGTTAAAGTTTAGAAACCCTGAGAGTGGTGTGTCCAGAGAAGATAGGATGTCTGCATATATACATTGGGCAAACTCTCTCAGGGTGCCAGTAAGCAAGATTTTAGGTAAACCTGTGTAGGTTGAGTCAGATGCTGCACCATCAGCTACACGTATTACTATTACTACAGAGCTTATAATATATTCTTGAGCATTTGACCTGCAAGACTGGTGGAACCCGTAGGGTAGGACAGTGCTACCACCTTTGTGTTCAAAGTGCCATAGTGGGTACACATCGCTTGATTTCCTTGCAATCTTCAGGATGATGATGTGTCCTGTTGGCTACAGGTAAGTGGTCTATTCCACTAGCAATGAGAACTGTTAGGAAAATGTGTATTTTTCCTCCTGAAATAGAGAAGTGGGTCTTTGCACATCTTCATATTGAATTGATTTAAATTGTAGACTATTTCCTGAAATCCTGTAGAAGTCAATGCTATAAAACTCACTGAAATACAGCCAATTTTCTGATTTGTGATACTGCCACTAAATCAGCTTATCCTAAACCAAAAAAAATCTATATGATTTAATGCGTTTCTGAGCTCTTGTAGGCATGAGGCAAATCTGCTTTGCTGCAGTATAGCAAACGTCTCTGGGTTTGTTTTGTCTTTTTCATTCATCCTTCTATCAAGGTAGGATATGGAATCTTCTAGCTTCTAGCCTTACCCTTCTTTTAAGAAAAAACATTGAAGTTGCAAAGTCACAGAATTCTCTAGTGTAGATAAACTTAGTGTGTGGTCAGGAGATAATTTACTGCATCTGAAGGGCAAACTAAAGATGAGCAGGAGGGAACTTCGTTACTGTGTCTAGACTGTGTGAGCAGGCGCAGGTTGTTCAGTTAAGCTTATTGTATGCTAAAGCCTTTTCTCTACATTAATTCTCTGTGTTAAAGGTCCAGTAAATCTTTCTTTGGATTACATGCTTCTGGTTTAAATGATTTAAAGCATCTTCTACACTTACAGCAACAGCCTTCAAGCTGTGGACACCTAGGACAAAGTGATCATGAGATGATAGGGTTTTCTGTTCTAGGTGAAGTGAAGAGGGCGGTTAGAAGGACAGTAGCATTAAATTTCCAGAGGGCAGACTTTGAACTCTTCAGAAGGCTGGTTGGCAAAGTCTCATGGGAGACAGTACTCAAGGGCAAGGGAGCCCATGAGGGCTGGGAGCTCTTCAAAAAGGAAATCCTGGCAGCTCAGGAGAAAGCCATTCCCATGTTCTGGAAAAAAAGCCAGCAAGGGAAAAAACCAGCTTGGTTGAACAGAGAGATCTTGAGTGATATCAAGAAGAAGAGAAACGTTTATGGGCTCTGGAAGAGGGGACAGGCCTCCTGGGTGGACTACAGGTGGGAAGTGAGATTGTGTAGAGAAAAAATCAGAAGGGCTAAGGCTCAACTAGAAATCAGGTTGGCAAAGTCTGTGAAAGATAACAAAAAAATCTTTCTATAAATTTATAAATAATAGAAGGAGGACTAGGGAGACCATACAGTCCCTATTGGACGCAGAAGGAACAACAGTGACAGGAGATGAGGAAAAGGCTGAGGTACTTAATGCCTTCTTTGCCTCGGTCTTTAATTATAAAGAAAGTCGTTCTGTCTGTGTACAAACCCAGGAGCTAGAGGAGCAAAATGAGGCTCCCATGATCCAAGAGGAGGTGGTCAGAGCCTTGCTAGCCCGACTAGACACCCACAAGTCTATGGGGCCGGACGGGATTCACCCAAGGGTACTGAAGGAGCTGGTGGATGTGCTGGCCAACCCCCTTTCCATCATCTTCCAACAGTCCTGGAAAACTGGGGAAGTTCCACTGGACTGGAGGCTGGCTGATGTTGTGCCCATCTACAAGAAGGGTCGCAGGGAGGACCCAGGAAACTACAGGCCTGTCAGTCTGACCTCAGTGCCAGGGAAAGTCATGGAGCAGGTGATTTTGAGTGCTATCATGAAGCATATGCAAGAGAACCAGGTGATCAGGTCCAGTCAACACGGGGTCACAAAAGGCAGGTCTTGCCAAATGAACCTGATCGCCTTCTATGACAAAGTGACTCGGCTGCTGGATGAGGGAAAGGCTGTGGATGTGGTCTTCCTGGACTTCAGTAAAGCCTTTGGCACAGTTTCTCACAGCTTTCTGCTTGAGAAACTGTCAGCCTCTGGGCTGGACAGGCGCACACTCTCCTAGGTGGAAAACTGGTTGGATGGCCGGGCCCAGAGAGTGGTGGTAAATGGTGTGAAATCCAGCTGGAGGCCAGTGACAAGTGGGGTTCCCCAGGGCTCAGTGCTGGGTCCAGCCCTGTTCAATGTCTTTATCAATGACCTGGATGAAGGCATTGAGTGCACCCTTAGCAAGTTTGCAGACGACACTAAGCTGAGTGGAAGTGTGGATCTGCTGGAGGGAAGGGAGGCTCTGCAAAGAGATCTGAACGGGCTGGACCACTGGGCAGAGTCCAGTGGGATGAGGTTTAACAAGGCCAAATGCCGGGTCCTGCACTTGGGGCACAACAACCCTGTGCAGCGCTACAGACTAGGAGAAGTCTGTCTAGAAAGCTGCCTGGAGGAGAGGGACCTGGGGGTGTTGGTTGACAGTGACTGAACATGAGCCAGCAGTGTGCCCAGGTGGCCAAGAAGGCCAATGGCATCTTGGCTTGTATCAGAAATGGCGTGACCAGCAGGTCCAGGGAGGTTATTCTCCCTCTGTACTCGGCACTGGTGGGACCGCTCCTCGAATCCTGTGTTCAGTTCTGGGCCCCTCACCACAAGAAGGATGTTGAGGCTCTGGAGCGAGTCCAGAGAAGAGCAACAAAGCTGGTGAAGGGGCTGGAGAACAGGTCTTACGACTGAGAGAGCTGGGGTTGATTAGCCTGGAGAAGAGGAGGCTGACGGGAGACCTCATTGCTCCCTACAACTACCTGAAAGGAGGTTGTGTAGAGGAGGGTGCTGGCCTCTTCTGCCAAGTGACAGGGGACAGGACAAGAGGGAATGGCCTCAAGCTCTGCCAGGGGAGGTTTAGGCTGGACATTAGGAAAAAATTCTTCACAGAAAGGGTCATTGGGCACTGGAACAGGCTGCCCAGGGCGGTGTTTGAGTCACCTTCCCTGGAGGTGCTTAAGGCACGAGTGGACGAGGCGCTGAGGGGCATGGTTTAGTGTTTGATAGGAATGGTTGGACTCGATGATCCGGTGGGTCTCTTCCAACCTGGTTATTCTATGATTCTATGAAGCTAACTGGTACTTTGGACATCGTAGGAGAATTACTTGTAGCCATACTGCCAAGGCTTAATAGCCAAAACACTTATTTTGTAGCATTGTTGTTTATAAATCTGCATAAGAAGTGTTTTTATGGAGTTTTTTTTGGAAATGTTGTTTATGTGACAGACTCCCAAGATCATCTCATGATCTGTTAAATAACTTCCTAATTTGTGTGTGTTTAATTTGCCAGGTAAAATCCTTAATGATGATACTGCTCTTAAAGAGTACAAAATAGACGAGAAGAACTTTGTGGTGGTTATGGTGACAAAAGTGAGTAGTCCTTATTTTTAAAAAGGAAATTGCATTCATTTCATACTTTTTTTTTATCATTGTGGTTAGTGATTGTATATGCCTATTGTCAAGACAAGGAATTCGATCGTGTGAAAGTTTTAGTCAACAGTAGGAATAAATTCTTGTGCAGGTGGACACGAAACTTTGCTTCACAGTCCTCATTTGCATATAGTGATTGTTGTTACTGTTCTGTGCCGAATGTTTACATCAGAGAAGAAAACTGCTGGTGTCAGAATTTACTGTTTCTTCTTTCTTGTCTCTCTGTTTTTCCAGTGATACTATTAAAAGGAAGAAGGGAGCCTAGGTAGTTTTTCACTAAATGCTCTATACAAGACTCATCCAGTCTTGCAGTGTTGGTTTTCAAAACTCATGTCTGTTTCTTTTGTCAAGCTGAATAGCTTAAACCCCTAGAGAAAGCATACATATGCCAATCAACAAATCTGTGAATTTTGAGATATTGCAATGACAGGGTAATGACTGTGACATGTATTTGAAGTATCTCTCCTCTTAACCAGTCACCAGATTGCTGCTGGGAGTCAAACCACTAACTTTCTAGGCACTCCCTAGATCCTTAGGATCCCTTAGGATCTGAATAAAACCGGCTTCATCTCTGTCTTGAGATAACAAAGTAAATGCTGGAGTTAGAGACCCTCCTTCTGACAATGAAAAACTATATTCAGTTGCCCTTCACTTCTGTCTGGTGTTGGTTCATTGGATTCTGTGTTTAAATTTTACTGTTACTGCTGTCTTGCTAAACAAACCAGTGTTCTAGTCTGTGGTTTGCCTGCGGAAGAGGCATTTATCAGTACAAGAGAACAGGTGTGGATGGGACTTCAGAGTATGGCTTTCATTTTGTTTGTATCAGAAGAAACACAGGCCTATGAGAAGAGCTGCTAAATGCAATACCTTCTTATATTGAAGCTCCCTATTTGGAGCTGGGCAGCTCTTCAATGTTATTGTCTTTCTGCTTAGTCTTTAAGTTCAGTTCCCTTTCCTTGATTCTTTCTGGATAAGACCTGCCCTATCATGTAATCATGACCACTAGCTTTGTCTGATGCTGAGATGTGTTTTTTTGTTTTTCTTTGAATGCTTCTTAAAGTGTTCCTCATGTTTCAAGCTCCTTACTCTCAACTTCTTCTTTCCTTTCAGACAAAAGAAGAAAATACATTTTTCCTAGTTTAAGCAAACATTGTCTGAATGAGAATCATCCTTAAGTAGTTGTGTTTTGTTAAAGTTCAGCTGTTTCTCTTGGTAAGGCAGAGATGGGGGTCAGCCTTGTCAATCCTTGAGAATTTTCATAGGCAAGGGACTGCACTGATACGGCTTTCAAAAACATAATTCTGTACCTTAAAAGCAAAATTCATGTTTCCAATAGAGATGTGAAAATTTAATGACAATTATATGCAAATATCGCGCACTCTGAATTTGTTGCTGTATATTTGCTAGTTCTTGATTCTGCTGGATTTTAGGTGCTCATTAGGGAACTCAAGATAAGTGTTATTTATGTAATGTTTTAAATGTGAAGAATGCATAAATTCATAAAAAGTGTTGTAGATTGTTTGTTTTAACATCTAATTTTCAAGAAAATATCATTCATAATGATATGTGATTTCTGTCTTAGTGACTTCTTTCCAAGTTTGAGTGGTGAGAAAACCCTATGCTGTTACGCTTGTCAGATGTCCTTTGATGACTATTTTAGTTTTTTCTGAAAAATGCACTTTTGTAAAACACAAGAGTGTTTCCACATTTAGAGTATTGCAGTCTATAAATATTTAGATCATATCTTTGCGTTTCGCTTCATACTCAAATAGTGTGACTGCTTAGATATCTGAAGTACTTCAGTGACAATACTGGTGTCCTGTTTACGTGCAATAAAAGGCATTATAGATTTAATATCTTGCAATGTTTTGATGTTACGCTTGATGTTGAGGCAGCAATGTCAAACACAAATGGTCTTAACAGAACGTAATCAACTTGTTGAGTATAGAAAAGCATGGGTTTAGTAGCTTTGTGCTGTGTCTGAATTCTGTTGTCCTTCTATAGCCCAAAGCAGCATTTGGAGCAACTCAGCAGTCAAATGCTGCTACTGCTACTTGCTCAACAACTGCAGCTCCTACACCAGTCACTGCACCAATCCCTGCTGCTGTTCCTGTGCCAGCTCCCGTCCCTCCAGAACCAGATGCAGTTGCTTGTGAATCTGTGCCTGTGAGTGCTCCTAAAGAGGAGGAGACAGCAGAAAAACCACCGGAGCCAGCTGCTGTCAGCCCTTTGTCAACTGACAGGTATGAACGAGCCTCCAAAAATGTCGTCCTCTCTCTATTTCTGTTGCTTCAAGTTTTAACTTTAAGTTGAAGTTTTCATTACAGTGTTAGTCCCATCATTTTCTCTTTTCTACATATTTTTTCTTCTTTCTTAACTAACTTCAGTCTGTGGCTCAAGTATAACATTACTGATGGTTAGAAGTGCCCCTTCACGCTCACACCTTCTCCTGTGGGAAGTGTGGTCTTGGGACTAAGCCTATGGAGTGCAGAGCTAAATGACACAGGACTTGTGCTACTATTAGGCATTTCAGAGCTGCTGTGGCACAAGTTTCTTTTCAGACTGAAGATACTAATGTGTGTGGGTCTTCAAAGATTTGAGAGGGATTTGTCCTGTCCTGTTCATAGAACTCTGATTGTGTTTTGAATCATGCTGGTTAGATTTGAACTATGTGTCCGTTATTGTTGTAAGAGTCTCTTAATTTCTGGAAAGAACATTTTCTTCCAAAATTTAGGGGATAGTGTTGCTCTTAATCATGTAATGTCTCAAAGCTAAAAGCTTTTGTTCTGAATGTTCATTGGACCATCTGCAGATAGTTGTGGAAGTTGGGATAGATTTTAACCTTTCTGTGTTTAAGAAAATCAAATGGAAGTTAGAAGTTTCATCCCTGTTATTTACTGTGGCCTTTTGTTGCTCACTTTAATTTGCTTAAGTGTTGCATGGATAAAAATGTTTACTGTAATTTAATGACACTTGAAGTGCTACAATAGTATTAAGCCTTCATGTTTCATACGCTGGTTTTCAATTATTTTTGTTATTTATATGAATACTGTTGCACAAGACATTAATTTCTGAATTGGTCGTGTTTAAACACCATTGGTTTGATTATAAGGAAACAAAACTTAAAATTGCCTAATATCTTGAAAATGTCATCACAGCTTTCTTGCACTAAATAGCCTAATTGATAACTTGATTTTCGAGTTCTGAGAAATTGACATTCTTAAAATTTTAAAAATTAAGCTTCATTTATCAGTCAAATAACTTGCAATTTTTTTGCTAATGGATGGGGTTTTTTTGCTACTCAGTTTGTCCAGCAGGTTCAAAGATTAGATTAAATCTTTAACACTGAAACAGTGTGTTCCTGCTTTTCCATGTACAGATTTTAGTGTTATAAAACTGCAGTAAGAGAGCTTCAGTGTACGAATGTAACAAGAAGCAAGAGAATAATTTATTTAACAAATACATTGTAGTTATCGCCTGCCTTGATTTCCGTGAGTACTGCTTGTTTCTGATTTGATTTAAAGATTAAATTACTAAGGCTGGTAAAGATTTTTTGAGCCGTGGCCAGGCAAGCTGATGTCCCGTTTCACTTTTGATCTTTTTCAGTTGTAAATCTTATGAGTGATAGATACTAGTGAAGCATTCTTGTTGGAACAGCCTATTTTTACATTAAAAAATGCATGTCTGCAAATACCTTGTCACATTTTTAATGGCACCTTCTGAAAACTCATCCAGATTTCATAATCTTTCACTTGCTGATAGTATTTGCCTACTCTGGTAGCCTGATAGATGAAGGACTGCTGGACCTTCACGTCTCCAGGTCTTTCAAGTATCAAGATTGAACATGTGTTCCTGGTTTATATACACAATAAGTATATACCTACATATATGGCTGGCTACATGGGTCAACACAGGCAATAAAAAACAGCACTCAAGCAACCGTACAGCACCAGCAGTTGCATCCTGTTCCCTTCTGTCTACTCAGGGCAGAGCTCACTAGTGCAAAACACACATGTACCAACTGGACTTAGGACACTCTATTCCAGTAGCTGGCCCTTCCATCTTTCAGTTTTTGGTATCTGGGCATGTGACTGCCTGAGCCATGGCAACCCTGCTGCATTTCCTGGTACTTGGATTCAGTTCCCTTTGCATGGATCCACACGTTCATGCACACACAAAATCTATGCAGGAACTGGCTGGAGACACGCAGTAAAACCTAAAGCTACTCCGTAGACCCCCATGTCTCACAGCAGCCTTATTCATGGACGCATGAACAAGTCTCTCTGCTGGCTGGTTGAGGCTGGCTGGTTGAGGCTGGTTGAGGGTAGGCTGACCCCTACACATTAAGCTCTTGCCAGCAGCTCCTCATTCAAGCCCTCTGGTTTCTCCAGCCGTCAGCTCTGATGTAACAGCCATCCAATACCCAGTTCTCAAGTCTCTTGCCCTGCTTACAATACTCAAGCTTGATCCTTGCTGGTGTTTTCACACATGCCGATGTGCATCCGCACAGAATAAGCATGCACTCTGGTCTTTTGAGTTGCCGACAGCCCTGGCACATGAGTCCCTGTAGCCCCTTCTCCAGCTACTGTCACTGATACTGCGTGGTCTCTGCAGCTGCTGGTTCCGCCCATGTCTGGGTCTCCGTGACTCAAGAATTTGTGTCCAGCTGTGGGCACTTAAACTTCCATAAACACATATCCATGTAGAATAGAGAGACATCCCGCCCTTTCTCTGCATGAAAAATAGTTAGTAATGGAATTTAATTGGAAAACAGTATGAACTGATGATCAGGTGCAGGATATGGCCAGATAACTGCTGTTTATATGTGACTGTCCCTTTTTCTCCTCATTTTCACTCTCTACCTGTGCTTTTTGTCTGCCAGGTGCCTTGGTGCTTCCCTTTTCCCACCTCTGTGGTTTTTTTTTCCTCTGGCTATCCCATAATAAGTATCACACTATCCCCAAATGCTATTTCCTGGCATCCCACAATGATTTGCACCACCCTGTAGGCAGTAATACCCTGGATCTGTAAGGAGACCTGGCGATTCTCTCTTGCTGAACCGCTGGGGTGTCACCCTGAGACCAAGGGGCTGGTGCTCTAAGCTGCAGCCCTGGGAGAAGCCGGGAAAGGTGCACCCTTGGCACTAAGTTAACTGGGGTTTGTGTGCCTGGTATTGTGCTTTTGTGTTCCTTGCTGTCCATGGAGGTGAGCCTTTAATCCTGCAATTTAACCATTTTGATAACTTGAGATGGAGTAATTGCAAATGTTAGCTGTTTACATTCCTAGGAAGGCAGGATGATGAGATTTTAATAAGCACTTGCCACCGTCCTCCTTGTGTCCTCATAGAGGTCAAACCAGTGACTATGGGGAATCAGTTAGGGAGACTGCTGTGTGCTTTTGAAAAATCCACCTTGTTCTCTCGCTGTTTAAAGCATTCAGGCAAACAGATGGCTAATCCCTTAGCAGATGGGTAAGAGCCAAACTGTTGTGGGGTAGGGGAAAAGGTCAGCCTGTAAGTATTAAATATGGTTGCGATATGAGTTTGTAAAACCTGGTCTCACTTTAAGACCAAGAAGGAACTCTTTGGAAAACTTTGTTGGGTTTTTAGAAACAAAAGGGGTTAACAGATTTACAGCTGCTGCTGCTTTTTTTGAAAAACAGGAAGTTTTCCAGAGTTTTGTAATTACCATTGCACTTGTCTTCATCTTACAGTACAACAGGTGATACATCTCGATCAAATCTTTTTGAGGATGCTATAAGTGCACTTGGTAAGTGGAGTGTTTTTTTAATGTAGACATTATTTTGGTGCAGCAGAAACAAATGGTGGATTAACAGATATTGACATTCTCTTCTGTATCTGTCATTGTTAAAATTATAACCAGAGTACTCTTCTCTAAGACCTGAAGTTGGTGTCTTAGAACTAGCATCAAGAACTTTACTGAAGAATATTTCACTTCATATATTTTTATTGTGTAAAAGGAAGATCCTTATCATTCCTGGCTTTTTACCCCATTTGCCTTAATTTGTCTTCTAGCTTTTCAGTTTGAAGTGGCTCAGATAGAAGACAGGACATAAATATGCATATGCTTTTCTTCACACCTTTGTTTCCCGTTGTGCAGGTCTCAAAATAACTGCCTTTATTATTTACTTGTTCCAGCTTTGACAGCAGTGTCTTTTGACACTTTGAAATTAGATAAATTCACCAAATATGTTACTGTCTGGGTTGAGAAGTGAATGCCTCCATATAGTTACAGTCAATTCACTTTTCTTTTGATGGTTTAAAGGTCTTCATTTCTCAATGGAATAAACAGGGTAAAAAAAATAACAAATTCTGCTCCTCATTTACGCTGATCCTGGTAGATGGGAAGTTACTAAGTTACTAGGAAACCCACAACTTCTTACTCCTACTTAAAGTTTTTTGGAGTTTTTCTTTTTTTTAGGCTGTAACAAAGCACAAAATTAAGGGGGGATGGATTTTTTTTATTTTGTCTTATTTCTGTAAACATTAAGTTGTACTTAGTATAAAAAAATTAGAATAATTGGAGTTTTACTTACATTTTTGTGTAGGGTTGTGTGAATGTATTGGAAGCAGGTGTTGTGATTAAGCAGCCCAAGATCATTTAGGAGCAAAAGCATTGTTTTACCTGTATTGGTGGTAGCCACCAGATTTATTGTGTCTAAAAGTAGTGTCAGTCTTATGTTACAAAGTACTGTTTTGGGCTGAAGAAATATGTGAGCTGAAGTATCTGAGAAATAATGTAGGAGACAACTGGTCGAGTTCTGTTACATTTTTTAAATGACTGCTGCTATCAAAGGTGCTGCAAGCTTCATTAACCATTCACTATACCCTCATGGCTAATATGGTCATCAGGAACACTCATGTTAACAATAATGACCAAGAAGTTTAAGCTGGTGGTCTTGGTTCAGTTGTCTTCAGAACTGGGGAGCATGGGAAATCTTTCAGTGTAGTAGGAGAACACCACCTCACTATGTGTTCTATATGAAGCTTCTTTGGTGTCCAGTACAGTAGGCCCGCATGTCCCTAGCAGTTTGGAAATAAAGGGCACTGAATGTAATTTCCAGGATAAGCATACTTCAAGAATTATGTGCCAAAAAATATGCAAAGGCAGTAGGCAAAGAACTCTGTGGTTATTTTTCTTTAAAAGCTCCCTTAAAAGGAATTCACTTGCAGAAACTCATGGAGTATATTTTTACATCCTAAGTTGGACCCTAAGCATATCCTTACAGTGGCTGCTCACTGTCTGAAAGTAATTTACTTTGGTTTAAAAAAAGGGATTGCTTTCTATTTGCTTTGGTTTCAGTTAGATATGCTAGCTGAAAACTAACGTGGCTTTATGTGCTGTGTGCAGTTCCTGTGAAACCGTGTCTTTCACTGAAGCAGCCTAGGCTTTCCTTAGGGCATGGGACAAGGTATATTGTCAGGATTATGATGAACTGAATTTGAAAGTTAATCCAGCTTTAAAATGTTATTTGAAAGACAAAAGCAAAGAACAGAATCAGTTCAGCATTGACCTCATAAACATTCTCAGTAGCACTGTGTAGGAATAGGCTTGACTGCATCATGACATTGCTTGTGTTGAATTCTCGATCTTACTTTTGCACAGCATGTGTTGGTAGACCATGTATGGAGTAAATGTGCCTAAATTCGCAGTAATTCTGTTTCCTTCTTTGGCTTTTAATTACGGCTTATGTAGAACTTTGTCCAAAGGAAGTCAGCCTTCCTGCATCTTTCTTTTCTGTACTAAAGCTCTCATGCTGTTCTAGTCTCTACCTAGGTTATATTGAAAGAGCATTACAGAAAGGTTTAAGTAGTAACTAATGAAGTCCAAGTGTTGTGTCTTCTGTTTAACCTTGATTAGTTTGCTAGAAACACTAAGGGTAAGCTAGTGCTGTATATGAAAGAATATGAGCAGTAAGTTTGTTAAAATCACTGCGTTGAGACAATTGCTGGCTTGCCTTCTTTTCCCTCTTTAAAGATAGATACAGAAATGTGTGTCTTTAGAGTAAAGTTGAGGTGATTTATTTTTCTTAGGTCTTTGAAAAAATTAAGGTAGACTTAAAATGATCTTGTAGGTGTATGTGAAGACATGAACTTCCCATTCCTTAAAATCAGGTTGGCGCTATTTTTTTGACATCTGAATAAAAAAATAGTCAAATTAGTCAAGGGTTGTAAATCTGTTATTTATCTTTATGGATGATTGTGCAAGTATCCTTGAGCTAGGGATGTTTTATTATCTATTCTTGAGTATATTGTCTTAAGTCCTATGTCCACTGATTATTTAGAAGCATTCTTTAAAAATCAAGCAGTTTGGTTCTCTCTGAGGGAATAAAACTTTATTTTCTTTGGTTCTTTTAATTGTGACTGACATGCCTTAACAGAGTTGCTCTAGCAGTATTTATTCCCTCTACTTTTTTTTTAATCTGTGGGTTTTTAATTTTTTTTTGGTTTAGTGTTGTTTGATTTTAGATTTTGTTTGTTTGTTTTATGGTAACTGTTAGTTATTTAACTGTTCTGCTGCTTATTGATGGTGTTACAGAGTCCATAGGAGGGTTCTACTGAGGTCAAGAATACCTTTATTCAAGAAAGGAAATAGTATTTTAATGCCTAGATTTGGGGGTTTTTTTCTGGTTTTGCATGAGAAGATAACTTGTAAGATGCCACTCAGTAACAATTTGTAGTAGAATAGTTACATTTTTTAATTGTTAAATCTGCTCTCTGCTTTTAAGGAAGGGAGATAAAATGGGTTATGAAAAGAATAATAATTTTCCTTGTTATACCATTAGTTTAACGATCAATTGCCCTTATATTGCTTCTTCTATAGTGTGTGTACTCCTTCGTCTTGATGGCTGCAGGTGTGGGCCACTTTTAATCCATTGATACTCTAAGAGATGAGGGATTTGATGTGATGTATGTCTAGTTAAATATACATGAATTAAATGATTGTTCTCCTGAACCCTCATTGAGGTCTTTGGTGACTTTCATAGATAAAACTTCAAGTCTCCTGCCTGATTTGAGTTGGCCCATCTTAAGTTGATTAAATGACTTGTCATCATTACCAGCATGTAGCAATATACAGTTGTAACTTGGTCAGCACTGTTTGTCATCTAACTATAGCATAATGCAAAGTCTTTATTTAGAAAAACCTCAAGGGTTAACAGTTTAACAGACAGATTTCTGCCTACAAAGTTTAATTTACAAGCTTGTGCTGTAGGAGACTTTTCTTAATTACATTGGGAATTTAATATTAGCTTTGAGGATGTCTTTGACCTTAAATGAAAGCATAGAGAAGGAATATTATTTCAATTATGAGTACAGAAGTATCGCAACTGCTGCTATTTTTTTTAATAGAAGTTTGCATTGTGTTCATTACCTTCTACTATTCCAGTGAAATGCATAATGAAACCACCAGAATATATTTGGAGTAAAAGCAACAGAACCATGGCAAGTTTAATGTGAGCTGGTTTTGACTCTTTAATGAACAACTCAAATTTGGTAGAATTGAAGTTTATCTATTGAAACTTTTCTGTGCTTTCTTTTGCTTGATTCCTTTAAAATGGTGATCATGTTACTTCTAGTGACTGGTCAGTCCTATGAGAATATGGTGACTGAGATCATGTCAATGGGCTATGAACGGGAGCAAGTAATTGCAGCACTGAGAGCCAGCTTCAACAATCCTGACAGAGCAGTGGAATACCTTTTAATGGTGAGCAGTTTTTTACGTGCACTCTGTTCTTTTAACTTTTTATTTTGTTCTCAGTAAAGAATAATTTTAACTTGGATTTACTTCTTACTTTTAGTATTGTCCAGTCAGTGAGACTAATCATAGAGGGACGGTATCTCTGAGCAGACCATCCAGAATTCTGAAATTCAGATTTTGAGGGTCAGAATGTGTTAGAGGAAATATTGAAGTCACCTCTTACTACATCTATAATTTCTTCGCTTTTATTGTTTATTGTTTTTTGTAGCGATTAAGGCACGGACCCCGTCGATGAGATCACCTTTGTTGAGAGGATACAAACCTTATATAGTGTTTCTGTACCCAGTCAGCAGCTACCCCAGTGAATTTCCACCTGTGAGAATCCTGCAGTAACAATGATAGTACAACCCACTGTTTACCACAGGTGTTCCCTTTATCTTCATGTTTTCTGTCTAATGTATTCTTTTCTTATTAGCTCGCGGGTCTTAGTATACTAAGACTCCAAGGTCTCAACAAGCTAGCAAGCATGAGAACACCATGCGTTTGCTCTGTGCTTGCTGCTAATATCATGGGTATGCCAAGGCAACGACTGCTTGTCTCAGCATACACGCCACAGTGAAATCTTTCATGCCCGCAGGTTTCTGTGGATATGTATGTAATGTCTTTCAAGTTAGTGATACACACTGGCAGTTAAAACTAATTCAATAAATTGTTTTGTTTCACATCTTAGTAACAACATTAGTTGTATTTTTGTATTAGTACCTATAACATCACAAGGTATTAAGTTCCAGTTTATAATTTTTACTAATAATACACAGTATTCTTAATAATATATGTTCCAAATATAAAAATCTGAGAAATTTTTTTAAAGTGTGCTTAATTTAATGGGTGTTTTTAAGTTTAGCAGTGTTTTGAAGAAGGAACAATTTCTCACTTGATAAGTAATAGTTTGAAGGGTGAAATTAACTTCGTTGACTTGCAAGTAGTAGTTTCACTTTAACGGAAATCTTGTGAGTTGTTTTAGGAGATTTTTGGATTACTTCTTATTGTATACTTTAATCTGGCAGGTGAATTGAAACCACCAGAGAATCTGCTGGGAGCTTTTTGCTGAATCAGTATTTCTGGTGCATTTCTTTTTCACTCTCGCATACGATTTTTTTTCCCTGATGTGTTTTTATCCTTGTTCCAAATATTTAAGCCAGGTATCTTGAACCGGTCCTTACAAAATGCATGTGGATTGAATTTCAGATAGATTGATAAGAGAACTGGTATCTTTACCTCCAGTTAAAAAAATTTTGTTGTTAATGAAGTTTTTTTTCAGGTGTTACAACTACAACTCACTGGCATGCTTACTTCTTACATTAATGATCCCAGGTCTTTGTAACTTGTGGTTTTCAAATGGACAACAAATGTTTTGAGTACATGAATACAAGACATTCCATTCTCATACTGTATTATGCCAGTGAAAGGTGATACTGTTTTGCTCTAAGGACAAGGGCAGAAGTTCCCATCTATCTGCAATAAGTCGGGGATCTCAAACATTTGGTTCTTGTGCCTTAAAAATATTGCTTTTACTGTGTATTCATTCTATATGTATACCGTAAATCCAGTGCCTCCTATATTTGGCTTGCTGTGTGTGTACCAGTCATGTGCCCCATGCAGTGCTTGTACACTCAGTGTGATATTTCCCTGCTCTAGCTTAGTTCTGTTCAGGAAGTCCTGAATAGAAGTACATCATACCTACAGTGGAGTTCAACACATGGCATGTCTGCCAAACAGATTGAGTTTGACTGGTCTGAGCACTTAAATTCTTCTGCTTTAGTAGATACTGTATGTAAAATCTGCTCTTACATTATAGAAGCCAGTCCCTTTCTGTTTTGTGTTATACTTCACTAAGAATATATTTTCTTTGCTGTTCTTTTTCCTGCTGGAAAAAAGAAGGGGGACAAAGGGTCTTGCTTTTGGTGACTGTAGTTGCTGGTAGACTTCTCTTTTCCTTTTACGAGAATCCTGTTGCAAATGGTATTTCTAACTTTTGTTGATCTGCTGAGGTGTAAACATGTTCCTTACTACCTTGCTGCATCAAAAAAAGTTTCTCTAGTTAATACTAGTCCATGGATAACACTGTTCTTTGATCCTCTACCTGCTTCCCAACTGTCATCAGTGTTATCTTTTATATATATTTTATCTTTTTATATATATACACATACACACACACATATATCTGCTGGGTGGCATTAGGGTGCTGAGAGCTGCAACTGTGCACCTCTGTTCTAGTTTAAAGAATCGGTGCACCAAAAGTACCTGTAAAATGTTGGAAAGAAAATGTCAAGAGAGTGTACTTGAAGTGTAACTTCCTTAAATGTGTCCTGGAGATTTCAGTTGTTGTCCATGGGTCAGATGACAAGCTGTTCAGTTTTCATGACTGAGGATCTAGGTGTAATCCTTTGTCCTTGAACTGTGGTCACGGAAGGAGGTCTTGATTTCTTTTTATTACTCCAGGCATTTACAGGCATTTAGAGCCAGATCTCTTTTTGACCCAAGGATTTCCTAACCCTTAGTTAGGAAGGAGTCCTGTCTTTACTGCAACAAACAGACTGTGTGTTGGAGCCTATTATTTTGGAAGTTTTTAAGAAATGCTTCTTTACCAAGAGGATGGTCAAACACGGGAACAGCCTTCTTACAGAGATGGTTGGTGCCCAGTGCCTGTCAGTGTTTGAGAGGCATTTGAACAGTGTCCTTAATAATAGGCTTTAACTTCTGGTCAGCCTTAGAGTGGTCAGGCAGTTGGACTAGGTGGTCATTGTAGATACCTTCCAACTGGAACTATTCTGTTCTAAATGTGTACATTGCTTGATCCGGGACTGATGTGATTATTATGTGGAAAACACTGTCAGCTAAAAGTTGTTCTAGAGCTCATTTAAACAGTAGGCAGTTGTTTAATCTACCGTAAGGCAGAAATAGCCTCTTTGCTATCCAAACAATGTTTACATTCAAAATTAACTGTATGTGAATTGGTATTGTGTTTTATTCTGTTGGATAGCTGTGTGAACAAGATATGTCTCAGTAGTCTCATCTGATTCCAATCATGCACAGTATTGGTTATCTCAAGAGTGATAATTCAAGCTTAAGTAAGAATCATCGAATCATAGAATGGTTTAGGTTGGAAGTGACCTTAATGATCATCCAGTTCCAACCCCTCTGCCATGCGCAGGGACAACCTCCCTGGGCAACCTGTGCCAGTGCCTCACCACCCTCATTGTGAAGAATTTCTTCCTAACATCTAATCTAAATCTTCCCCCTTCCAATGTAAAGCCATTCCTCCTCATCGTTTCACTACCTGCCCTTGTAAAAAGTCCCTTCCCAGCTTTCTTGAAGGCCCATGTCAGGTACTGGAAGGCCCCCATGAGGTCTGCTTGGAGCCTTCTCTTCTCCTGGCTGAGCAACCACCACAACTCTCTCAGCCTGTCCTCATAGCAGAGCTGCTCCAGCCTTCTAATCATGTTTGTGGCCTGCCTCTGGACCTGTTTCTACAGTTCTATATCCTTCTTGTGTTGAGGATTCCGGAACAGTACTGGACACAGTAATTCAGGTGGGGTTTCACTGGCCTCGCTTCTTTTGATGCAGACCAGGATATGGTTCGCCTTCTGGGCTTTGAATGCACGTGGCTGGGTCATGTCGAGCTTCTCCTCAACCAGCATCCCCAAGTCCTTCTCCTCAGGGCTGCTCTCAATCACACCGTCCCCCATCTTGTATTGAAACCATGGATTGCCCCAACTTCATGAGGTTCTCACAGGCACACTTCTTCAGCCCATCCAGGTCCCTCTGGATGACATGCTGTCCTTCTAGTGTGGCAACTGCACCACTCAGCTTGGTGTCATCTGCAGACTGGCTGAGGGTGCACTTGATCTCGCTGTCAATATCATTGATGAAAATATTAAACTATATTGGTCCCAATACGAATCCCTTGAGGGACACCACTTGTCACGGATCTCCACCTGGACATTGAGCCATTGACCACTGCTCTCTGAATAAGACTATCCAACCAATTCTTTTTCCACCAAACAGTCCACCCATCAAATCTGTAGAGAAGGAAGGATGTGGGGGACCATGTTGAAGGCTTTACAGAAATCAGGATAAATTATATCCATTGCTTTTCGTATGTCCACTGACGTTAAGAGATAAGAGGATATTCAAGATGACAACTCATTTGTTTGGACTAGTTTCCATTTGAAAGCAAACATAAGATTTAAAGAAGTATGTGCAGTTTGATCTGGACACAGAATGCAGTGACAACATATGCCTGTTTAATAGGTGAAAATGGCCAGTAATTTCATACGATTAACCCACATTCCTAAATTATGCTTAAATTCCCAGAAATTACTTTTTTGATGGGAAAACATACTTAAGCAGTGCTCTGTAAGCCACTGATAAGAGAATTGCCTCAGAATTATCATGAATGGAATTTTCTTCCCCCTCTGTGGAGGGAGGGATATGTAGCAAGGTGATGAAGCCATATAGCGGTAATGAAGTGTGTGACAGGAAAAACTTGGATTTTTTACTCTGAGAGGCTTAAATGTGGAGTTGATGATTAGTTGATTCCTACATTTATGTGCTTCTTATCTGACAGGTAAGGCAAAGTTTTGCCTGGAGCACTGTCAAGTATTCCCTTCCTAGATGTGGCCTTCATATGAGGTGTATATTTGTCCTTTTTGTTCAGCTATAGTGATGAACGTATGGTGTGAAGAACATGCTGTAGTTAGACATTGTGTGCATTCTGCATTGTGATATTTATGATAGTTTTGCCCAGCATCTTCATTGCCTGGTTACACTGAAATTCTGTGATTATTTCCATCCATCCTGTTCCTTATGTTTTGTGGTTCCCAAACTGGAAGATATCTTGTTCATTTGAGGGAGATTAAATATATTCAGTCATACCACTGCAGCTGCCTTCTCAGAATTACCTGGATCAGATGTGCTGGAATACTGTAGGAAAAGGAAATTTCTGATGCCTTGGAAATGCTCGTGGAAGTGCTAGTGCTGTCCCAAAGTTGGGTTAATTTACATGGTATGTGAAACGCAAATCAAAGCACTGAGTCAAAGTATACATTTAATTCATGTCTGCACAGAGATGGATGCTAGATGGGATTCTACAAAGCTAGCACATTACTTGAAGGTTTTACAATGTGTTTATCTTCTTACATTATTAGCGTAAGCCTACCCAAAATTGCACTTGCAGATGATAGTATATCATCTGTTATTGGCTAGACATATTTAAATCAGCCTTGCTTGCTATGTTAATTATGATGCACGTTGCTTGCAGGTGGAGGGAGACAATTCTTTTTGGTCTGGAATTGAGTCAGTGGGCACAATCTCCCAGTGCTACCTTTACCTTGCCCCTAGTTTCCACAGCTTTCTACTGACTTCATGATGCTTTGGCATTCATCGGCTTTCATTGCCTTCTTGGATAGGATGTTCCCTTTTTATCAATCTTTTAGCTCCTCTTTGAAGGCAAAATTGTTAGCAAGGCATGCAAAGCAGGCTGGCTTACACAATAAATCTCTCCTTCAGTCGTCCTTGTTTACACAATTTCTCTTCTGACGTACTCAATTGTTCTAATGGGGAACTTCTAGTGCACTGGTATGTTGTTAAGAAGAGGATTTTGTACAGTATTGCCCCTTTGAGGCTGGGTTTAACATAGCTCCTCCCACTATTAATGCTCTCTCGAGTCTGCCTCTTTTGGGCTTCTATTAGGCAGCTCCATTGCCTGTACCGCTGATCTATAATCTCACCGTTAACATTATGTACTACAGTTCTGTTGCTGTCATGTTACTTTATTTGCATAACACTATAAATTGTAAGTACATTTAGTTTTAACTTTTTCAATATTAAATATCCTAGAACAGGATTCAAAGCAAGTGTTTGCTTATGGAATAAAATGTATTTTAAATAAATACAGTGCTTGCTCTACTACCTCACTATACAAATGCCATATGTTTTTTGTCAAAAAATAAATTACTCTTTTCACAGTGTTCCCTTCCAGTTGTAAATGCTTACCTGCCACATCATCTTACTTTGTATTTGCAGTGAAAGTATTAGTGTTTTTTTGTCCTTTGTTCTGAAAACTATGTAATACATGCAGTAAAATAAATATACTTAAGCGTTCTGTAGGTAATTATGTCAACTATGGCTTTAGGGTATACCCGGAGATAATCAGACTGCGCCTGAACCCCCTCAAGCAGCAAACACTGGTCCCTCTCAGTCTTCAGCTGTGGCCGCAGCGGTAGCAACTATACCTACAACTAATAGTTCATTAGGAGGTAAGAAAGGCTGTATTGGAGAGGATGTCATAAACACAGGGGCTCAAGCATTCTCTGCGTCAATGAATTTTAGGTTTCTGCTGCAAAGTGAATTGGATAAGACATGTAACATGGAAATTCCGTAAGTGTGGTACATGCTTGGAATGAATGCCTTGTTGCTTGTGGCTATACATGGAGTAAAGCATGAAACCTCTAACTCATCTTATTTAACAAATTCAGAAAACCAACTGCAGTCTTCTTCATAATAGATTGCTTCTGAGTTGACACGGCTGCATACAATGCTGCCAATGTCGCATGCAATCAATTTCTGAAAGGCTGCTGAGAATCTCTGGTTTTGCTTTTACATCTTCTGTTGACAAAAAATGGGTTCCTTTGAGCAGCAACTTGATCTTTGGCAAGAGGCAGAAATTGCAGGAGGGTGGATGCTCAAAACCATGATGTTATTAGCTAAGAACTACTGTACAGACAAAATGTTGTGGACTGTCATATTGTCTTGATTTTAGCTTGCTGTACGCTCCTGCACACCAACATCTTCTGAGAGTAAGAAAATGCCTGTATTTGAGCACATCAGCCTGTACTGAGTGAAGTGATCAAGTTGAGCCTTGTATCACTGTGACAGGTTAGGATATGTTCTGTAACATCTCCTTTTTTCTCCCTTCCCATTCTCAGTTCCTGAGCTATGGGGCTAGTCTGACATTGTCCATAAAAAGAGAATGGGGGAAGTGGTATGTTTCAGAGCACTTCTAATACGGCTGCATTAACTAATAGTATAGCAGTAACTAATAGTATAGGATATATGAGAACTCAAGACTCACTTTAGAAGGACAGAACTGACCTATTGCAGGAGCTAGGGAACTCAGTTGTAGATATAGAGACGAGACAGTAGACTGGGTAGGTGTCTGAATGAAGTTACTCAGAGATGAGACACAAAGAGAAACGGTCTGGTGATCAAGGAGACAAAGCTGTTGGATCTTAAGAGATTGCTGGTTGAAAAGTGCGTTGACTAAACCGTAGTATAAAGAACTCTTGCTAAAAACTAGAGTAAGTTACTGTAAGGGAGGAAGCTCTTCTGTTCTTCAGTGTGTGGTATATTGTCCATTTCAGTGTATTGTTTCTATCTACAGTTACAATGTAGATATGTACTCCATTAAGAGTCTCCGTAAGTTTTTAAGAAACATATTATCTCATTGATTTTTCCAGGACATCCACTTGAGTTTTTACGAAATCAGCCTCAGTTCCAGCAGATGAGACAAATTATTCAACAAAATCCTTCTCTGTTACCTGCATTGCTACAGCAGATTGGACGGGAAAACCCTCAACTGCTGCAGGTGAATCCTAAAACAACAAAATGATGCTGCTAATTTTGATTTAGCTTTATAAGAAAGTGGTATGTTGATGTTAACTGAAATAGTGTATTAATAGCAGTTACAACATTTTTTTGTTGGCATGTCAGCAGTTGTCACTATACTGAATGTATTTTTTTATATTAGAAGTGAGTCTGAGGTCTCTTTATGACGAGATGCAAAAGGGCATCAGGAAGTTGGAAGGGTCACTGCAATTGAACTGAAACATGAAATTGCATTTCTCATGGTTAGATTTAATAATTTTTCTCTATGCGATTTTTACGTATTCTTCTGACTGCTTAGTTCACTGAAAATAAATGTTCTTACTTGCCTATAGGCAGGCTTAAACATGCTATATTTCAGTATATTTATTTATTTTATTCTCCTTTGTGTCACAGCAAATAAGCCAACACCAGGAACATTTTATTCATATGCTGAATGAGCCAGTTCTAGAGTCCCGCCAAGGTTTAAGTGTCAGTGATGATGGTGCTGGCACTGGAGGAATGGCAGAAGCTGGAAATGGCCCCATGAACTACATTCAAGTAACACCTCAGGAAAAAGAAGCTATAGAAAGGGTGAGTCTTTCTTTTTGGAAATGTAGCTCAGTTGTTGCTTAAGGTGTTTACTGTGGTGCATGCTTAAGACATGCCTTAACTTAAACTTTACGCTCAGTAGTAAAATTTACGCTCAGTAGTTCTGCATCGCTTTTGATATTTTCTGTTTGATGTTTCATAGCTGTTGTAGTCTTGTTTCAAATCACACCTCTTCTTTCTCGCCACTGAATCTAGAATCTCTTGCCTCTGTCTTGCTTAGAAAATGGAAAGTTTTTTAAGTGATCTAAGGCCTTCTGTAATTATTGATTGAATATGTTTCCCTCAGGAATGGGAACTTAGGTAGTGATTTCTCTTGAAAAAACCTGGGTTGATACTATTCTCAGTCATGCAGTGATAGGTTTCCGGGTACGAAGGTGTGTCTGCATGAGCACTGTTTGCAAAGTACTTGGATAGTGACTAGTAAAGAGCTCTCATAGTTGAGTAGATTAGTTGAAGTCGCTACTTAACCCATTTATTTGTCTATCCAGGAGAGTAAGTTAATTATAGCTTTCTAAAAATACAAGTAAACATGTCTATAAGAATACACCGGGGGGTGGTATATTTCATTCATAAATACTATGTGTAAGACAGACTATATATGTATTTGCATAGATAGCAAAGCCTCTGAAATTTTTCTCAGATTGGAAAGACGTTATACTGTGGTATTGTTTTGTATGTCAAAGACAGTCTTTTTCAGCTAGCAAAACAAAAGGTTATGTAAAGATCACCAGAAAAGAACAATTTTAATATAGATGTCAGTTCTCTAGATCTGAAGGAGATTGACAGTTTGGTAAAATTAGACTAACAAAACTGTTTGCCTCTGTGCATCATGACAGCTCCGCTGTATTTCCTTCTGAATCCATTTTATGCAGTAGAGCATTACCTCTACAAAGTGTTCCAAAACCTGACAGTCTTGTATGCTTCTACCCCTTTCCATGAAAGACATACCTCAAAACTTAGGTATCTTAGTATTACAACTGGCACATTCATAAGGGTGCAATTAGAGCTGAGAATGGTTGATAAGGGATAATAGGGCATAGTTACTTACAGAGGTTTGATCTGCCTTATATGTATAATGCCTTGTAGGTGCTGTGAGGATTTTAAGAAAATCTCCAAATGGTTGTATGTACTTGCCTTTGGTTAAAATAAAGATTGGTTTGCTGCATGTCTTTATGTGCAAGATAAACCCATTTCCCTAGTCACAGGAATAAGTTCTTCTCTGCTATTCTCATCCCCTGTTGTCATTGTGTCCCAGACATTAATTAGCACCTTGACTTCTGAAAAACAGGTTGTTTACTTCTGATGGCTGCAGTGTATAGTCATTCCTTTAAAAAGTGAAAGTCCAATTGGAACAAGTGCAGGTGTGGCTCAGTGTGATGTGTTGGGCTGCCTACCAGTGATCACAAGCTGGGAGCTTCTGCTGCAGGCAACTTTTATTAAAAATCTTGAGCTTTGTATGATTAATAGTTTATAATGGGCATTGTTTCTGGTTTGTGGGTTTTTTTTGTTTTTTTTTTTCCTGCAGCGGTAGAATGTGCCATTGTGTCCTGATATTACTGTCACCCAAGTCTGTAATTTACTATGGCAGTGAAAGAGAAGTGTTAGGGGTTTATGATGTTTTATTACTCTTATCCAAATCAAATTTTCAAGTGAGAATTCTGTATGCTAAATGCAGAGGCAACACCTTCATATTCCTTACTCATTAAAGGCCATGTCTTTTGCAACAAAGCAGTAACTGCTTAAGTGGCATCTCAAGATACTAGACATACTAAGAAGCTTTATGTACAAAATGGACTTTATAAATGTGTTTCTTTTCTTCAGTTAAAGGCATTAGGATTTCCCGAAGGACTTGTGATACAGGCGTATTTTGCTTGTGAGAAGAATGAAAACTTGGCTGCCAACTTTCTCCTACAACAGAACTTTGATGAAGATTGAGAGACATTTTTTTATTTCACATCTCACACCAGTGCATTACACTAACTTTATTCACTGGATTGGCGGGGATATTTGGGCTTTTATTCATAATACTTGGTTTATGGTATATGAGGAAGTGGAGAGAAGAGAATATAAAAAAGAAAACAGCAAGGATGTCTGCTTTAAATTAGCAGATGCAGAAAATCACACTGTGTAAAATAATACACAACTAAAAATCAGCTTCTGTAGTTAATTAGTTCCTTCTATAAGCTGTACGTAAACTTTTTTTAGGTTTTCATTCGTACTGTGCTCGTTCCAAAAATATATTGTAATGCCCCACTTCATGTTTCTTTTTTACTTGGTGTTGGTATTGCAAGTAGCCCATGCTGTGTAGGTTCTACAGGTTATATTTCATGGCAACACTGGATAGCGGTTTTGTGAAACCTTAAAGATCTGAGCAAACACAAATATGAATGCCAAAATATGGGTAGTTATTTTGCTTTTTCAGATTGTTGAAGTGGTACAAGAAGCACAGTATTTTGTTCAAAGATGCAGTAAAGCAGTGTTGGTATTTTTTTCCAAAATGAAAACCCATTTCAGTTAAGTGTCTTAATCATTGAGAAGCACCACTTCCTCCTTTGCCCCTTCAAATTATCTGAGAAGTTGTGTACATACTGGTAAAATTATTCCACTGTTTACAGCTTTCAGAGAAAATTGATACATATCTAATTTTCAGTTTAATGTTATGTTGGAGTAGAAGTTTTAAAAGCAATAGTTCGCATGTTTGGTTTTGTTATATACGCTCTTGCGAATTCAGTAAGCTTTTCTGCCAGAAGGCAAAATGCAAGCTTCATTTTTGTCCACTGCAATGAGGCTTGACCAAATCAAATTTCACCTTCCTACCCTTTTTTGAACCAGCTCTTACAATACAGCTGTAAACATCTGAAGATATTGGTGTTCTGTTGCTCTGTAGCGATTGTAACGATGAAGCTGTTTCTGTTCAGTAAGGACTTTTTTGGATTAATTCACTTGATGAGGAAGAGAAGTTGGTAACTTGAGATACCAAGCAAGTAATGCAATTACTCCAACACAGAAGAATCTGCAAACTTAAGTTTTTAATTTTACGTCTTGGTACCTGTTTGTTATTTGTTTTGTTTAGTCATCATAAAATGTAACTATCTTCCTTTTAATTTACATTGACCTTTAGACAATTTTGCCCATTATTGCTAATGAAAACAAATTCTAATTTCATCTAAAGCTATTATATGTAACACTTCCTGAACAGAGCTTGGGGATGTTTTGTGTTTCTACTTTTGTATTCCGATTATCTGAATTATAAATTTATCTTTACAGTAGCCAAGAAAATATTATTAGTACTACAATGCAAAGCTGTTTTACCACTAATGATATTAATGATTCAGTGGTACAACTAAAGAATGATTATCTGCTTAGTTTATGTATCGGTGGCTTTAACTATTACTTAATTTCAAAGTACAAGTTAAGTTTCTGAGAAAAAAAAGTGAGAAAGACTGAAACATTTCTGTTTGTATTTTGTTTCTTCATTGGTTGGCCATAGTCTGTTAAATGATTATCTGCACAATATAGTGAAATGTATTAAAGCCTTTTTCTTTTTATCCTTAGACGTTTGTGGTGATTTTCTAGATAACGTGTACTGAAGTTGTTCAGATTTTATTCTTTTCCAATTTCATAGGTTTATAACATCTAAATCATCAGTAGCACAATCCAGATATATCAGTAGGAGGTGTGATATTGCTAAATGGAAAATATCTTTCATAATGCTTTCATTTTAGAGAAGTGAATGTTAACACCCAAGTCAGCCAGTAGACTTCAGCTAAATAGGAGTGTCAGTGTATTTATGGACTGGAAGATATGGATTTTGATTTAACACACTGCATGCAAAAAACGGGCTATTTGTTACCTGTAAAGGGCCAGCTGCCAGGTACTTGAAAAATGCTAAATTGATAAAATGACTTATTGAATGTCCTTTGCTACATAGCTAATACCTAACTAGGACAAAAACTTGTAATTTGTGCGAGTCTTCTGTACTGATAAAACTGATATGAGAAATAACCATTCCTTCTTTAGGGTGATGGAGAGTAAAGGAAGAATGTCTGTGGGAGTCTCAGTCTACTCACTCCAATTTTGATTCTAAAATGTTTGCTTATCATAAGTCTATTTGAATTAAAGACTGTTCAGCTTGGTCTTTGTAAAAAAGCTCGTAGCTTTGGTTATTTGTAACTTTGCTGCATACAGAGGGGTTTATAGCTGCTGTGGTGGAAGCCCAACTAGTAATTCAGTTCCCATATTTAAGGGGTGGAACACTGTGTGACTGCTGATGAATGACAGGTATTTGACCTTACATGCTAGCAAAAACGTATCTGTTGAGTAGTGGGATACTTGCTAGGGAGAGTCATATACGTCTTTGTAGTTTCAGCCAAAAGACAAGAAGGTGTGGAACTCATATGGTGCTGAGAAGGTAAGTGTGACCTAAATAAGTTGCGTAAATTGCCTGCATATTCTGTTGCCTCATTTTCTACCAAGTACTACCAGGAACTGTCTGCATGGAGGCTTTTCAGCTTCTTTGCTGCAGATCTCTTAGGGATTTGGGGAGCAGCCTCCTTGGGGCTTTGTGAACAGTAGCAAATCAAAACCAGTATTTCTTCCTAGATTTTGGTAGTGGTACCTTTACTTTTGTTGTAAAACTTCCAAGTATCTGCTTAGTGAAAAGCTATTTCTGATGCACAATTGGAATTAAATAATTACTCTGAACTTAGATTAATTCTGTAGTTGTCTATTCTTATGTCCTCACCTGTATTTTAAGGCTGTGGTTCATTAATTAACCTTCTCCAGTATCGTCTTACAAATCTAGCTGAAACCCAGAAGAGATTTTTTTTTTTTACCACAGTATGAGAACTTTTGGGGAATGTGAGGTAATCACTCAGGAAGTCAAAATGTAGCTCCGATTTTGAAGTATCAGATTTAACTTTACTTCCAAAATATACATCAGTGTGTGAAACTGGGAGATACAAAAGCAAGTTCCCAAATAATGTTTGACGCAGCTCTCTGTTTGCCATCCCAGGAGAGGGATTCATTGCTGTTCTTGTAATGTGAAGCATTTGACTCTTAAAAAAAAGTTGCAGCAGCTAAAGATGAAAAAAGAAGGCAATGTCTCCCAAGTGTCTGTGGCTGGATCTGTAGAATTTTTCAAAATCTCCTAAATTCAGGTACAAATTTTTGACTATATGTGTGAAATAAGCATGTTCCTTCCCTCCCTGGACCCTTGTCTTTACCCTAAATCTCCCTTTTTTTTTTTCTTTTCCCCTTTCCCCTTCACTATTGGAGAAAGTATGCAAGGTGCAAACAGAGTGCTATCAGCTCCTCTTTGGGAAGAGAAGAACAAGATTTCAAGCGGTTGAGGTGTTGAATAAGGAAATGGTCCATCTTCTGGGTGGGATAGAAAATAACCCCAGTGTTCAGTATCTGGGACAGAGATTTCCTCTTTAGGGTGGTTGGGTTGAAAGAAGTCTGCATCTGGAAGAGGTGTTTGTGAAAGAGTATGCCTGAAAGACTTAGAGGGTATATTGCAGGTTCAGAGGAGGGCAGTGGTTGTGGCATGACCAAATGGAGAGTTAGCTAATAAGCAACCTTTTATGTCCAAATAAATAAGAGTTAGATTTATAAAGAATTTGGGAACCAGATAAACATTCATTTTCAAGGAGGCCTCAAAGTCAAAGAAGTGGCGGATTCTGTTTCAGGCAATAGATCTTTTATCTAGCAGTTTGCTTCTAAAACCAGCTCTAACCCACAGGCAGTAGTTTACAATAAGAGGAGAGCAAACAAGACAGTTTGTAACTTGGCATAGATCACACAGATGACATGTAGTCTTTGGTAGACTTAACAGTACTGAGATTCTCCTGCTTAAAGGTGAAGAAAAAAAGTAATGTGATTTTTATTTCTAGCTACACATTACATTAAGACTTGATCTGCTACTTACTCCTCTTCAGGTAGCCTTTGTAGTTTGAAGGGATTAAAACGAGTCACCCACCTTAAGTGTGCATTTCATAGTAATAGTGATGTTTGCTTTATTTGTATTTCCATGTAAAATATCAATTCCCCTTTGGTAAATGGCATGATATGCAGCGTACTGATGGTGCTATGCTGCAAAGTTCATTTGGACAACTATTTCTGGTGGGGTTGGGTCTTGAGTGTGAATGTAATTCATTACCCATGGGTACACGTCTTAAATTATAAACTGTGACCTGAAGCTGCCACAAAAACTAGGAAGTCTCAGTCTCAAAAGAGCAACAGGGTTAACATCAGAAGTTGTCAGAATATATGAAATATAGCTATGAATCAACAGACCCATATTTATTTTTCAGCTGCATTAAGAAATTAAAGTATTGCCAAATAAGTATGTATCTATATTAGTTTCCACAGTTCTCAGAACTTGAAGTAACTGGGTCACTGGTACACAAGTATTAAGGAGGTAAAATATACAAAATATACAAAAGACCATTTTCTACACCTAATTAAAGTGTGCATGCAGTGCCTAGGTTGCTTATCAAGACTGGTGGCAAATGCACTTTCCTAAAACACTTATCCTCAGTTTGTCATGCAGAAGAGTGGTTGTGCTCACGTGTAGGATAGTGGAATGGAGAGCTGTTGTTGCGGAATGCAATAGTTTGGCATGCCTGTCTTTGGGAGAGGGATGTAGGTAGTATTTAATGGTGGCTTTGCTGCTGCTGCTAGCAATGAGGGTAGCCTTGTGTTCTGAAGTCAGTTCAGAATTTGCTTTGCTTCAGAGTTGTTGGAAATTATCTGTTGCTTTGCCAGCTCATTGAAGAGTCACCTTTGTTACACTGTATGTTCTACAGTGCTTAAAGAAGAGGCTAGTTGAAAGCTAAGAGTGCAAGTCAGGACAACTGAGGTGGTCACAGACTTCTTCATGAAGTGAATAAGACCTTTGCCTTTTTGGGGGAAGAGTTGCGTCACTTTAGCATAGTAATGAAAAGTGAGGCTGAAGTTGAAGTTGTGCATTTGATGCACTGTACCTGCTGTTCATGCTGTCAGGAGGCAGACATAACGTAGTGGTCTTAGTGAAGAGAAATACCCTGTTGGAAGCTAGTGTGATAAGAAAAATAAGTTTCAGTAATGGAGCTTCCTCTAGTGCAAAGGCAGAATTCTGCCATCTTCTCAATATTTAGGTTTGAATTGAAAACACTGATGATGCAGTCTCTTTTCATGGTTGCACTGCTGGAGTTTGTGGTGGTTTTAGGCTTAATGTGCCCTAATAATACCTTTGGAATGCCTTATTTTGAAGAGATTAAACTGTGCCTACATAAATAGTTATCTTAGTTGTAAGGTGTTATTTGCGTGAGTGTCATTTGTAGGTGGAGAAGCTGCAAGATTGTCATCGTATTACTCATTCCAGCTGGAGAAACTCTCACTACTTGACTGTTACATCATCCTCATAGCCTGCATGAAACAGTGAATACATTTTACATGTGTCTGGGAGATTGGTTTTGTCTCTCTTCTTAGGTAGCTTCTCCCTGGGAGTTGTGCTTTATGGTGAGATAAAACCAAGTCATTTGGAACACTGAGACAAATGCAACGAACTTTCCTCTATACTTACCCTTTACTAGATTCAGATAATCTCCAGCATCATTTGTTTATAGACACTCCAGTGTCCTGAAAATGGCTGCAGTTCTTTGCTTTAGTAGAAACAGCATCAAGGTGCAGTGGCTTCAATCAGGTGGAAATACAGGTTGCTGAGTTTCAGTCCTGCTCTTCCTTCATCTCTAACCCCAGCCACTGTGTTGCTTGCCTTCGTGTTAACACTCAGATTTTGTAGTTTTGGATTGGACTACACTTGGTAGTTTAAAACGAAGAATGAACAGTTTAGCTGTCAAAACAACAGCTGAAGTGTGAGTAGAGGTCACGGAAAGCTGAGCAGGCTTCTTGTATGACTGGCTTACAGGGCAACTGTGAGAAGAGGGGAGAAAGGGACAAAGTGATTCTTTTTGCATTCAGGGCAAGAGAAGGTAAAATGTTTGCCAGTTTACTATAGTAATATGTGAAGCTCTGCTGACACTGTAGAGTTTTAAGTCCTAGATTAGGGAGTCTTAGCAATACACAGAGGTCACTAGAGAGGGTAGATACCTGAAGAAACATCTCTTGTTTATGTGAGGATTTTTATAGACATATAAATGTATATGCAGCTTGCAGTGTCAGAGTTGGACTTAAGTTGTTATTTCTTCTCAAAATAGCATCACTTTTGTTCTGCAAACTTGAATGTAACCTCATGATGCCAGTCTGTGTGCTACTTCTTAATGGAGTCTGTTATCCTAAATCCAAATATGTAAATCTGAGGGCAAATAAAACTTGGGAGAGCTTGAGCATAGAGGTAGAAAACAATCATTTGATCGTAATGATTTTACTGTTTATGCACAAACCACTTGTTTTCATGCAGTCATGGGAAGGTGGCTGTTCTTTACTGATGTGAGAAGTTAGAGCACTTAATCTGTTGGCTTGAAGTTTGAGCAGTACCAGTGGGAAAGGAGGAGAGCACAGGGAATCAGGGTTTTGTTAAAAGAGGCAGAGTTGGACTGAAAACAAACAAAAAGCAAATGAGGCTATATTATGCCTCTACAATAACTCATTTACAAGTATGTAAAACTTAAGCTTTTCACTGATGGCATTTTTATTAATTTCATGTTTTCCTCACTAATTTGGACCAGGTGACCTGTAAAGGTCACTTCCAACCCAAAGCATTCTATGATTCTCACTTTTTCTCCTTGCTTATGTATTATTTTGAGATGTTCCACTTCTGTTTGGGTGCAGTTTGTGGGCCTGCTTGCAGATACGTGCAGATCAGAGAAGTATGTCTAGAAAGCTGCCTGGAGGACAAAGACCTGGGGGTGTTGATTGTCAGTGACTGAACATGAGCCAGCAGTGTGCCCAGGTGGCCAAGAAGGCCAATGGCATCTTGGCTTGTATCAGAAACGGTGTGACCAGCAGGTCCAGGGAGGTTATTCTCCCTCTGTACTCGGCACTGGTGAGACGGCTCCTCGAATCCTGTGTTCAGTTCTGGGCCCCTCACCACAAGAAGGATGTTGAGGCTCTGGAGCGAGTCCAGAGAAGAGCAACAAAGCTGGTGAAGGGGCTGGAGAACAGGCCTTATGAGGAGTGGCTGAGAGAGCTGGGGTTGTTTAGCCTGGAGAAGAGGAGGCTGATGGGAGACATTATTGCTCTCTACAGCTACCTGAAAGGAAGTTGTAGAGAGGAGGGTGCTGGCCTCTCCTCCCAAGTGACAGGGGACAGGACAAGAGGGAATGGCCTCAAGCTCCGCCAGGGGAGGTTCAGGCTAAACATTAAGAAAAAAATTTTTCAGGGAAAGGGTCATTGGGCACTGGAACAGGCTGCCCAGGGAGGTGTTTGAGTCACCTTCCCTGGAGGTGTTTAAGGGATGAGTGGACGAGGCGCTGAGGGGCATGGTTTAGTGTTTGATAGGAATGGTTGGGCTCAGTGATCCGGTGGATCTTTTCCAACGTAGTGATTCTTTGATCACAAGGTATCAATCAACAAGCTATGGCACATTGAACTCTAGAAGTGAGTCCTGACAATCTGGAGCATCATCTGTCATCTGCTGTTGGCAAATACCTGTGAAGGCTACTAGCAAAGTTTCCGTCATCTTGTTGTTGCTATTCTGCATGAAAAGATAATATCCTATAACAGTTACAAGTTTCTTCCTTGGATGAAGTGGAAATGCTGTGTGGTTCTGACCACCATGTGTGAACCCCTAAGAGATGGAATATGAATCAGTTTTTCACATGGGCAGCCTCGCCCGTGGTTGGCTGATGGATATGCTATTCACACAGGATCACTTTGGGTTTCAGGATCATCTATGCCTAAGCTTATTTGAATAATGGAGGACATAGTTCGTACTATAATGAGGTAAGATTCAAGTCAAATGATGAAACACGATGGTGCTTGTACCTCCCATCACAGGAGGTTTTCAAGTTGAGACTGGTTGAAGCCTTGAGTGTGCTGGTGTGATCCTATGGCTAACCCTGTTTTGAGCAGGTGGTTGGGCAAAGGACCTCTGGAAGTCTCTGATTGATCCAGTGTCTCAGATTTAAGTACTTTTATCATGCAGCCTTACCATTCTGGAGGGGACATAATTTCTGTGAAGGTTTATCGTCAGTTCCCATATGCTGCCCTTCTTTGGGTTTTGGTTTGGTTTTTCCTAAGTGTAAAGGCTGGCTAAAAAGCATTTGAATACTCAGTTCTGCCACCTGGATCCTGGATCTCTTCATATTTTAAACAGACCTGTAGAAATTATCAAAGCAGGCTTGGATGATACTGTTAGTTCTTTAAAAGTTCATTAGCAATGTCAACACAAGTTAATTAGGCTTAGATTTCTTTCTTTCTTAGCTTCTAATGTGTGAGGAAGATAAATTGCAGAACCAGGTAGTTAGATAGTAATTTTATCCAATGTTGTGTGACGTCTACCATAAATTGAAAAAAGTGATGTTTGGATAGCATATAATACAAATTTTCTATGCCTCTCTTTATTATTTACTGTAAAATTGACTTTCTTTAGCTGATGTGGAAGCACTTGCTCATTTGTTTATCTATTATTGTTTCCAAGTGGGCTTACTTTTCTATCTCTCCTCATTCAGCTAAAAACATTTGTTAGTGTTGGCGAAATATCTTCTTTCTAGAGACAGTAGCCCTCCCAAAAAGCTTAATTGTGTAGATTTTTAAGCTGATTATCCAAATGAATAGAAACCTGAAGTTTCTAAAACTGTAGTGAAGTAATATTAGAAAATTTTACTAGAAAGCCCTTCCAATTTTCAGATCAGTCATACAGCTTAATGATCTGGGTTGGGAAGAAATGAGTAGGATAAATCATGAGGACATACAGATTTTGGTGACTTGGACTCCCCAGGCTTGCCTAGAGGAGAAAACTTGTTCAGTCCCTTGAGGGAGTTGTCAGAAGGTCTGGGGAAAGCACGAATCAAAGTCCCTGTAGACTGTAACAAGCAGTGTTTAAAAATTATGTGCCAAGATTATGTGCTCAAAGAAACAGGTAAGAGAGAGCTTGTTGGGTTTTCAGACCATTCTGGTGAATGTGGAACAGAGCAGATGCACACAGCAGATACTAGCTGTTGCCATTTTCTCTTCTGGGTTAGTGTCTAGCTAAATGTTGTTTCCTTTGATAAAATCTGACTGCGGGGCTGCTGTGACAGATTGCCAAGATTGGTTAATTTTCATTTGTGGGGATGTCTTTAAGTTCAGCTAGTAACATGGTGATAAAGGGCGAAGTAGTACAGTGGAATTTCTAAGTAGAATTCATTTGCTTTGTCAACAAGTTATATGGAAGCTGGGAAGAGCTGGAAATCTGTACTACTTCTTGTAACAGCTGGCATTGAAAATTTAGAAACAGAACCAGTCTTTCACCACATGTTAGTGTGGTTACTAATATTTTAATAATATACACATATTATTACTTCCGTCATTACTTCTTAATTTTTTTATGCTTTCAAACTTGCACACTCCAGCTGTCTACAATGAAGAATGAAGCATTCCTTATCCTGAGTCAGTCTGTCAATGCATGAAGGGTAAAAGAGTGTGTATTTCAAGACTTTTAGGAGACAGAAGGTGAAAACTCCTGTCCATCCAATGCATTTGCCTCTTGGGAGATGCTTGCTAATTGGTCTTCTGCTCCTTTAAGGTTGAACTACTTTCGTCTCCATGCTGCTAGAGCACTTTGTTCAATAAAAAAATGACAATATGAAAAGACATGTCCATGTGGAAGTTTCTCGGAGGATTTGCGACCTGTTAATTAAGGACAGATAATTAAGAACAGATTGAGGGTGCAAGAAGGAATTCCTGTGACAGGGCAGGAGGCAGCACCAAATGAGGTGCTGGAACTGTCTGTCTACTATTTCACTTCAAAGGGTTTCCTCATTAACAGTCTTGAAGTACCATGCATCTTTCTAACTGTGAGAAAATGAAGGGATAGAAGAAGGCATTGTCATTTCAAGACTGTCACTGTTGCTAACGTATAGAGTCCAAGCTATCTCAAGCCTAAAAATTCTTCTTGAGCTCATTCCTGAGCGCTAGAAATGTTTTGAAAAACCAGTGACCTTTCCACAGTAGATGTTGGAAGAAGTATTTGGGCTAAGAGTACTCTGCTGTGTTCCTGAATGAAGGTCTGCATTTTTGAGTGTCTGACAGCCTGGCTTCTGTCCACATTTGAGCCCGAGCAGAATGAGAAGAAGGCAGTAACTGAAAGAAACAAGTCATGCACTGGATGAGTACTCAGTACAAGCAAAAGACCCATCTGCTAACCAGATGTTATCATGTTGTACAGGGTTTCCTGACAGAGAAGTAGTGATCCTGCTCTTGTTTGTATGAGAACGGTGTACTTTGTGTTGTGAAGGACTACAGATAGAAGTAAGTCTTTCACACAGTTGGGTTACTCCTTGATGTGAGCCTGAAAATAGTCTTGTCTGCTTTTTAGAGTTTTATATGCTGTAAATCAGTGGCTTGTTTGCATCGTGCCTGTATTCTGTACATCTCTTTTGATTGTATTCATGAATTAAAAAGCTTCAGCTGCTTTCCTTTTTTTCTCTGCCTTTTGGACCACGTGTGGAGGTGGTCTTTCAAACAGTGACTCTGACAATAAATGGGTAATGATTCCTGTAATAATTGTGGAAATCTTGCTTACACAAGGAACTAGCTGATCCGTAAGTGTTCTTGTTTATGGTAATTGTCAACTTGAGAGGGGTTTTCCTGGGTACTAGAATTGCATCTCAGCTTCAATGCAAGTTTAAGTTTTAGGGTTCATACAAAGTGGAGGGCTTTCAGTGCTCAAATGGCAGATCAGCTTTCATGGGCATTTTTATGAGAGTTTGGTGTCTTTGGAAAGACTTAAGTTCCCTGGAAAGCATTTTTGAAAGTGGGCCACTCATACTGCATTTTTGGCAGCTGGGTCATTTGTCATCACATCAGGACCAGTGACTCTCATTATTCATGTCAAGAAAAAATTTAGTTGTAGTTGGACATGAGCCTTAAGTGAATCTTTAATAACTACAGCGAAGGACAAGATTAGTGGTAAAGAACAGGTTAACTGATAATGTGTCTCAAGCTGTGCCCCTATACCTAGATTAGCCTGCATCATCTTATGCTCTTATCTGAAGAAGCTGGCTAAAGTGGTTGCTGTAGTTGAGTACTAGACTGCTTTACATCCAATAGTGAGCTAGGGAAGTAGGCTTCACTTGTCAAAATAATGAAAAAGCAAAGCATCCCCCACCAAGTAGTCCTTTGCATGCCAGAAATAATAAAGCTTGATTACCTGTGGGTTTGTGTCACTTAGTATACATTGAGCCCTCATAGATCTTTTCCCTATGTTAAGATGTTCATGAAACTTTTCTTTCTCTTGTGAATTTTTCTTGGTTTCTAGCTGCCTGTGAATGACTTGGCAGTACAGTCTCCTTTTCTGTTGCATGATGAATTTGGCTGCTTAAGCTTCTGGGGGTGCATACTAGTAGTGTCCCAGTCAAATTTGTTGATTAGGTTTGTGGAAGGATTAGAGATGGCTCAATCTGACCACAACATACTTGAACATATTAATCTCATTGATACAACTTGGGAAACAAGGTTCTCTTAGCAAAAAACCGATACCCTAGGACTGAATCCTAAATCCTCAGTGGCATATGAAGCTGGCACCATCAGTTCCCTGTGTGCTATTTTGGACACTTTCCTCCACATTAAATGCCTGAGCCATCCAAAATTTTTGGATGAATAGGCATTACTGAGCCATTTGTTTATTTGCTGACAGATATCTCAAATAGCTACTTGAGTTTTCCCAACTGCTGTTCAAGTAGAGCTTTTTTAAGAGGCCTTTAAAAATAATAAAGTGTCTGATAAAGTTGCAGTGTCCTTCAGTCTAAAGGATGGAATGATCTCTGTTGCATAATTACATTTTGGACATTTTTTTAAACTTTTCAATGTCTCCCATTGAGCCCTCTGCAAGTTTTGTCAGCTCTCCATAAAAGTAGCATGTTATGAATGTTCCAGTCATCTTCACAACGGTTTGCTGGCTGTTGTGTGAGTTTCAGATGACACTGATACTTTCCAGGCCCTTTGCAGCACAGGAGGAACTGGAGCAATAACTGAGGTTCCCTCTTGGAAATTCCACTTCTTTTGGAGGTCTCTTTCCAAAGCCAGAGCCCTGTAAGGAAGGCTAAGTGTAAGTAAGAATTAACACAGTTTAGAGTTTAGAGGGCTGACAAACAGCCATTCTTTTTCTTTTTGCAATATAGCAACAAAGGATACTGCAAGAGCCAGAGCATCTGCTGATAAAATCATCATAGTCTTACTGGTCAGGAGTCTCATATCCCTTCATCCCAGCTAGGAATGTGTCACTGAGAGATAACTTAGTGATTTACACAATTAACATTGAGGGAGGAAAAAAAAATTTAAAAAATCATTTTGCTTAGGTCAATATAAGGGGCATTAAATGTGTACTTTAAAACAAAGCAGAAGCCACCACTTTGTAATTAATTTGGAAATGACATTCTAGTAACTGTTCATACTAGTAGTGTGAGTGTATGAGCAGGTGGTCTTGTTAAATATGAGGCATTTTGTTTGTAATTACTGGCTTTACAGATGAAGTAATGTTAGGAAAGTACAAATTAGTGCCCTCCTCTTGCAAATGCTGAACTAGGGTGTATTCACTCTACTAGGGTCAAAGGGTCTACTCACATGAGCATAATGAAATGCAGAATTGTGGTGTTTTCATGGTCTTCTAGGTTAGTGTTTCTTCTGGTGCCACATTCTGAAAGCCAGAGTATAAATTCCTCTAGAAATTTCTAGTGTGATCTCATTCCTTGGCTCTCTTGTTTTATCTTCCCCCCCACCCCTCCACATAGTGGATTACTTTGCTGTGTGTTGCTTCTTGGGTATTAATGAATGGCTGAAAGTACCTTCTGGCTGGTGACACTCTTGTCAGAACATGCAGTCTTGTTAGTCAGCCAGAGACATGACAGATATTTTACTCATCTCAGTCTAGGATAGCCAACTTCTATACGTGTAGGTGACATTACCAGTCCCAGGCAGGTGTCTAAAGAATGCCAGACTAACACAGCCAAGTTTACAAGGGGCAGTGTGTCTCACTACTGCTGACTTTCATAGGGACCTGCCCTCTCTCTGCCTCTGCTGTTTTCCTCCAATGATACTCCAGTCTAGTTGCTTGGGGCTGGGACAGAGGAGTGGAAGGAGGAGAGGCCAATAAAATTGTCTAGTGGACTGACAGCTAACTAAACCTGTTTAATACTCTTGGTTGTTTGTACTGTGTATTTATTGGTGCACTTTATATTCAGAAGACTCAAGTGGCTTCGTTTACCAATATAGCTCTGAGCGTAGGTACCAAGGGGCATTATATCTTGGCTAACTTACCTTATTTAATCCTGAATGCCAAATGTGCTAGATTCCACCAAAGCCATGAGACTGATGTTGCTTCCATTACTTCCCACTGAAGTTTTGTATGCAACTTGCTATGCTTTGTTACAGGTGTACAGTTTTGCTCTTCAAACAGATTAGAAATCCTGTTCTTACCTCCTGCATCTGCAGTGAACCCCTCTTTATGTCTGATTCTGACACTTCCCAGGCCTATCTGCAGGTTCGCATCCATGCCTCTTGCTTCACAAAGGAAAACACAAACAAGTCCTTCCTCTAACTTCCTTTAAAGTCAATGAGAGTCTTCCCACTCAGTTCAGTGGGAGTTGGAGTGAGTCTGTCATCTTTCCTGTCTAGAAACTTGTTAGTCAAAATCCCTTCTTGTTCTTTGTTTTCTGGCCTTTGTCCCCAACATTTCTGAGCGCTTCAGGCAGTCATAGATTACTCTGTTGTGTTCTGGTACTCTTATTCTCTGTTGTGTGATGGGGTTGGGAAATAACAATGTCTCCATCATTCCGCATGTCCCCATCTTTAACTTAGGATAGGTTGCAAATATGAAAGGCCAGATTTCTAAGAAGTCTATAACTATCCTGCAAAGACCCAGCATTAAATAGTTTGGAAAAGGTCATGGGGAAAGTCTGTTGCAGAGGAGCTGAAGGGCCATCAGTTCCACAGCTGCTTCTGAATGCTTCCTCTTCTGAAATATGGACATCTCTCAGCCTCAGGGTTCACCACACACTGGCTTGATGGGCAAAATGTCATCAGCAAACAGCTGAGAGGAGGCCTGTAGAGAAAAGCCACTCTTCTGCAGTAAGTGATGGTGGCTGTGGCCACATTTAAGCGTGTGAGGGCTCCTCTCCTTTCCTGGAGCTGGCTGCATGATCTAAGAGAAATCTAAACAGACTGTATTTGTGAGGCTCAAAAGTTACAGTGACCGTTTTGTGATTATGAATAAGCTTTCAGAGCTGAAATGTAGCCTAGCGACTTTTTTCTTTCGTATAGAACAGCTCAACCCTCCAGCTGTCAGCTTGCCTAGAAGACTTTGCCTAGTTTATGGCTGCTCTGAGCTGCTCAGATGTGCACACTGTAGCCATTACTTACGCTGGCAATTAGTTGTGCCTCAAAAAATGGAGTCTCTCATTAAAGCCTTGCCCAAGATGTGAAGACCTAGCATTTCACCTGGAATCTTTGAAGTCTCTGTATGTTGAAAGTATAATAATAACTATTATTATTGTATATAAACACATAAACAATTCCTGAGTGTGTCATAACCACATGAAGGACAGACTAAAGCGTATTAGTGAGAATGCAAGAATCAGCAGAACAAAAGTTCGAAGATACTGACCGCACATCTTCATAATAAACATTGCTATTTTAATAGAAAATGTGTCCCTTTGACCAAATTTTCTTCTCATTTACACTGGTACATTCAGGGCACTTTGCAGCATAACTGGGCCACTAAGATTACAGAGAAAAGGATCAGTGTTTTCTGAGGTTAGCATGCGACTGGTCAGCTAATGATAACCATCGTATGACAGCATTGCTGAACGATAGCTTGAAAGGTTCCTGGAAGTAATTCCTTGCAACTTTAGTGACGGGTAGGAGCAGATCATTAAAATAATCTCTGGAGCAGGGCAATGATCAAGCTTTGCTCCAGAAACTGCAGCAGTTCTTGTGATGGCTGGTGCTGTCTGAGTAGCTGCTGTTCTTGTTTTCTGAGATACAGTGGCAGCCATCCTTGATTTTTGTTTTGCAGGACCTGTTACCAAAGCAGTATGCTCACTGGAAGCTGAGATGACTACTCCTGCAGTAGTAAATTACTAATTACCCTGCCTAAAACACATTAAATAAATTCAGTAACAAATTCAGAGGCATTATTAACAACTTAATGCTATTTTGTGGAACCATCTCTGTATAATATGAAGAAATGTGGTTCCCCCAGTTTAGCTCCTCTGGCTGTCAGCCAGAGTTGTTGGTAGCAATCCTTATTACCCCAGACAGCACCAAAAGTGTAATTAAAAACAAAGTTTGCCTAGTTATGGCTGAAATTCTCAGGTAGGGTCTCAACTACGCATATCATAAGGTATATTACAATGAGACTACAAACAATGAATATCATTTTTCATCCAGCACTTAAAATCAATATCTGACAGGATGATGGGGATAGTAACTAATACATAATGATCATCTGTCTCATTTACCACATGGGAGGCTGCATTGAGGAAACTAGCTGTTAACAGAATTCCACAAAGTCATTATAAGGTATTTTGTGCTTTAAGTTCACAGAGAAACTTGTGGATACTATAAATATCACCAGATAGCTCACAGCCAGGCTGTACATAAAAACAGGGTTGCCTTATACCAGTACCAATCATAGAATGGTTTGGATTGGAAGGGGCTTTAAATATCATCTAATTCCAACTCCCGGTCATGGGCAGGGACACCTTCCACTGGATCAGGTTTCTCAAAGCCTCATTCAACCTGGCCTTGAACATCTCCAGGGATGGGGCAACCTGAGCCAAAGCCTCACCACCCTCACAATAAAGAATTTCATCCTAATATCTAATCTAAATCTCCCTGCTTTCAGATTAAAACTGTTACCCCTCATCCTAAAACTGCACTCCCTGATAAAAAGCCCCCCCTACATTTTTCTTGTATTTAAGTATTTAAGTATTGGAAGGTCACTGTAAGTTTTCAGCAGAGCCTTCTCTTCTGTAGGCTGAACAAGCCCAACTTGCTCAGCCTGTCCTTGTGTGGGAGGTGCTCCAGCCTGCTGATCATCTTTGTGGTCCTCCTCTGGACTTGCTCGAAAAGATCCATGTCCTTCCTGTGATGAGGACTTCAGAACTGAGCACATTAGTCCAGGTGAGGTTTCACGAGAGCGGAGTAGAGGGGGAGAATCACATGCTGGTCACACTTCTTTTCATGCAGCCTGGGATGCTGTTGGCTTTTGGACCCATGGCAGTTAGCCACCATATGTCCTGTGAACCATATGTAAGCCATTAACAACTTCATCATTTCTCTGAATATTATCATTTTAATCAAGAGGTGAAAGTTTCTCAAGGACGAAACAATAGTTTTCTCAAAAGCCACAAATAGCTGTCTTACTTGCCAACCTTTCAGCTCTCAAGATAAAAAACAAATTGTGATGCTTTCTGATTGTACTTTGAAAATGTCCCCCTGATCAGGTCTGAATTGCAAGCCTCAGGCATGCAATGCCCTTGCTCTACAACTGAGCTGTTTCAGCACCGTTGCCTTATGCTGCTGTCTGAGCCACTGCCAGCCTGCACGGACCTTTCTAAAAAAAAGTATGATGTGGTCCTGGCTGAGCTAACTGAGCAGGCAAGGTGGGCAGATATTCTGGAGTGGTTCAGAGGGGTTCAGTTCGGCCCAATTCATGGCCCCGTGTTGGGTGCCAAAAAACTTGTCATGGTTTAGTCCCAGCCTGGCTTGATTAGCAGCCAAATGCAAGCAGTTGTGAAGCTAGTTCCCTTCATCCCCTCCCCAAGGAAAAGGGGAGAAGGAAATAAGGGAAGGAGATTTGTGGGTTAGAAACTAAAACAGCTTTAATGAAACAATAATAATTATAAGGAAAATACTATTAAAAGAAAATAATAAAGTATGTGCAAATATATGAAACTGCTGTCCCCACCTTTGATGACTGTACCTCCACTGATGCTGCAGAGCGGGCAGGGGAAAAGGCTCTGGGATGGATTCAGTGGCAGGAGGGAAACTGGACTCAAGAACTGGATTCAGGAACAAATGGATCCAGGGCAAAACAAAAAAACCCAGATGAAGTACATATTGGACACCCACTATCAAAGAAGAGAGCTCGATTCCTCAGTTTTATAGTGAGTAGGACATATATGGGACGGAATACTCTGTTGGTCAGTTTCGGATCACCTGTCCTGTCCACTTTTCCCTGCAGGTGTCCCTATTTTGTCCCTTTCTCTTAACGGCATTGCACCAGTTTGAGGATGGCTTGGTTTCTACAGAAATAAGTAAAAGCAATGGCCTTTCTTCTCAAAGTGTAATGAGGTTGTGTTTCTTCTTAGCACCAAGTCCAGGATGATGTTAATGTCTGCTGTGCTTCCCCTATCTGAAATTAAGCACTCAACACTTGTTAAAAAATTGGGAGATGTACTGGGGAAGAAAGGAAATTTGAGGTGCTTTTCGGAATTCCACAGTGAAACAGGCCAATTTTGAGAGATTCTGACGTGCAAACTTACAGCCCATAGCTTAATTACCTGGTTTCAGTTGCTAGCCACTTCAGCAGCTGTCCTTGCTAGCAAGCATTAGATGTTCTCTAGCATCGGATGCCTTTTCCATGTGCCCATATCTGGGCTGAGCTGTGTCTCAGTCACAGTGGCTTACATTATCCCTTTGCACCGTTTTTTGATAGCTCCCCTGTTATTCATGAGCCCTCTTTGCTTGTCTTTTGAGCTACTTGGAGTGGGAATGGATGTGGATTAGCTGTAAGGAAGAATAGGACAGCGTCCCACCCTGTTGGTATGACTTACTCTCTGTGCCCAGAGCGATATGCATAGTTGGTATAATAGCTCTACAAAAATGTGGTTTTGTCCTCACAACCATTAGCTGGATGTTTCAGGTTGCTTTTTAAGGTTGACCTGTCCTCAGGTTTTACTGTCCTACAGTCTCTTAGTCATCCACTGAGTTTGCCTGCAAAGATTTGGCATTGTTTTCTAGGTAGCAGGTAGTCAAACAAACCAATATTGCAGCAAGGGTTGTATCTGGGGGTGTTGGTAAAATAGACTCGCATAGTTCTCATGATGTCATTAGCAACCACAGGACTTGGAGGACCTGTCACTGGAGAGTGTTTATGCAAATCATGTCTCTCCTCTTAAACTTTCATAATGCAGTATCTTACAACAGACTGTAAGGTAAAACGCCTTGGAAAAATTAATGGTAATCTCATTGAAATTAAATGTTTATTCCATAAGGCATGCTGACTAGTATTAATTACATCATTTAGACTCTGTCAGTATAAACCAGAAGCAGTTGTCATTTTGCTCCCTGAAGGAGGTGTTAGTGTGGAAGTTAGTGTACCAGAAAATAGGTGGCACTTTGTCGGCTTTTTGCAAATTGTTTCAGAACTAGGAAATGTTTGCAATTCCTTGCAAGAACAAACAGGAGCTCTTCTCTGCTGCAGATGTCCTTGGATCAAATACAGTCAAGAGGAAGGCCATCCCACTGTCAATCCTCCCCCCCACCCCCAGCAGTCTGTTGGCTGGAGGTCTGTCATGCCAGCACTATTATCAGCTTGCTCAGAGTTCTTATGGCTCCAGTGCTGTACTTGCTTCAGTGAGAAGGGAGTTGGCATATGTGTGCATGTTAGACCTATGGAACATGTAGGATTATATGTGAAAGGTTCTGTGGTCGTGAAGAGCTCCCCTGTGTGTCCTGAGGATGGCTGAAGGGATGGACTGGGTGACTGCAGTCTGCATGCCTTCATGGTAGGCATCTGTGTGCATACACAAGGTCACAAGAGGTGTTAAACACTGCTTAATGCTTAATTGCAACATTTAAAATTCCTAGAGCAAACAGACTTCAGGCTCCTCTGCTGCATGTGCTGCTTTGTTTTCCTGTTTCCTCCAACTGTAATTTTCCCTTGCCAGCTCTGCTGTGGAGGGAAAAAGTTGAAATGCAATTCACAGCTAATGCTTATGAGCCTCTTTTACAGTCCTGTGAGATATCTAAACATGACACACATCAATTGGCCAAACTACAGAGGGAGAAGTCTTCGTAATGTAAATGAGCACTTTTTGCAGACTTCCTTTACTTGTAATGACCCTGTGTCAAGGAATAGGTAATGTAAAATACGTAATTAAGGACAAAGATAGGTGATGATAACTGAGGACTTTGAGTATCTTCTTTCTGGCTGATTGCAGAGATCAGCATTTTGTAGCACCTTGGGCCAAATTCTCCCAGGAGCTTAACTCCTTGTAAAACCAAAGTGCTTATTTAGATGCAAAGTTATTTTTAAGCTGATTTCCTAAAGAAATCAGGGAGTAGGCATTCCCCCTGCCTATCCCTCTCTGACTATCTCTGTTTTTGAGGTTTCACCCCTGAATAACTTCTGAATCCATTTGCTAACCATGGATGACCTAGCAGCAAACAGCCTCAGAGCATGTGAACTCCAATCATAACTGATTTTTCACATGAGGAGGTGGAAGGGCAGGTTAAACAGCCTTTTATCCCACTGGCAAGTGAATCAACACAACTGTGGTGAATCAGCTTCTGTTTGTTTAACCTGAGGGGTATATAGGTGTGAAAAAGGGGGTGGTTTCATAGCAAATGGGAGATGGAGACAAGGAAAGGATCCTGTGATGCTTAGGATGCTCAAAAAAAGAAAGGGACATGAGGATTATTTGGTACAAAGTCATAGGAATCTGCTTCAATGAGTGTTCTCATGGTGGCATCTTTGCTTGGGCTTCTTCTGGGATGGATCCATGAAATGTGGGCCTGAGTTGACATTTATCACAGAAACAGTTGAGCTGAGAGGGGTTTTGCAGTAATCTTTCATACTCCTGTGGGGTCTGGGTCATTAAAGGTGTAGAAAAATGGGTGGAAATAGGTGGGCATCTTTTTGTCAGCCAACAGTCTCATGATGTCTACCAGTAGAATAAGTCACTGTGGTCTGAAGCCTGCCACAAAGACCAGCTCTGCCTGGCATGGGTTGAGTGGGTCGCTGTGCCGCTCGCGAGTGTGCACTGACTTGATTGTCCCCTGGAGCAAGAGGTGGTGGGGCACTGGGATGATGCACTGCAGACAGTGGCAGTGGCTGTCCAAGCACAAGCTGTGTTGGGGTAGCACATCCTTAAGGTTCCTGACTTGCTTCTCATTCACCACCTGGGGCAGGAGTGAGCTTTGTCCAGCCTGTGGTTTACGAGGGTGAAATACTTTACCTTCCTTGGCCTGATCTTTGGCCCAAGGCTAGCTTGCTGGCAAGGTCTCTTAACACCCTCAGCAGTGAGGAAAATCTAGAGACAGTAGCCCACAACAGTAAATTGATATCTTTGGAATCTTATATCTTCCCCTGTAACAACACACGTAGATGTTCATGCTGTTACACTGAAGCCTGGTCTGCACTAGGAAGAACATAAGGAAACTGTATGCCATGGGTCAAAGCTGCTGCAAGATCCTGCTCCCTTAACTAAGGTTACTATTCTCAAAGACCTTAAGCTTCACTGAGCTAATGTGTGATTGAAGTATATCTTTTAAGTTGAATAAACTTTATCACATCCATGTCTTTGTTACAGAAAGCAAGGACTCAGCCAAAGCTGTAAAAAATAGAAATTGACTCTTTTTTTTTGAATATCCAGAAAATTAAACTGAGGATAAGGAAATCTGATTTCTAGTACCACAGCTAGAGCCCATGTGATGTTTGATGTATTTATTGGTAATATGTCACATAAACCCCAAGGAATGTCTTGCTGTAACTCAGGTTTAGTATAGCAAGGTAGCTTTAATCCAGATCAAGTATGGAGATCTACCATCTCAGTCTCTGTTTATTTTGCTGCCATTTAATTTCTTTTGCACCTTTTCCTACTATCTGCCCCATATCATAGAATCATAGAATCATATAATAACCAGGTTGGAAGAGACCCACCGGATCATCGAGTCCAACCATTCCTATCAAACACTAAACCATGCCCCTCAGCACCTCGTCCACTCATCCCTTAAACACCTCCAGGGAAGGTGACTCAAACGCCTCCCTGGGCAGCCTGTTCCAGTGCCCAATGACCCTTTCTGTGAAGAATTTTTTCCTAATGTCCAGGCTAAAACTCCCCTGGCGGAGTTTGAGGCCATTCCCTCTTATCCTGTCCCCTGTCAATTGGGAGGAGAGGCCAGCTCCCTCCTCTCTACAACTTCCTTTCAGGTAGCTGTAGAGAGCAATGAGGTCTCCCGTCAGCCTCCTCTTCTCCAGGCTAAACAACCCCAGCTCTCTCAGCCGTTCCTTGTAAGACCTGCTCTCCAGCCCCCTCACCAGCTTTGTTGCTCTTCTCTGGACTCGTTCCAGAGCCTCAACATCCTTCTTGTGGTGAGGGGGCAAGAACTGAACACAGGATTCGAGGAGCCGTCTCACCAGTGCCGAGTACAGAGGGAGAATAACCTCCCTGGACCTGCTGGTCACACCGTTTCTGATACAAGCCAAGATGCCATTGGCCTTCTTGGCCACCTGGGCACACTGCTGGCTCATGTTCAGTCGCTGTCAACCAACATCCCCAGGTCCCTCTCGTCCAGGCAGCTTTCTAGCCAGACTTCTCCTAGTCTGTAGCACTGCACAGGGTTGTTGTGCCCCAAGTGCAGGACCCGGCATTTGGCCTTGTTAAACCTCATGCCATTGGACTCTGCCCAGCGGTCCAGCCTGTTCAGATCCCTTTGCAGAGCCTCCCTACCCTCCAGCAGATCGACACTCCCACCCAGCTTAGTGTCGTTCGCAGACTTGCTAAGGGTGTACTCAATGCCTTCATCCAGGTCATTGATAAAGACATTGAACAGGGCTGGACCCAGCACTGAGCCCTGGGGAACCCCACTTGTCACTGGCCTCCAGCTGGATTTCACACCATTTCCCACCACTCTCTGGGCCCGGCCATCCAACCAGTTTTCCACCCAGGAGAGTGTGCGCCTGTCCAGCCCAGAGGCTGACAGTTTCTCAAGCAGAATGCTGTGACAAACTGTGTCAAAGGCTTTGCTGAAGTCCAGGAAGACCACATCCACAGCCTTTCCCTCATCCAGCAGCCGGGTCACTTTGTCATAGAAGGCGATCAGGTTAGTCTGGCAAGACCTGCCTTTTGTGAACCCATGTTGACTGGGCCTGATCACCCGGTTCTCTTGCATGTGCTTCATGATAGCACTCAAGATCACCTGCTCCATGACTTTCCCTGGCACTGAGGTCAGACTGACAGGCCTGTAGTTTCCTGGGTCCTCCCTGCGACCCTTCTTGTAGATGGGCACGACATCAGCCAGCCTCCAGTCCAGTGGAACTTCCCCAGTCTTCCAGGACTGCTGGAAGATGATGGAAAGGGGTTTGGCCAGCACATCCACCAGCTCCTTCAGTACCCTATGGTGAATCCCATCCAGCCCCATAGACTTGTGGGTGTCTAGTCGGGCTAGCAAGGCTCTGACCACCTCCTCTTGGATCATGGGAGCCTCATTTTGCTCCTCTAGCTCCTGGGTTTGTACACAGACGGAACGACCCTCCTTACAACTAAAGACTGAGGCAAAGAAGGCATTAAGTACCTCAGCCTTTTCCTCATCCCCTGTCACTGTTGTTCCTTCTGCGTCCAACAGGGACTGTATGGTCTCCCTAGTCCTCCTTTTATTATTTATATATTTATAGAAGGATTTTTTGTTATCTTTCACAGACTTTGCCAATCTGGTTTCTAGCTGAGCCTTAGCCCTTCTGATTTTTTCTCTATACAATCTCACTTCCCTCCTGTAGTCCACCCAAGAGGCCTGTCCCCTCTTCCAGAGCCCATAAACATTTCTCTTCTTTTTGATATTACTCAAGATCTCTCTATTCAACCAAGCTGGCTTTCTCTCCTGCCGGCTTTTTTTCTGGAACACGGGGATGGCTTTCTCCTGAGCTGCTAGGATTTCCTTTTTGAAGAGCTCCCAGCCCTCATGGGCTCCCTTGCCCTTGAGTACTGTCTCCCATGAGACTTTTCCAACCAGCCTTCTGAAAAGTTAAAAGTCTGCCCTCTGGAAATTTAATGCTACTGTCCTACTAACCACCCTCTTCACTTCAGCTAGAAGAGAAAACCCTATCATCTCATATGATCCTAGGAGCAATCAGGAGAGCAAATACAGTCACACAAAGGAAAGCCATCTAATGTCAGAGACAGAGGGAGTGGTAAAGGAAAGCTATCCAGCTAGGTGGATGTGTTGGTGTGGAGAGAATTGCACTCGGTGGCATTTGGTGGCTGTGCAGCCCCTACTTGAGTCTGTGCCAGGGCACCCAACTCACCTCCCAGAGTCCCGGCTTCTCATCTTCCAGCAACACCCAGCATTTAACTAGCTCATGGGTCAGCTGTAGGCTAAGCATTTACCCTGGGGCACAGCTTATTTAGCCTTTGACTCTGTGGGGATAAAGCACCTCCAAAACTGATGATGTACTGTCAGCCTGTGTCTTTCCAAGTTGGATGTGCCTGTCTGTACATACTGGCTAGTGGAAAAGCCATCATAAATCTCATTAATGTTACGTGTGAGGGCGGCCCTTGCATCCTAGTGTAAAGCTAAGGGCATTTTTAATCTTTCTGGAGGGGCAGGCTTCTTGTGCACCAGAGCTGGGAATATTACCAAGTCAGCAGGCAGTCTGCTCTACCAACTGTGAACAAATCGCATTGCTCTACATATTTTGCTATAAAAAATAATTTCTTGACCTTATACAGTCAAAGTGCTATCATGGATCTTGAAGTCTGTCTAGAAAGCTGCCTGGACGAGAGGGACCTGGGGATGTTGGTTGACAGTGACTGAACATGAGCCAGCAGTGTGCCCAGGTGGCCAAGAAGGCCAATGGCATCTTGGGTTGTATCAGAAACGGTGTGACCAGCAGGTCCAGGGAGGTTATTCTCCCTCTGTACTAGGCACTGGTGAGACGGCTCCTTGAATCCTGTGTTCAGTTCTGGGCCCCTCACCACAAGAAGGATGTTGAGCGAGTCCAGAGAAGAGCAGTGTTGAAGGTGAGGGGGCTGGAGAGCAGGTCTTACAAGGAACGGCTGAAGAGAGCTGGGGTTGTTTAGCCTGGAGAAGAGGAAGCTGAGGGGAGACCTCATTGCTCTCTACAACTACCTGGAAGGAGGTTGTGGAGAGGAGGGAGCTGGCCTCTTCTCCCAAGTGACAGGGGACAGGACAAGCAGGAATGGCCTCAAGCTCTGCCAGGGGATGTTCAGGCTTGACATCAGGAAAAAATTTTTCAGGGAAAGGGTCATTGGGCACTGGAACAGGCTGCCCAGGGAGGTGTTTGAGTCACCTTCCCTGGAGGTGTTTAAGGGATGAGTGGACGAGGCGCTGAGGGGCATGGTTTAGTATTTGATAGGAATGGTTGGACTCAATGATCCAGTGGGTCCTTTCCAACCTAGTGGTTCTATGATTCCATGGATCCTGTCCCTCTGCCCTCATGCCAGTGTGAGTACTCTGTCACTGACTTCCTTTGGAGTTGTGGCATGTGTGATCAATGGTAACATAAAGGTTGCCTTAATATTGAAAAGGGTTTTGGCCTCTGGAGGTCTGTGGTCCAACCTCCCACACTGGGCTACATGTACATGAGCAGTCACTTAGAACACACATACATCCATCTTCCTATTTTTGCTGGAGCAGACCTAGGATGCAGCCAGCAATGCTACTGCACTCATAGAATTTGCAGGGTAATAGGGAATAAACCCACTTTTTTTTGAGCTTGCAATAACATCAAGGCTTTAATATAACAGGAAGATCTAAAAAAAAAAAAGCAAACAGTAGAGGAAGAATCTGATGGGGAAGCATGAATGGTTATGTCTCTCAGGTTGTTCACTCACTAGAACAACCAGCCTGAGCAAGTTGTATTTCAAGCTGAGTGATCTTTGTGTACCTGAAATCACTGGGCTATGAGGTGAACTGGACAATGTGATTTGCATAAGTCTCCTTACATCCTTAATTGCAGTTTCGGTACTGGAGTTGTTATCTTACTCCTATAATGCCTCCAGCAAGTCTGCGGCCAAGTCACAAACAGTCCCACCATGCTTGCTTGCCTCAGTTTCAAGTTGATGCTGTAAACTGCACTCATGGTTTATTCCTTCCTTTGTGGATGTGCTGTCAAGTCGGTTTTATGGTCTCAGGTGTCACCTAAGCAGTCAACTGAGGCAAATACTGGCAATTTTTTTTTTCCAAATCTTATGGAAAAGTCTGCGGTAGCAAAAATGTTGTCTTTCTCTGTAGGAACTTACTTTTGCATATCAGCTTTCTTTGCTGATTATTTGGGCTGTGCAATAAAATCAACTCCCCTGACAGTGCCTAACTAGAGAATTTTTTGTAGGTTTATAAGGGACTTTCACACTGAGGCATTAACAGACCTAAAGAACAAAATCAAAGAAAATAAATTTTAAAAAGAAGAAAAAGAATGCCACAACAGCCAGCTGTGCCTTTGTGTGGTTGTTTCAGCTGGGAAAATGATCCAAGATCTCAGTCCTGGCAGCATTGCTGATAGCTGTGAAGGATCTGGATTAATTTTCTTCATAAATATGTGAGAGGCAAAGGGATGCCCCCCTGAGAAAGAATGGTGAAATAACCATGTTGTTTCAGTTCCAATAGACTATTCTACTTCAGTTAAGCTTCATATACCAGGATCACTAAATATGCATGCTCCAGTTCAGATGGCCAAATGGAGATGGTTGGAGGGACACCTTATTTTACAGTGCTTGGAGTTGGGAGTGAACTACACGCCAGTGAGTTTTCCCTATGCCATACATAATTCAGGTGTTTCAGGGGTCTCTAAAACACAGAGGCACCTTCCTCCTCCAGATCAGTAAGCCCAGCCCATCAAGCGACAGTGCTTTTGCCTCTGAGCTGGTGGGGATGTCAGAAAACCCCACTTTCCTTACCCACACCATTAAAAGTGGTGGTGAAGCACAGTTAGATACAACATTCTCATTCTGCACATCACAAATGAGATCACAGGACAACAAACATGTTGGGACCTTCTAGCTTTCTGCTACATGGCTTTTACTGTGCTAGCCTCTGCTTTTACAGGCAGCCTCTGCAACTCTGGGGACAGGCCTGAAAATCATTCCGTGGAGCTGATGTTATACACTGGAAGGACAAGCTTGGTTTCTGTCTGGCTCACTAGTGAAGTGCTCTCTGTGGGAGAGTCTCTCCAGCATTGTGTCCTGCACTGCAAAAAAGAGCCTGGACTTGTAAGAGAATGCTTAATCTTGTCTGGCAATTGCATTTGTTTTGGTCCATGTTCTACAGTCTCTCGATGGGTTCCTGTCTTGTCCATAATGAGTATTTAGGTGACTGTGTCCTCCTGTCATTTTTCCAGGCATTGGATGGGTCCAATATTTGTAGGAAGCTCATGCAAGTCTGTGTGAAATTGCCTCTTCCAATGAATGGGGATCTATGCAGAAACAGACATTGAAAACATCTTTCAGTGGATTGAGACTTGGGAAAATTAGCGTGTGCTGTTTTCTTCTACTCTAGTGGCGTGTCATGAACAAGCTCATCTCTGTATCTTGATCTCAGAGAACATACAGGCACCACTGCTGTGTTAGTTATGCCTATGTCAGTGTCCTGTGGGTTTACAGTAACTTTGCATTAGACCATGACTGCTCTCCAAATCTCTCCAAAACCACTGAGAAGCAAGTTTGAAGGTAAACAAGATATAAGCCTATTGCTGAACCTCTGCTGAGGCGCAAGAGGAATAGCAAGTGGTGTTAGCCCTGCTGGCCAAGCAACTTTCCTTGGAGCTTGTGTTGGCATGATCTTGACATTCAGGGGATACGCCTGATGCAGAACTTGCTCTGAGCTCCCCCTACTGAGGCATTGGGTTGGACTCGATGATCCGGTGGGTCTCTTCCAACCTGGTTATTCTATGATTCTATGATTTCCCTCCACCCACAAGCTGGAGCGGTATGTGGTCCAAGCCTAGGAAACTCGAGTTGGTCTTATATAAATAAAAATTGTTGTTTCAAAAAACAAATAAGAAAGAGGTCCTTCTCCTCTTCCACCCACCTCTTATAAGATGGATCAGAAGCAAAGTATGGTGTGCCACCACTATAAACACTTAAAACACTGAATGTCATTTCAATACAGTGTGTCTACATAGACTTTCTTGAGCAGAAAAATTGTGAGGATTTAATCAGTGTATAAATAATAAGAGAATGGACAAAGAACGGTGAGTCATCAGGGCTCTCTGCTCACTAAGTAATGGTTATCTGCCTGCATTTATCTGTACCCACACACTGTGTTGCTAAGTCTCAACGTACACTAGCTTTGCTGCTTGTGCTAGTTTTAGTACTTATCTGCCTGCTCTTCTGCAAGGGCAGAACTAGTAGCCCAAGCTTACGTGGTCGTGTGCCATACTTCATTGTGAAACAGTAGACTTTTTTGTTTATACATCCTAGATAAAAATTTCAGATAAGTATGATGAAATAGTGGGTCTGTTTTGGTTTGTTGTTCTTTTCCCATATGCTAAATACCACACTGAAACATGCTTAAACACCTACTAAAAAGGAGCCATCTGCGCTCCTTTTATTTTCACAGCCAAATATGGACCCTGGTTGAATCAAATTCCAGGATGCAAACATTTGGGATCAAATCTTGATCTAGAAGTTGAATTCCAAACTTTTGTAAGGTATGTGGAAAGCAAACAGCTGAAGCCATTTGCCATGATCATTGCGGAGTAATCCTTTGAGCTTTCTAGGGTTTCTTGTAGAGCAGAAAGAAGTCAGCCTGATTTTGAGCAGTGGGTCCCATCTTCCCCATCTTTGGGGCCTACAAGAAAGCTCAGGAGGGACTATTCATAAAGGCTTGTGGTGATAGGATGAGGGAGAATGGGTATAAACTGGAAAGGGGCAGATTGAGGCTTGATATAAGGAAGAATTTCTTCATGATGAGAGTGGTGAGGCACTGGCCCAGGTTGCCCAGGGAAGCTGTGGCTGCCCCATCCCTGGAGGTGTTCAAGGCCAGGCTGGATGGGCCTTGGGCAACCTGATCTAGTGGGAGGTGTCCCTGCCTATGGGAGGGTGGTTGGAACTGGATGATCTTTAAGATCCCTTACAACCCAGACTATTCTATGATTCTGTGATTGTCATACGTAGCCATATTGCATTTGGAACAGGAGATGCTGTGGTGACAGCATAAGCACCTTGCTAAATGAAGAGATGGGAAATGGTGGCTGAGGTGTAGTGCTGCGGCACCTTGCCTCACAAGGAGGCTGGAAATGGGGCTGGGATCTGTTTCCAGCCCTTCCACTGATTCAGCAGGTATTGTGAGTGAGCCATTCCACACCCCACACTTTGCCTTTTCTCTGTGTTGTAAGGTCTTCAAGTCAGCAGCAGTCTCCCGGCAATACTACATGCAGGGGAAAGACATGGCCACTGCAGGCCACTTGTCAACATGACAGCCCGACAATATGACACGGTGTTTAAGTTTTACAGAGTTTTGTCCCCACCTGATGTACCACACCATGCAGCTGAACGCGCTTACCTGCTGGCCAGAGCTAATTGGCCCTGCAGGTGCTTGTCTTGGGGAACGCACCTGATGCCAGGGATGCCCTGTGGGCACCTCTGCACCTCTGCTGTGAGACAGCACGCGTGTCAGAGAAGCTGGTCAGAGGACTGGGCTTTCTTCCTTGATATTGGCTCAAGGGTAGAAGACCTGCTTCACATCCACATTGCAAGGTGGAGAGTGTCATTTGCAGCCCTAAATTAGTTTTTAATTTGTGCTGAAATGAGAGGTGCCAGGGGTGAGCACAAATCCTCCAAGGTGCAGCGAAGGCAGGTGAGTGCACGTACTTGGCTAATGTCAGAGCTGTTCTCCTGAGGCTCAGAGCCACATCACTGCTTCTGACACAAAGCACAGCAGCATTTCAAATTGTTCACAGCTGGTAACTGTCTGTTTATATGGTGGTTGGTTGGGTTTTTCTTTTCCGAAGTGCCAGATTTGTTGCTACATCAGACGCACACTGCTGTGGATGCCTTATGAATCATATGTCTATTTGCTTTCATCAGCTTGTGCTACAGCCTCAATACTTGTTCTTATTTAAGGGCCAGGAAGGCTTGTGTGTAAACCAAGTTTTACAATGTGTGTTAAAAACCTGTCACATGCAGCGCAAAGCACAAACCTTGTAAATGTTGTCATACAAATCCTAATGTTCTAAGCAGGGATTTCACACTGATGCTTTGGTTTCAGTTTTGGTGCAGTCTGGAGAGAAAAAGTTCTTTCAACTCTGATATGTCTTGTACATTTCCAAGAGAGGTGCACAAAGTGTTTCAGTTCTCTTAAGAGGGGGCAGGAGTGTTTGTGTTCGGGATCTGCTCTGGCTGGTATAAGTAGAAAGATAACTGCATGAAAATTGAGACTTGATTGGGAACAGGGATCTGTAATGATATTTTCCATCTCTAGAAGGTGTGAATCTTCTTGTTATTCGAGGCAAAGCAGTGAGAACTACAAGCTTACTCTTCAGGGAGAAATGACAAGGATAAGTCACTGCTGCATGGTTGGTTTTTGCCTTCCCAGAACAAACTGGGGTAAGAAGTTGGGAGGCAATGGGTCCTTAGATGTGTCTCTCTTGGATTACTAGCCCAAATCTCAGCTAGTCATGTCAGTAATGAGACGAGTCAGACTGTCTTGCCCAGGACCTGAGAAATGGAAGTGATCTTTCTGCACCTAAAATTGTCTCTAGGTTGGTGGGCAATTATTCCTTGCACCAAAATAGAAAAGCTGCTGATTTAAATGGCATGGGATCTGCAAATTTTGTTTGCTTGATCTTTTTGAAGCATTTCCTAAGAAGCCAGTGTAGATTTGCTGATGTTTGCCATCCACTGTGCTGACTGTGGCTGGCTGGGTGTCTGTTTCACATGCCAGAGAAGGATTTCCTATAAGAGGTGAAACTTCCAGGAAGCTTAGGCTCAACAGCTCTTCCTGACCTGCTCCTTGCCAAATGCATTTGCAAACCTCACCAGGGTCCTGGCAAGGCTGCCTGGATCAGACATGTCCAATTATACACACACAGCATCATCCAAAATAGGCCACTCCTCCTGGCATGCAGCTCTGCAGTACCAAAAGCGTGCTGGAGCTGCTCCATTGCAGCCAGCAGACTATCACCAATTTGCTGTGATTAACAGCCCTCCTGTGTTTTTCTGATGGAAATCTCTGCAGTAGCAGGCATGAGGCAGTAATTTGGTTCAAGACCTCTGCTCTAGGGCATATTATACATTAGCATAACAACTCTTTTCTCTAAGTGCTTTTGGATCACTGGACAATGCTTACACAATGTACTTTCTTGGCTGGCAGGTTCATGTTCTTGGAATAGCACGGTGTGCTTTGAAACAGCTACAATTCTAGCTGGGCTGCTGCTTTGATGCCCAGGTGTGGGGTGTCTGAGCCATTTCTGTTCTCCTGCACCTACATGTAACCCCTCACGGGTTATCATGCTCTGGTAATAAGGAGCATTTTGCCTTCAAACTGGGTGTAGGTAATCCATCTGTGTCTCTGGTTGCCTTCAAAGCAGACTTGCCAGCTTAGCAGCTCTCTGTGTTTTAGCCAAGCCAGCAAGAGAAAACAAAATCTGAATGCTTTATCCTCATTAATCCCCCTGTGTAATTGTGACAGGCAGTGACTGAGGCTTCTCCGCAGTCATTGCCACAGCAGCAGTGCTATAAGAGAGTATAGAGGTGCCTCCTGTACCACTGAACAGGAGACAACTGTACATTGAGGTGTTATAAATGATGCATCAGTAAATTGGAGGAGGCACTGGGCAGCATGGTGCTGCGAGTTCAGTGTGGCCTTCAGGGTCTACTGTGCTGCAGGCATCCCTCTGCTGAAGGACAGCCCCCTCAGCTCATCATGATGGGCTGGTGATTACACCACCTGTGTGGCCTTCTCTTTATCTAAAAGTGCAGCAAGAAGAACTCATTTGAACATCATCTTTGTTTGACAGCAGTAATGATGAACAGAGTTGTTTTCTTGTAAGAAAATTTGATGATGTCTCAAATGACCAAAATGGGGTAACTCTTCTACGGACTGGATCTGCACAGCATGCTGCACATTTGTTGGATTGTTAGATGCTGCACAGCTCAGGGTTGCCAGCACCTGAAGGGATGTGACATTATCTACAGTTCTCTCTCTTTCTTTATAAGTGTTAGCTCTAGTAAAAAGCATATAAATTGACTCTACAGAAAGTCAGAATGCCTTTCTTACAGGAAAGACAATGGACCAGCACCTCCTGGTGCAAAAGCACTGTTATGCAGTCAAGTTTACCACTGTAAACGATAGCTGGACAGAACATAACAGTTCATGTTGAAAACGCAGTTCTGCAATGATGAATCTGATTTTGCTGGACTATTTTAGTTTAGGCTTTTTTCATAACTGGTTCTAAATATCCAGTGGAAAGCTCAGACCCTTCTAACTGAATCTGTGTGTTTACAGGCAAGCAAATACATTAAAAAAAAGTTTTTTTTAAAAAAATCCCTAAATTATATGTGAGGCTACATTTGAACACAAAGATGGAATGATAAGGAGAGAGCTGCTACAATTGGCATGTATTTAGCTAAAGACACCCTGTCCCAGAAGGTGAAGGATTAGCAGCAGCCTCAGGTGTTTTGATTTTAGCTCTTGTGGTCAGGCTTGGAGACAGCTCATGTGCATTTCCAGATGCTCTACCAGCAACTCTCTGAAGGTGGTAGTGTTCTCTTCTTCAAATTTGCAGCTCTCACTGCAAATGAGTAAGTTAAATGCCTGTCTGCTGCAGGCAAGAGGAAGAGCTAAGTGGAAGAAAACAAGCCAACAGGGGGAAGCCCTTGTAGAAGTTAATCTGCGCTGTCCTGGTGAGCTGAAAACTGTTCTATTCATCTCAGTGAAGAAGGATCTCCCCTGTGCAGTGCTGAGGGCTCCTTCTCCCAGGCATTAACTCAATTATCCCTTTTCGGAGGAAAGTGAGGGAAGGACACAAAAGTGCACAGAACACTTTGGTCACTGCCTCTTTTTAGTTTCTCTAGAACAGCAATAGAAAAGGAGATCCTTCTGCTTGGGTCTCCCCATGTCCTGGAGAGGGGAAACTAAAAAATTGTGCAAAGGTATTTAGACCATCTGCACTGTCTGTTCTCATTTTGGTGACTCAAGTAGGAACAGAAACACTGTATTTTGTGGAGGGAATTGGAAATGCATTCCATTTCATTCTGCATTTGCAAGTGCCACACCCTGAGGAGACTTTCTTTGCTGGCAATCCTGTAGGTAGGCAGGAAAACAAAAGTCAAAGGGAATCAAACGTCCTAGTTCATAGCAGGCCAGTATTTAAACTTGGCTTTTGAGAATCAGAGTTCTGTATATGTCCTGTCTCAGACAGGAGGAAAAGTTGGTAATACCCTGTGTGCAGTATTTTATTGAAAAACATTTACAGTGATGCTTGAAGGCCATTTACTATGTTATGAAAACCTGCCTGTGATGTGTATAGCATGGGAGACTGTATCCATGCAGCAGCTGACCTAGGATTACGTATTGTGAAACAATAAGGCATAGGACACCTAAAGCTCTCAAATACCTGCTTGGTGGTTTGAGTCCATAAGTAGCCATGATGCCACAAACAGGGCCAGATCCGTAATGTGGCCAGTAACATGGGCTCCATGGCTAACAAAAGCCTGGATACTCATGTTCAACGTAATATTGGTAGAAAAATTACTTAATAGAGGAATACTTTTCCAGATCTAAACTCTGCTTCTTCATATGTCCAGATCTAATTTCTGCTTCTTCATCTGCACAGAATTTTCCTTAAGCTTTCCTTGTGCTGCACAGCGCAAGAAGTTACTCCTTATGCTTTACTAACAAACTTCCTACTGTGCATACTAGTGTATAATATCAACATCTCATCAGAGACATAGTGACAGCAACATCCCTTTTAAGCACGTGGTTCTGTGGATACCAAGATGGCCAATAAAACTGGACTGCTGTCACTTGTGTTTTGTTTTGAAGCAGGGCAGGAAAAACACAAGTAACTTAATGCTGAAGTCCTTCAAGCTGCTTCACATGGAACAACCATGGCCAAAGATGTTTTTAAAAACCCTGCCCTCATGATGATTGAGATGTGGGCAGAAGGTTTGCTGGTCAGAGTGGTGATTCCACTGCTAATTCTCCACGGTTAAAGTAAGTCAGCAAGCATCAAGAGGAAAGGATATACTTCATTAACAATTATTCACTTGTTGTCTTAAATAAAAGAAGACAAAGTAGAAAATTTATCTGGTGGTAGGTTGTTAGGGTAAGTCCAAGATATGCCAGATATAAAATAAGTTTTCATGTCTTTGCTCACCATTGCTCAGCCATTGATCTGAAATCAAACCAAACCAAAGCCTTGTGATGCTGGTCTGTAACCATCTCTTCAGGAAGTGGCTTGAGATGAAGACAGGAATTCAACTTAATCATGTTCAGAAAACAAAGAAGCAGAAATAGAAATCACAGCATCACTGGAGTCACTGAAGTATTTTGAGCTGCCTTCTCAGAGTCTTAATAAAAGATGGATAAACAGGTTCCAAAAATATGTGAAACCACCACACCTAAGCCCTAGCCCATTCCTAGCATTAAAATGTTAAATTAAATGAAATGTTTTCAAAGGCTTTGAAATGCTTGCTGATTATTTATGTGATGGCAGTGCATTCAAGCCCAGACAAAACCAAGGCCCCCATACCATGCACAGCTCTTGCCCCTTAAATAGTCAGGGCTACACTTCCAAAACCACCAATGTTCTGCACCTTTTAAAACTGGGCTACTGGCTGCAGTGACTTGAAAAGGCTTCAGAGGACCATTCTTAGGCACTGACAGCCTTTTAACTCTTGCTGTTTTCTTTTGTGTGCTGCTCTGCTGTGGTCCCTGTCACAGCTGGCTGCATACAGCAGCAACACAGGAGCAGAAACACTGTTCTGTTTCTCTGTTACTCCACAGCCTACAAACATTGTGCTTTTTAAACCTTTGCACATCAACTACCTGTCTGATTTTCTCCATGAAGATAATCCTCAAACCACATTTAACAGCTAGGGCATGGGGAAATTTTGTGTGAGTTCCCCAAAAATTTGTAGATGCAACAAGGGTAAAATAAATGGACAGATTATATTCATTTTACCCACATAGCTAGAATATAGGGGCAAAGGTTATTTTACTACAAGTGTTTATCTTGCTAGCTATGATTCAGCTTGCCAACTGTTGCCATATAACAAGAACAAATTTATTCTCATAACTAGAGAAGCATTAATAACCATTTTATCAGTCAGATGTCTAAAAAATCTCATTTGCTGTTCTAATGCAGAACCCTAGCATAGAAGGCTGCTGAATTCAATGGCCTGTTTGGTTTCTGTATCCCCTGTGGACTTTTTAACTTCCTCTTCAGAAGAATTAAACAAACTGCTTGACATATTTAAAGTTGAAATGAAGAAAAAAAATGTATGGAGGGTGAGTAGTTCGCAGAATGTCCTGGAGGGCCTTAGTTGCGCTTGTCAGCTTAATGTTGGCTACAAACCACCAGGCTGGAGCCATGCATATGTACCTGAGGCTTAAACAACCCGAGTCTCACGGAGGCTGTCTTTGGTTACTGCTTTGCATATTCAGGTTGTAAGAGGAGGCAGCTCAGAAGTCACAGCTGCATGAACTCTCCAGGTAAGAGGAGGACCTGGACCTTGAGGAGGAACCTGCAAAGGTCTGACTTGGATGCAGTGCTGCTCACAGCAGCCTGTGGAGGCAGTCTGTGTCCCAGTTAGCACCAGCTCTGGCACAAGCATGTCAGCAAGAGCCAAGATCTATTTTCATTTCAAACAGTTCCCCTAAATAAATAAATAAATAAATAAATAAAACTTGAAAGAAAATGTTGTCAGAAACTATCCTGAAAAAGAGAGTGAAAAGTTCTCTTCCTGATGCATACAAAGTCAATTAGCATGTTGCTAAATACATGCTGGGAGATATCATCATAATAGGAACAATCAGGTTGTTTGAATAGCCAAATATGCTTTTATGCCATATTTGTTTACCTTGTAGAGCATATCCGTGATACGCATGTAAATGCCAAAGTCTATTTCTTGTTAGCACAGTAATTCCTCCTCCCTTCAGCTATCAGTGCGTTCCTTGTTTGTACCTGTCAAGGGCTGCTGAAACTTATAACTGTTGGTTTAAGCAAATGTGCAGTCCTCCACCAACAGGAATATCCTGTTTAGGGGAGCACTCTAAGGTGCCAGTTATATAAACTTAGCTTAATACTGCCACAACAGACAACTCCATGAAAAAAAATGAAGAGTTGTTACAAGTAAGGGAGCCCCTTTCTAGAACCCTAATCATTTGTCTAAGCAAAGACATGGATGTAAATGCTTAAGTTTCAGTTAATCTGCCAGCAGCAGAAAGTTCCTCTCTGTGTGAAGAGGCTGGTAATGTATGACAGCATCCGAGTGCAAATGAAGGCAGCCAAACACAAGGCTTCCGACAAGTCTGATTCTCTCTTGAGCTGCAGTTTATCAGGGAACAAGACAACACTTAAGCAAAGCCCAGTCATTACACTCAGTCCTATGCCAAACAAACTGCAGCCTAAGCATGCAAAGCTAGTGGGAATAGGGAAGTGATCTTTGCTCGTCTTCTAGGTGTAGGAAGCTGAAATGCAGGGAAGTTCTGGCGCTAATTCAGCAAGGTGTTTAAGCCTGTATTTAATTTTTAAGCTCTGAAATGCGTGGGTGGGAGCTGGCTCCATGAAGTCAAAGGCAAAACTCACATGAAGTAGGATTTTGCCTTCTCTGACTATGAAAGTGTCTTGGGAGGGAAATAGCTTGCCTCAGGTCACACTGGGAGTCTGTGGCAGTACTGGGAATTAATGCCAGATCTCTGGCATCCTAAACTAGTGTCTTAACCTGTTTTTAACTTACTGCATGCTTCCTCCCAAAACATCATCGGACACATCTAGATACATTAGATATCCCTGAATGACTGTAAGCCCATAATTTGTTTTGGCCAGCTTTGGAGTGTGAAGATGAAATATACAGCTTTTATTTCACCCTCTAAGTGATGTTTAAATAAGATACAAACAAACAAATGTGAATGCATGCTCATAGAAGATTGTGTTGCGTGGTGTCCAGTTCTGGAATCCTCAACATATGAAGGATATGGAGCTGTTGGAGCGGGTCCAGAGGAGGCTACAAGGATGGTCAGAGGGCTGGAGCACCTCCCTTACAGGGACAGGCTGAGAGAGTTGGAGTTGTTCAGCCTGGAGAAGGCTCCGAGGAGACCTTATAGCGACCTTCTAGCACCTGAAGGGGCTACAAGGAAGCTGTGGAGGGACTGTTTGCAAAGGCTTGGAGTGATAGGATTAGAAGCAACGGATATAAACCTGAGAGGGGCAGATTTAGACTAGACATAAGGAACAACTTCTTCACAATGAGGGTGGTAAAGCACTGGCCCAGGTTGCCCAGGGAAGCTGTGACTGCCCCATCCCTGGAGGTGTTCAAGGCCAGGCTGGATGGGGCCTTGGGCAGCCTGGTCTAGTGGGAGGTGTCCCTGCCCATGGCGGGGGGGTGTGGAACTGGATGATACTTAAGGTCCCTTCCAACCCAAGCTGTTCTGTGATTCTGTGACATACATCATTACAGAATCTCTGTTTTCATGAATCAGGGCAGCGCAGAGCTAAAAGCCAAGAACTATGGCATGGCATTGGCTTATGCAGGTATCTTATTGATGTATTGAGCTTCTTTCCTAAGCTTCTAAAGCTGGAAAGCATCCCGGTGCCAGCGATAGGTTTGAGGCGTCTCCTCTTCTTCTCCTCCACCGTCTCCCGGTATTTTATTTTTTTTTTTTATTGTGGTTAACGCTGATGGTCCCGGCCAGCCCGCAGCCCTCACGGGGGCACTAGAAAACAATTAATCACGACTCGACCAATGCTCCATCGGCCCTGGCCTCCTCCTGCTCCTCCGAGCTCCTGCCCTGCCAGCTCCTTCTGCGCACCCTGCTCACCTCCGTCCTCTCTCAGCAGCCAGAAGCTTTCAGGGTGAAGCCTACATCTACAAGCTGCTCAGGAACATCTCCGCGTTTCTAAGCTAGACAAATGTGAATGCCATCCGAGATGTTGATGCTCGCTAAAAGCCTTTCAAGTCCAGCCGCCAGGTACCAGAAAGTGGTAGCTGATATAGTTCCTCTCTTTCTTTTCATGTTCCAGCAGCAATACTTAATCTTGTTTGCCTTATACAAAACACCAGCATTAAAGGAAAGGAAAAAAAACCCCAACAACACACAACCTAACAACTCAAACATCTGGAACTATGATTATTCCCAACATTCAATTAATATTGTAGTTATTCAGTCCTGAAAATCAACCTATGGTTTTTTTAAACCTAGAAGAAAGGCAATAACTTGTTTGTTGTTGGTGCTATGCACCAGCCAAATTCTGTTTATGTGGCCTTTAAAAAACAGGGACAGATGTATCTCTGTAGGAACTGATTTAGCCAGGTTATAGAACACATGAAAGGTACGTGAGGGTGATTAAAAAAACCAAACCCTGGGTTACATATTTCTCTGCCAAAAACAGAATGTGAGGAGGAATACAAACACTGGGGAAGGTTTTAACAGGTGACTAATAGTGTCACTTGAAGTGACACTTGGAATCTCCTGGGAGGCAGTCCTGAAGGACAAGGGAGTCCAGGAAGGCTAGATATTCTTCAAGGTGGGAGTGTAAAAGGCACAAGAGCAGACTGCCCACATGTGCCAGAAAATGCTGGCAGGGAAGCAGACTGGTCTGGCTGGCATTCAGGTAAAAAAGGAAGGTTTACGGCCTTTGGAGGCAACTCAGGAGAACTACAAAGATGTCATGCGGATATGCAGGGAGAAAGTTAGAAGAGCCAAAGCCCAACTAGTAGCCAACTAGGATGCTAGAGGTAAAGGAAAATCAAAAGTGTTTGTATAAATTCGTCAGCAGCAAAAGGAGAGATAAGGAGACTATCCAGCCTTAACTGGATGCAGGGGAAATTTAGTGACAAAGTGTAGCGATTAAGGCACAGACCCTGTCCATGAGGTGACAAGGAGATCACTTTACTGAGTGGATACAAATCTTACATAGCGTTTCTGTACCCAGTCAGCAGCTAACCCAGTGAATTTCCACCTGTGAGAAACCCCCAGTTACAGTGATAGAGTGCAACCCACTATTTACCACAGATGTGCCCTTTATCTTCATGTTTTCTGTCTAATGCATTCTTTTCTTATTAACTCATGGGTCTTGGTAAATACTCCAAGGTCTCAACAAGCTAGCAAGCATGAGAACACCAGCCATTTGCCCTGTGCTTGCTGCTAATATCACTGGTATGCCAAGGCATCAGCTGCTTGTCCCAGCATACACACAACAGTGGAGTCTTTTATGCCTGTAACAAAGGATAAGGAAAAGGCTGAGGTACCTAATTCCTTCTTCCTCTCAGTCTTTTAATAGTAAGACCAGTTGTTCTCTGAATACCCAGTTCCCTGAGCTGGAAGTCAGAGTTGAGGAGTAGAATGGAGCCCCTATAATCCAAGAGGAAAGGGTTAGTGACCTCCTTCTCCACCTAGACCCACAAAAATCTGTGAAGCCAGATAAGATCCACCTGAGAGTACTGAAGAACCTCGCAGAAGTGCTCGCCAAGCCAATTTCCATCATTTATCACCTGTCCTGGTTAACTGGGGACGTCCCACCTGACTGGAGATTTGCAAATGTGATGCCTGTCTCTGGGCAACGAAGGAGGATCTGGGAACTGCAGGCCTATCAGCCTGACCTCATTGCCAGGGAAGGTTACGGAGCAGGTCATTTTGAGTGCTATCACATGGCACAGGGGATAACCAGGAGATCAGGCCCAAACAGTATGGGTTTAGGCAAGGCAGGTCCCGCCTAACTAACCTGATCTCCTTCTCTGACAAACCAGCCCACTTAGTGGATGAGGGAAAGCCTGTGGATGTTGTCTGTTTAGACTTTAGTAAAGCCTTTGACATCGTTTCCCACAGCATTGTCCTGGAGAAACTGGCTATTCATGGTTTGGATGGGTGCATTCATTGCTAGGTAAAAGGCTGGCTGGATGACCAGTCCCAGGGAGCTCTGGGGAATGCAGTAAAATCTGGTTGGTGTATGGTCACAAGCAGTGTTCCCTAGGGTTCACTGTTGCAGCTGGTTCTCTTTAATATCTTTATCAATGATTTGGACAAGGGGGTTGAGTCCACCCTCAGTAAGTTTGCAGGTGACACCAAAGCCAGTGGGAGTGTTGATGTGATTGATGGGCCAAGGCCAACTGTAGAGGGTTCAACAAGGCCAAGAGTCGAGTCCTGCACTTGGGTCACAAAAACCCCCATGCAGTGCTACAGGCTTGTGGACTGATGGCTGGAAAGCTGCCCAGCAGAAAGTGACCTGAGGGTGTTGGTTGGTAACTGGGTGAATATTAGCTGGCAGTTTGCCCAAGTGGCTTAGAAGGCCAATGCCATCCTGGCTAGTATCAGAAATAGTGTGGCCAGCAGGATGAGGGCAATGATTGTCCCACTGTGCTAGGCACTGGTGAGGCTGCACCTCAAATACTGCGTTCAGTTTTGGGCACCTTAGTACAAGAAAGACATTGAGCTGCTGGAGTATGTCCAAAAAAGGGCAATGAAGGAAAGGAGGCTGAGTGGACACCTTACTGCTCTTTACAACTACCTGTGAGATGGTTAGTGTGAGGCAGGTGTTGGTCTCTTCTCCCAAGTAAGAAGCAATAGGATGAGAAGTTGCCTCAAGCTTCACCACAGGAGGATTAGGCTAGATGTTAGGAAAAATTACTTCACCAAAACGGCTCTCAAGCATTGGAACAGACTGCCTAGGGAAGTGGTTGTGTTGCCATCCCTGGAGGTATTTGAAAGATGTGTAGATGTAGCACTTAGGGACTTGGTTTAATGGCCAACTTGGCAGTGTTAGGTTTACAGTTGGGCTCAATGATCTCAAAGGGTCTTTTCCAACCTAAATGATTCTGTGATTCTGTTTTGAATGTCCTGGAGAGTGAGGTTGCAATGAGGTATGTGCAGTATGTGCAGTTATAAGCCTGGCTAATTGCTTTTGAGGATCTGGGCTCTTTATGGGATGATCTTCAAGTATCAGAGTAGTGTAGCTATTGCCTCTTTCTAAAACAGGAGAAACAAACCAGTCTAAAAGGAAAGGGCCAGATTTGCTTCCTCCAACAAGAATGTGTAATATGTTCATGTTGGCTGCAGTTGGCGTTGCTGTGGGACTCAGACCACCCCATGTCCTCCAAATTCTATACAAGTGGCTAGTTGCTAGTCAGCCTTGAGTGGGAGCATGACTTCTCTGCTCAAGGGAAGCAGTTTTTAAGAGCCAGCTCTTATTTCTAAACACCGTCCTCTGTTTATCTGAGTGTGAATAGGGCCCCCCATGTACTGCTAAGACAGGCACCACTGTGCTGGTTGCCCAGCTGAGCCAGGGAGCGTCTGCTGTACTGTTGCCTTAGCTGGTGCACAGCCTGCTCACATTTATTTGTGTACATGTAGGAAAGCAAGGTTTCCTTCACCTGGTACTGAAGAAGGCATCCATGCGGGCATGAGCTCTGTGAAATTCAGGCTCCCACTGCGACAGAGCTGATTGATGTGACTGTCAGACTGTTGCTTCAACTTCCAGTGCGAATCTATTCTGGACCCATCCTTAGCTTGCTCCCCCAGTCCTTCATATCAACTCTGCAGGACACCCATGTTCATTGTACTAGGTACTAGAAGCATGTTTCACTATGTAATACTCCACAGAGCAGAAGGATATAGTCACCTTCCTTTAGAGAATGGGACACAAATCACACATACAGGGGAGGTGACCAGAGCCAGCTCAAGCTGCTTGCTCCTCAGAAAGCTCCAGCCTCTCCCCAGTGCTTGAAGCTTCTCTCCTGGAAACCCTGAGCTGAAGGGATGTGCTGACCCTTCTAGAAGTCCTGGCCATGCACTGGCTTTCACACAAGCAGCCTAAACACCAGGAAGCTACCCTCTTGAAAAGAGTTCTCCTAGGGACTCTGTAATTCCTCATTTAGAGGTAGTATGTGTGTTAGTGCCCTTTAAGCCTACTCCTTGTGAAGCAGGCTGTGCCTGGATTAGCAAGGAAGGCAGAAGTGCACCTCTGGATCCCCAGTCAGGTGACAAATCCAAGCATCCCAGAAGTGCCTGCTTTCCTGCTGCCACCCCTGCCAAACAGGCACCAGGTCTGACAGTCAAGTGCCGCAACCCTGCAAATCAGGGTAGTGGGTGTGTGAGCGTACAGCCTTAACAACATTGTATTTTCCCCTCTTGTGTACATAGAAAGATACAGCATCACAAAAGCAGTGTTTAATTGCAGGGCACAAATCCCTTCCAAAAGCAGAGCTTAACTTTTTTCCTTTTCTGCCAAGAACATATGTATTTTGCATAGATTTAATTACATGATACAAGAAAAGAAAGAAGATTTGCCCAGATACTATGGTGATGAGTACCACTGAAATGCCTATAAATAAATAAAAACACAGAGCAAAACCAGACATCCACAACAGAGTGTGGAGAAAAAAATCCAAATCCAACCCAACCAACCAAACAAAAAAACCCTGTCTGGTGTTTTCTACACAGTAACTCATTTTAAATAAAGAAAAGCTCCCCTAAAGCTCTTTCTGACATAGATCCCAGTGCTTGTTTGGACTCACTCTGTCACCCTCAAGAATCACAAGGTGGGCACATCCTTATTTGTAATCTCCAATCTCTCCTTTCTGCTGCTGCTGTGAATCCTCATCACCTGAGAACTTGTTTGTGCATACTAAATAATGAGGATCCGGAATGCTGGGAACCTTGTGAACTTTTCCATCATTTGAATTTCGAGAAAAAATTGCCCTTTCACACACACCCCAAGTTGAAAATCCTGTAATTTCACTTAAGCCATGGGACTCCAAGGGCCGGATCTTCACAAACAGCACGCAGCCATGAAGTCAGAGCTCTGTCTCCCAAACAAAACTATTAACTTGGCTCCACGGCACAATTTCAAATTCCCTTGCACCTAACTAGTAAGGTTAAAAGGTGGGGTAGGGCAGAAAAGGAGGAAGGAGAGAGGGAGTAGAGAGTGAAAGAGAGAACGAGAAAGAGAACTGGAACAGCAGACCCAGTGTACTTCAAAGAATTATCATCTGCTCGAGCTCAAAACAGCTCTAGTTTTGATTCGCTTATATATGAAAGGACAAAATCAGAACAGCTGTCATTCTATTACTCTCCTTAGCATTGCCAAGCCCTTTCAGCTGTCTGCAAATTTTTCTTCTTCCAACCTCTCTCGTGTTTTCGAATCACTCCCTCTCCACAAAGCGGTGCAGACAGAAGCACCTGGAGAGTGCTTCCAGCCACAGGTATCTTGCTGAGTGCTCATTGTTAGTCCTGCCTGGGAAAAGGTGCCAGACCCAGCACAGTGTCACTGCATTCATCCCGGGAAGTTTGCCTTTCTGTTGCCATCTCACTCTCAGTAGCCAGCCAGTGCAACGCAGCAGGCAGTGGAAGACTGAAAAATGTACAGAGTGACTTCTCTGGGCTGCAGGAAATTCAAATATCACATTTTATATATGATTTACAACCACAGAGGAAGAGACTTCTTTTCCATCTTGTGCCACTGAGCTCCCCAGTGGGATGGACAGTCAATATTTATTTAAATGACTAACTTCGGCAGAGCATGAAATAAAGTGCTGGGAGAAGCCGGTCAGACAAAACCTCTGACTTACCCAGTGGTTTGGGCAATACTTAAATTGTTCCTCTGCTCCATAGTCTCCCATATCTCCCCTCCCCCTGCCTCCCTGCCCCCCACCCTTGTTCACACACAGCTTCCAATATTGGACCCTGAAGATTTAAATCTTAAAACTTTTTCAAAGGACAACCTATTTTTATAATGCTTTGGATTTGCCTATGTGGTTCATTTGCGTAGCCCTAAATCAGCATAAACCCTAACCTCATCTCACCAAGGGGATTTACCTGTAAACATCCAAATTTGATTTGCTAATGAAGTAGTTGGATTCCCAGACAGCTAAGATACACTTTGATCACTTCTTAGAAAGCTAATTGTCTCACCTGGAATGAATTTCAGTACCCAGTACAAAGGGACACTTTTTTTTTGACACTTGCTCTTCAAAATCTGCGACACAACAGGGAAAGACATGCAGGAAAAGGATTCTGAAAATGTAATCAAAGAGAAAAAACTGGAGTTAATCTCAGAAAGGTTAGACTTGGACCAATAAACACTGCTGTGGGTCAGTTTCCCTTTTCATGTAACAATAGCAAATATACAAGCCAAGCAATTATTAACAATGCCTCAGTAATAAATGTGTACAAACAAATAACGAGTAATTCCAACCAATGTGGATGTTTCAGTATGCGAGGTGGAAAATGTTTTAATGAACAGTCTTAAATCTTGCTAAGATAAGCGAACCCCAAGAAAATTCTGAAAAGTAGGGGTTTTTTTCTGCTTTCAGTAAAATGAGAAGAGCACCAATCCTCAACCAAAATCTGTTGATGAGTGAGAGCTTCTCAGATATTCCACTGATTAAAAAAACAGTAAGCCAAAACATCTTTTAAATATTGACTGAACTATTGTATCATGCCAAATTCTCCTGGCATTCTTCCAGCATAGAGTAGACTAGATTAACTCATCCATACGTAAAAATGCATGTATGCAAAAAGCTCATATTTACTTTTCCCAAATTCATTAGAAAATACAACTGAAGTTTAATCTTTCCAGCCTTTGGCAGTAAACAACAAAAGTTATGGCTGGTTGAGAGCAGGAGGTTAGATCCTCCTGCATTATGGAAGAAAGAGGAAACAGCAGGAAGGCAGCAGCTTTGGAAACTACAGAAAGGAAATACTTTCTTCTCCTTTCCCCCCAACTCTATTTTTAGGCTAGTTCATAATTAACTGTGGAACTCCTTGCCACAAGGTCTCTCTGAAGCCAGAAGCTCAGGAAAGCACCAAAGAAGATCAAATATTTATTGAGTAACAGGAATTTGTAGAGCTACAACATAAAATAAACACAGGTTGGAGAGACTTATGTGGTCCTCAAACTTCTGAGCCTAAACAAACCTGTAATCGCCAGGGCTTCGAAGACAATTTTATGGGGACATCGAGGCGGGATCAACCCAGAGATGCCCATCACAGGGATATTTGTGTCTTACAGTTATGTTTATGGCCAGTGGCTGAGGCAGAATACAATTGGCCACTGCTTTGCCTTGGGCTTCTCCACTTCTCCACAGCACAGTTAAAGGAAACCCAGCTGCCCCAACAATAACAACTTGGTATCTTTGCATATGAAGCCTTGCCAGTAAGTTTTACATTGTGAACATGGGAACTTTGACAAAGCAAATGCTGTTAGAAAGTATTTACAGAAGGAAAGTAATCAAACATCTTGTACAGGTGACAGCGTCATAATAGAATTCTCTAAGGCTGAAGAGAGGTGCTGAGGAGGGAGGAAGCCTGAAAGCAGTGAAATATTTTGCTTTCCACTGGAAAGCATTTTCATATTTTGAAACACAAATAATAATGTGATGCACAGTCAACAAAATCAGCTGTCCCTTTTCAGGCAGGGGAGCCTGTTGCTGAAACACTGTGATGTGGGAAATGACAAAGGACAGCCAAATCTAGCATATCCCAGTGCAACGACAAACACATCCCTTTGGGTAACCTCCATAGGTTGTCTACAGCGTCATTGATTCAGCAACGTCTGGAGCCTAAACACAGAATAAAACCTCATTCAGAGCTTGAAAAGTAAATTCCAACACGCTTCAGTAATAAAACTGCCAGTGTTGCCCCTTGTAGTTTATCATATTTTAACATACAATATTAATTTTTATCAGAAAAAAAGAAAAGAGAAACATAATGGTGATGAACACTTAGCCTCCAGGAGATCCCTTGTGCTGTAAGAATCCAGCTGAAGGTCTGGACATCAAACAGCACTGATGCTGTAAGCACCCTCCCACAGGCCCGATGTGCAAATCAGACTCACAAAGGAACCTTGAGAAACACTTCTTTGCACATGTGAGCAAAGCCCTTGCTGCAGTGCTTCTACACAGCAGGAAGCACATGGTGGGTTTAGGGAGGCCAGTGGCAGAAGCCTGTGGAGGCAAGTTTTTTCATGTGGCAACTGAAAGCCAGCAAAATTTAAAAAAAAATCCCAAAATTTCCTCAGGCCAGCAAAATTGGATAGCCTTCCCATGCCTTCCTGTGGCTGGAGGACAAAGCAGACCTGACATTCTGCTGCTGCCAGCCATGAAAACATCAACACTAGTGTGTGCACAGACACTTAACACCATTGAGGAGGCTCCCAGGATATAAAGCCCTGCATGCTGATAGTGGAATGTTGCCCATCAGACCACTTCTAACTGCTGTGGCTGCAGGGGAAATAATTCTGAATAACTGTGGGATATCTGCTTCTACAATTAAGTGTCTTCAGCCAACCAATACAGGGAACCTGTATCGTTTTGTTGAATAAAGCCTGAAAGTTTAATAGCGGAGAACTTGAATGGCAAGACTTAAGCAAGCCTTAGCTTGTGCTTGATAGACAAGCACGCTGTACCCAAAGCAAAATCATGCAAAACTTTTCAGAGTTGCAGCAAGATGGCTGCGGTGATAGCAGCACATGATTACCCTTCTGTTCACTAAGACTTCAGAGTGAAAGGGACTTGCCACATTTCCTAAAACTTCTCGTTAATAAGCATGTCGCAAGGCTGACCCCAAGCTGACCAGGTCCATGTGAAGATCATCATGTCACTTATAAAAGGAGTCACCCCTCCAAGAGCCCAGAAAGCACTGCTGAAAAGGTCCAGCTGCCTAATACCTCGTGTACAGCTACTAAAGCCACTTGTCTTCTGTAAAACTATGGGCACTCATTCTCTAAATATAGAATAAACATTAATAAAGCAGAAGCTCCTTTTTCCCCTCCTGTCTTTCACACTATTAAGGTTTTAGCCTTAAGCGCTCACTGGTAAGCATCCAAAGGTGAAAAGGAGACTAACAGACGCCTATCTACAGTCAGGGTGGAGAACAAGGCTGCAGCAACATCACCACCACCCACTTCCATGCCACAGAGACAACTTCTGCGCTTGGTGCAATGTCCTTAGTAGTAATGAAAATGTCCCCCACTAAGTCATAGCAGGAACGAAGGGCAGAGGAAACGTGAGTCATTCAGGTGTACGGCAGACAAGGGAATGTGGGTGTGTTACCCTGTGGCTCCAAGCCAATGTGACCTCAATTAAATTTTGGTGAATGATGGGCCTTTCCCTCTTCTATGCACATGTTCTTCTGCTTGGTCTGCAAAGACATTCCCATTGAACCTGCAGACAGCTATTTAGTCTGGAGAGCTCTCCTGGCAAGTACCAGTCAACATGCGGCGTCAGCAGTGGTGGTAGCACTGGTGTTCCTCTCTATGTGAGTTTTGCTCACCATGCCTTAGGTTTACTTCCTCCAACCACATCCTGGCACTCTTACCACATCCAGACCCTTGCCAGAGCCCTGGAGTGTAAGTACTGGTCGATCCATCCACATTTACAACCTGTTCCTATTCTCCAGCTGCCTTGAGAGCATACAACCTTCTAATTGTCAGGAAGGAGGAAAGCCCAGAGAGGAACACAGTTCGCAACTGAGTTAATTTGGAAACTCCTGCACCCAAGTGCCATTAAAGTGTTTGCCAGGGACTTCAGTGGAATCAGGCTAGCTCTAATGTCTGGCACACTCCCATAGCAAACCTGTGTAAACTAATTTGGTTAAACCGTTAACACTCGAGGTGATTAACCTCAGGAGTCTCTGATCTCCCCTTATTAATGAGAAGGAGAATGAAATTCACTGATTCATATCAGCTTAATATAAACCCTTGTGAGATTTGCAGTTGACTTCAGCAGTGGCAGAATCTGGTAACCTCCATGGGGTAAGAGCAACTCTCTTGCAAGTACACCTTCAAGTGATAGGAGACACCTGAGGATTTTAGTACTGGATTACAATTAATAACCAAGTTCAAAGTGTGCAAGTTTCCAGCCTGTGGTGTGTAGCAGACAAGTGCACAGAAGTGCTGCGGCTCTGTGAAGATTTTTATTGTGATGGCACTTTTGAATACTTGGCACTTGGTAGGCAGACATGTGCTATCTTGTTTCAAACAGCTTTACATTAGGCATGCTTGAGAGAGATTTGGGCTAGGAGTGAGCAGGATTAAGGATGGCTGTAGTTTGACTGCAGAGAGCAATTCTCTGCCACAAAAACTTTTCCCTTCAGTAGCTAAAATAGCGCTCAGTGGCAGCTCTGGAGGCGCTTACCCCAAGACAGAGATGCCACCCTTAATAACATCAAACCCCATTTTCAGATGCCCCGGCCTGAGCAAAGTACACATGAAAACAGCTTTAGTAACACTACACAAACCTTGGTTTCTCAAGATGCCCTTAGAAGATTGCTTGGTGTTTTTACATGTTTTGTGAGATAGACTTTTTGATACATATGTTGTTCTACTGCATCCATGTACAATCTTGCACCTAAGTGCAACTCCAGGACAGCAGACATAATGAAACAGGTGGCAAAACCAACATGATATTTCTAGTTCTACACCTAACTTATCAGACCAAAACTGGTTCAACTGCTCATTTCAGTAGATTCCCCCCTTAGACCTCTCCTTAGGAACACAGACTGCCTCTCATGGGCTTCACGCTGTATGGCAAAAAATGAGTGTTGGCTCCCATCCCAGAAGTAGAGGAGTAGGATTTTGGAAATCTTTGAAGCAATAGAAGCATTTCTTTTTAAATACCAAGCTACAACCATGCTTGTTGAGGTCTGGAAAAAAAAAGTCATGCTTGAGGGCAGCTTGGTTAGGACTAGGGGAAAAAAAGAGGAAAAAAAAAATCAAGTGGGAGAAAAGAACAGTCTTGTTTCAAGAATGCCATCATTTGTGCAACTATAAACCTAGGGTCTATAAAATCATTAAGGAGAAACTGAAATTAGCTGGAGCAAATAACACAGAACTAAATGCTAAAGCATCTTATAAAATTCTTAAGGCTATGTAATGTCAGAACACTCAAAAAGCAAAAGAAACAAGTTTCTCAAATGAAATCTTTAGGTTTAAGAATTTTTGGATGCATTGGGACATAAATCTTCCACAGATGTAAAAGCTTCTGAGTAGGAGCCATACAGACAAGAGGTGACCCTGCAGATACCCAAGTACAGCCCAGCACTATCAAGACAGGACAACGTGTTTCAGCTGCAAAACTGACCTTGGATCTCTCACGCAGAATCCATAGGCAGAGCAACAGAAGAGGGAAAAACAACTGGTTTAACTGTAAAAAGTCTTCACATGAAAAAAAGTTTCAGATAAAGGATGACTCATAACTTTAATTTAACTTTAAATACTTGCTATTTGCAAGCCAAACAAGACATTCCCTACTCCCTGTGTTACCTATAAACCAAACCAACAAAGATAGCTTTCAGATGAACAAAGCATTCCTATGAGATAAGGGGTGAGAAGTATTTTCTGCAACATTAGGTTACTTACATGGATTTAGAAAGAAATGGCACCAGTCACCACACAAAGTACACATCAAAACATGAAATTTAATAGCACATTTGGGAACAAAAACTTGATCTTGCCACTTTTGTGTCAATTAGTCCAGAAATATGAAAGGGTCTTACCTGTAATTTGCTTTCCATGCTCAGCTTTATTGAATGTACCATACACTAATTCCTAGCTGACACAGATTTTTGAACTCGTGGAAGAGGAATAGCTTCCTTCTTCCTTCCCTTTAGAAAAGTAGTGAGAAAAACAGGTCCTATTCATCAAGCACTCATGTTGAAATCTTACTGCTAAACATTTGTAAGGAAAAGAGAGCAATGAGGTCCTCAGGGACAACTACAACAAAAATGGTAATGACCTCAGGCATGCAGCAAGCTCACTGCATTTAACTACAGCAGACTAAGTGCAATTGAAGTACACTGGGGACTTCTTGCAGCAACACATCTTAAGTGAGCAGCTATACAGTTTGAGGACTGCATGTTCAACAGTCCTAAGTTATGTAGGCATACCAGGATTCCTACAGGAATTTTGCCTCTTGGGATACTGCTGAATTACTGAATTTCCAGGACAGAGCAGGCCTTAAAAGAAACTCCATGTAGTTCACTGTTAAAAGGTGTTTTACACATGCGCTCTTCATTCCTTGAGTAAAGTTCATTCTTTGCAACACCACTCAGTTGCTTTTCCTTCATTCACATGGAAGCAGTGACACCAGCTTACCCCAAAAGCACAAGAAAATTAATTTTTCATGCTGCAGATACTACTACAAAAAGATTTTAGAATGTTATCTTTGAACACGCACAGTCTAATATCCCTAACAGACAAATTTCCTTTAACAAACAATTTAAACAGAGTTACCCTAAAAAATAGTAAACTAAAGTTGCATACCACAGGTGAGATAAGTGGCAATTCGATTTTCAAGGCAAAAATTCTCAGTTCACCTTTTTTTTTTTTTTTTTACTAAAAAGTGTTAGATTAGCACTGCACTTATACAACCCTATCCTTGTGATTCTTGAGACAACAAGCCTTTGCTGCTGCCATACCCCCTTGCCTCAGGAAACTCAACCACTATCAAATACTTAATAAACTATCTTTTGACTTAATCCATGCACAGAAGAAAACTAGAGCAGCCATTCAGATGCAATATTATAGGTTTATTTAACACTTATTTTCCACTTGAATAAGCAAAATACAAATTCCAACATTTCGCTGTTTACAAATATACAAAATAAAAGTTTGCTTAAATTTATATTACATATTTATTATGGAAAGAACTATATAGAAAACATTTGTTCTGCTTAAGGCATATTTGGGAATAAACCATTGTACAAACTATTGCACATCGAAACCACAGTGCATTACAGACTGTCTGCATAGTTATTTTCTTTAAAAAAAAAAAGATAAACCAGGCTTATTCACCTGATTTATGTCAATTGGCAATCGGAAGACAAAAATATTTCCTTGTCAGATATGCAGCAGTTTGAGAACTTTGGCTTCCTCTAGAACCAACAGTCACTAAGCACCATGAAATACGCCTTTAAAATATAATTCTGTACCTGAATTTTTCCACCTTTTAACATTGTAATGGCTTTTATAAGGAAAAAAAAGAAAAGTACAAGAAGACATTTACATCTAATATTGCATTGAAAGAAAATTAAGGGAATGTTATTTCCCTGTGTAATATCCCCACCCTCCAAACCGCACATAGTCTGTTTAACCCTGATATCTGTGACTTCCAGTCACTCCATGGCATATTGTAGTCCGGAAATAATTCAAGTTGGATTTACAAATGGAATGATAGAAGATCCAGTCATTGACCCCAATGTTTTTGGTTCTCTTTTCTTCTAAATGCACATATATATATATATATATAAAAGTTGCAGTGTCTGTATGCAATTATCCCTCTTTTCCACTCTTTGGAAAACTTCACCTCTGTAGTGCTTACATTGTGTTCTCTGTCTTGTGGAAGGTCCTTGTGCTGTAAATACTGAAACTCTGTGGCAGCTGGGGAAAAGATCCACTGCTTTGAATTAAAAGTGCCTCTTCATGTGTAAGGCAAGGTGGTCCGACCTAGAAAATGCTCTGTCACACCGTTGGCACTGGAAAGGGCGGTGGCCTGTGTGTTTTCTGTAGTGACGAGTAAGTTCATCAGATCGGGCAAACTTCCATCCACAGCCTTCCCAGTCGCAGTGATAAGGTTTCTCACCTTTATAAAAAGATAGAAAATAAATCACATCAGTTAGGTTGTTGTGGCTACCTCTCCTAACACCTTTCTTTTAAGAAGCACTAACACATGTTGTCCTGGGTAAGAAAAAGGGTGATGTCAAAGAAAATGCAATGAACTTCTTGAAGCAGCTGGAAGCAAACTGCCAAGACTTAACAGCATAAGACTGTCTTTTCAAGATATACAGGTACTGTAAACATCTGTGTCACTGACATCTTGATTAAAATGCTCACTTCCACTGTTTGTTTTGCACGCAAGGCTTCAGAACACAAGTTCAGATAACAGAGTGACATTTTTACCAGCTAATGTTATACCATCAGATAGCAACCAGAAAAAGCTCAGCAGACATTGTGTATTTAGGTTAATTGTAGGCCTCAAGAATTAAACCATAGATGAAAACTGTTTTCATTAGCTCAGCCTGATTAAGAACTCATTCTTAGTGTCTTCACTATAAAAAAAAAAGCTGTTGACAGCAAGATGAGTTTCCCTGACAATTACAAACTCCCAGACCTACACATACTGGAGACAGTGCCGACCAGCTCAGGGCAAACAGGAAGAACTGCTCACTTGACTGATTTTTTCCCCCCCTCACCACTGACATTAGCTGAAAAAGTAGCCCAACTACTGCAACACCAGTAGTTTCTCCCCTTCACGTCTCCTCTTCAGGAGAAAGTTTTAATCAAGTTGACAATTCAGGGATTGAAATTATGCAAATCCTCAGATTATTTAATCATTGTTATGGAATACCCATACCAGCAAAACCGCCCATGAGGTACCCGCTTTCACAAGGCCAGTTACTGCAACACCACACTCAACTGAAAGTTAAAAGTTTGAGCTCAGGCTTAGATACACACTTTGGCAGATTTTATCCAAATTCTCACAGCAGCCAATCAAATGTTAAAACTCTGACTCTTTGGTGATAGTGCAGGGGAAAAGCTGCTCCCACACGTAGGCAAACCACTCCGTAAATGCTGCCTACATAGCCAAAAGCCCCACTCAAAATGGGCCCATCACAGTTTCCTCAGAAAGGGAACGGCAGCTTGCAGACATGCACCATCTCTCACACTAGAGCAAGCCAGAGGCAAAACATTTAACCACAAACTAAGAGAGCAATATCTGAGAGAGGTCTGCTCCCTTCTCAGAGCTGGGCCAACACCATCGAGAGCAATAAATCCCAGCTGACTTCCAACTACCTGCTAGTTAGTTTGCCACATAAGCAAGAGAGAAGCAACGAACTCTGCCTTGGCAAGAAACCCACCCGCTCCTACCTCTGACTCATTCTGAACCATTAAACAAAATGCTGAGCCAAGAAGCAAAGACTGTACAGGACTTCCAGTAGCCAAGGAGAGAGGGGAAAAAAAAGCCCAGAGACCCAGTACAAAAAGATTACAGCTCGCTACTGTTAAGCCTCCTTCTGTGCCCCTTGCTTTTCAGTGTCTAAGCAGCTCACTCCATCCTTCTCAGACCGGGGCATCCCGCTGACCCTGCACAGAACTAACCTGTGTGGGTTCTCAGATGCGCCTTGAGATGAGAGCTCTTGGTGTAGGTTTTACCGCAGCCCGCGTAGTCACAAGTGTGCGTGGCTGTCCTTTTCCTAGGCCACGATCGGCGTCCCCTCTTGGGCTTGGTCTCCTCAGGCAGGCAGCTCCCCGGCGGCATCAGCTCTAAAGACCGACACGGAGGAGTGAGCACAGCCATGGCCAGCGCCAAAGCAGGTGTCCCAGCACGCCCGCTGCCAGAGCACGGGGACTCACCTTGGTACTGGAGCGTGCCGGGCGGCAGCTGCTCCGGGAGGAAGGCGGGGTAACCAGGGGCCGGGGGGTACCCTGGAGGCAGCGGCAGTGGCGTATGGCTCAGCCCTGGGGCGGCAGGGAGACAGTCTCTGCCGCTCAGCATCTCCTCGGGCCCCATCGAAGGCGTCGTCCGGGCGGGCAGCGGGCGGCCCAGGGAGAAGTCGTGCTGGGGGGCTCCTCGGGGGCCGCTCCCGGGCGGCGGCGGGGCCAGAGCACACGTCGGGGCGGCCTCCTGCTTGATTTTTGGGCACATCCGCGGCAGGGGGCTGTAGGGGGGCGCTCCGGGGCCCTCGGCGCCGGGCGGCGGGGCAGCGGGCGGCGGTCCGCTCTTGGGGCTGAGCCCCGGGTGGCTGTACTCGCCCACAGCCTTCACCACGAACTTGCCCTGCAGACTGCCCAGGGGCGGCGGCGCCGCGGGCAGGTACACCGGGTCCAGGTCGGGCCGCATCAGCTCGGCCACGAAGCCTCCCGACGGAGACACGTCGGCGATGTCGGCCAGGTCGAAGGCGCCGGCGGGGCCCGCGTCGCGGCCGCCGCCGTAGAGGAGGCCGGCGGGCTCGGGCCGGGGCGGCGGGTAGGCGAAGGGCCCGGCGGGGCAGGGGCTGGCGGCGGGGGCCGGGGCGGCGGGGGCCACCACCACGGCGGCGGCGGCGGCGGGCTCCTGGTGCATGAGGGAGTTGGAGAGGATGAAGTCGAAGTCCAGCAGCTCGTTGAACTCCTCGGCGTCGCGGCGGGGCCCCAGGGCGGCGGCCTCCAGCTCCGACGGCTCCGCGGGTCGCGGCGTCGGCGGCGGCCGCTTCAGCTGCGACAGCTCCTCCCGCCAGCGCTGCGGGAACACGGGCGGCGGCTCAGCGCCCCAGCTCCCTGCCGCCCCGCCGCGCCCCGGCCGGCCCCGCCGCCGCCGCCCCCGCCCCGGCCCCGTCCCGCGGCGCCGCGACGCCGATACTCACGTTGCCGGGGCCCGCGAGCCGCGCCGCCTTCTCGCGGCCCGCGGCGCCCGCCGCGAAGGTGGCGATGGAGGGCAGGAGCGTACCGCTGAGCGCCATCTCGCACTCGCCGGGGGGCTGCCTGCGGGAGGGGAGAGCACAGCGGCGTCAGGCGGCGGCGCGGCCGCGGGCGGGACGGGGGCCGCGCCCGGCACCCACCGCATCCGCGCCGGGGCGTCGCGCCGAGCCGCCGTGCCGAGCGCCGCCGAGGAGGACGGGGAGCAGGGGAGAGCCGTTCCGGGCTCGGCGCCGCGGGAGCGCCCTTTCTTCCTCGGCCGCTTCTCGCTGCGAGCGAAGGCGCGCTAGCGGCGCCGCGGGCGGGCGGCCGCCGCCCGGCGACGCGGCTCCGGTACCGGCGGGGCGGGGGCTCCAGGCGCTTCCCGGGGAGCCTCGGCCATGGGGGACGTCGGTCGAGGCGCGGTCTTGCCGGCGGCGGGCGAGGGAGAGAGGGAGGGGCCGGCGCGCCCCGTGCGCTGCCGCTCACGCCGCCCGGCCCGCGCCCCGCTCGGCACTACCGACAACCCGCCGCCGCCGCCCCTCTTATAACCTCACCTCGCGCGCGCCACTCCCCCCCGCCCCGTCGCCGCGGCGACGGCGAAAACAAACTGACACGTGGGGAGAGGGGGCGGCGCGCGGGCGCGGCGGGGGGGGCGGGGGGAGGCGGTGACTCCCGCCCCACGCCCCGCCCCGCGTCCCGCCCCGCGCGCTTCTCGCGGCCCCGCGCGGAGCGTACGACGCTGGAGGGGGGGCGGGCGGGCGGCGCGCGCCTCGCCCCGCCCCGCCCCGCCGAGCGCGCGCCGGCCCGGGCTGCCCCGCGCCCCCCCCGAGCGCCGCTGCTTTATAAGCGTAACGCACCTTGCCCGGCCTCTCACAGGTGCTTTTGTAGTTCGTCCTTTTTTTAAATTTTTTTTTTCTTTTTCCTATTTCCTTTTGTTTCTGCCTTTTTTTCTGTTGTTTTGGTATTTTTCTCTTTTCTCTATTTTTCTTTTTTTGCTATACGTTGTTTTGTAAATTTTGTAATTATTTTCTGTATTTTTTCTGTAATTTTCTTTTTTCTGTAATTGTTTTTAATCGATAATTTTCTGTATCTGCTTTTTCTGTAGCTTTTTGGGGTTTTTTTTCTGATTTTTTCCCCATATTTTTATTTTTTCTTATTTTTTTTTGTATTTTCCTTTTCTTCTGCATTTTTTAGTAATTTTTTTCTGTACCTTTTTTCTTATTTTTTTTCTGCATATTTTTTCCTATTTTTTCTGCATTTATATCTAATTTTTTGGCTTTTTTTTTTCTTTATTTTTCTTTTTCTGTTTCTTTTTTGTAGTCTTTTCTGTGTTTTTATTTTTTGTGTAATTTTTGGTAACTTCTTCTATTTTGTACGTTTCTTTTTCCCGTATATTTTGGTAATTTTTTCTTTCCCCTGTTCTTTTTTTCCCACATTTTTCTTTTTGCTGTAGTTTTTTTCTGTATTTTTCTTTTTTTCTGTAATTTTTTGGTTATTTTTTCTTTCCTGTATTTTTCTTTTTTTCCCTCTCCATCTTTTTCCTTGTAAATTTTTCTGTACTTTTCTTTTTTCCTTTATTTTTTTTGGTATTTTTTCTTTTCTGTGTTTTTTTCTTTTTTTTTCTGTACTTTTTTAGTGTATCTTTCTTTTTTCTGCTTTTTTGGTATTTTTTTCTTTTCTGCATTTTTCTTTTATCCTGTCTTTTTTTCCTGTATTTTTCTTTCATTCTGTCTTTTTAATGTAATTTTCCTGTATTTTTCTTTTTTTCCTACAACTTTTTTGTTAACTTTTTTCTCTATTTCTTTTTCCTTTCTTTTTTTTTTTCTTTTCATTTTTCTTTCCCCTTTCTAAAGTTCACTTTTCCCGTCTCCCACACGCTCCGCGCCCGCGCTGCTCTCTCGGGGCGGGCGGCACCGCGGCTGGGAACCTTCCGTGAAAAAAAAGAAACGCTCTGCGGAGCGAAACGCCGCCCCCGGAGCGGAGCGGAGCGGGCCGGGGTCGGTCCTGCAGGGGGCGATGCAGGACCCTGCGGAGCTGTGAGGGCTGGAGGGTGAGGGCCCTTGAGCCCCAACACTTAAAATGAGTGAATTAAAACCCAAAATAATAATAAGACGCTCCTCTTTGTCTTAACAAACTGGTTTTACTAGTTTTGTGTTACGCGGGTTAATTATTAATAACTTTGGCACTAGAAAATAGGGTGGTTGGTTTTTTTCTTTTTCCCCTGCACAAAGTCCTTGTCTTGGCAGAAGATGTGCCGGGAGCCGCTGGTACAAAGAGGATTTAGCGTGGAGAGATGGAGGCTGGTGAAATACTAGGAGGATGCCCAAAGGTGTCACGTAGAAGCGGGAGGAGGGGGAAAGGCACCTTCCCTGCTCGGAGCGCGGGGCTGATGTTCTGCTGTGGACACCCCTCCTCAGGCTGACTGTATCCCAGCTGTGATTTTTTTAATCCGAGGCTCATGCTTTCAGTCTCTTTGACAACCACTGTCGGAATTTGAGTTCAAACCCCACAGCAACGGTTCTAGGTCTAAACCTCCCTTCTAACTTCATGTCTTGGGAAAAAGCCCCTGATGTGGAGGTTTGCAGGTCTCTGGACACTTCCCCCCTCTCCCCCCCATCAATTGTTTTCCTTTTGTTTCCTGTTGATGTAAACGTTAATTTGTGGCGCTCCTAAGGAACACAGTATTTTCCAATTCTAAATTTCAAGCTCAGAATCACTCGAGGCCAAGATCAAAATTAAAATCGCATCCTTTATTAGGAATAGGAGGACATGAAAGCTTCAAAAGTGATCTGATCTCTTTGAAATAAACGGCAGGACTTTGTGGTTACAGGGAGAGAAGGCTTGAAAAACGGGCTGAAAGAATGCAGGTTGCTTTCACAATCTATCCTTAAAATAGACTTGGTGACAGTGTTTCTGGGTAATTCAGACAGACGTGTGTGAGCTGTGCCTAAGTTCTTGTTCAAAAGATGTGGCCCGCTTACGTCTGAGTCTTGGTTTTGAATAGAGTAAATCTTGGCAGGGTGCTTAAAAAGTGTTAGTTTCTCAGGCAGCACCAAGTTCCATACCACCAGCTTTTGAACATCCCTAAATTTGACAACATAAAGGCAAACACGTTCTTTTTCACTAATTAAGCACAAGGCAAAAGTTTTCTTTTCCTCCCTTAAATGAAAGGGAATGTGATTTTTAATGTTTGTGAGCATGGAAATCAAATGCATTAAATGCTCACAGCTGATGCTTTCCCAGCCTATGTAACAACGTAAATGTTGTTTACATAACAGATTTGTTTTAATATGCCTTCTCTTTGCCAGCCTTATCTAAGTCTCAGTTTTCTCAGTTTCCCATTTTTTTTCCTAAAACTTTCTTTCCCTTAGCTCAGAACACAGCATGTTTCTGTGCTGTTCAAAGCTGACTTTAGGGATTGCTTAATTCAGATAGAAAATTGCACAGAATTTGTGTCCTCCTGCCTCGGGTCATGCAATGACATTTTACCAGATTATGCCGTGCTTGGACAGAAAGTCATCGACTGCAGCACCCACCATCCCCAGCTGCTGCAGCCTCAGCGTGTCTCCCTCCCACCCTAGGCAGAAGGAGGAGGTTTCTTCCACATCTACCACATCTTTTTTTTTGCAAGAACAGCGTTACCCTAGCCTTGCCGTGGGTGCTGTTCATCAATTTTAGGAAAAGAGGAATTATTACCTGGTGCTGACAAGCCTTATCAATGGCCAGTCCAAGCGGTAATTCACTGCAAGTGCAGGGCAGAATAAAATGACTGTTTAATGGAGCTGATCATGAGGAAGCTTTAGTGGCTAGCCTGAGCCGATGCTAAACTGATTATCTGGGAGTATAAATCCCAGGAGACAGAAGAAAGCCAAGGTGATGAAAGATCACAGGTTCTGGAGCAGAGACAGTTGTCAGGAAACGGCATCCCACATTAAAAGCATTAAGATCATCATCAAAAAGAGAAAAACAGCCAAGCTGATTGTACCTGAAACAAAGACCAACCTGTTTATCTTGATATGTTTGTTTTAAAGCCTAAGTTTGGAACTCGTTTTTCCGTGAACTGCCTCTTGGGAACTACAATGTGCTGTTTATCCTCTTTGATTTGGCTGTCTGCGACAGCAGCTGATGGAGCCAGGGACTATAGACTTTAGGAAAGATTGTGTCACAGCATCACTGGAGTCAAACAACAAGGTGCTTTCCTGGCATCTTTGGGATTGCACTTTGTTATCTTCACAGCCTGCCGCAGTGGATAAATAGCCTACAGGACCAGCAGCTGCCAGGCCCCCTGCCCCAACGCTAGCATAAAGTAACATAAGGAGAACGGGGAAGAAACCCATGATGCTGTGTGATATCTGATATCATCCCTCTGGCTGCTTAAAATCAAAAGTAGCAATTCCATAATCCTTCATGCTGTGTTACCCTAACAAGGTTGCTGGAGAGCTGGTGGAGGTGGGTAGGTTCGTGAAAGGAGACCTGGCATCTGGAGGGTTTCTTACATCCCATGAAAGACAAATCAAACGACCTCAACTTCACTGCAGCCAAGAGTGGGGAGAATGAAGGAGAGGTCTCGCATACGCCTGCTGTGCGAGGTGCACTCTGGAGGTGTGCAGTTCCCACAGGATCTCTGCACACTGAGGAAGGTGAGACAGTCCAGAGCCACTGCTTTCCTGGGCTCTACCCAGGGAGACCTGCCTTTTGGGGATTTCTTTCCTACTGTATACTGTTCATATGAACTCAAGTTTTATTTACTTTTCTTGTACTCGGTGCTTCATATTTTTCTTTTTAAATAGAAGTAAAACCCTGATTGGTTGGCAGATAAACTTGTGGATTATTAGTACAGTGCAAAGGGCATATTTCTGAAAATTGCAGGCAATTCCAGGCAGGTTTCAAGCAGCAGCAAGCACATACATACACAGATGGCACATGCAGACTTAAGATTATAGAAGTTCATGCTTGAGAATGTCAGCAGTGCCTGTGATTAAATCTGTTTTCACCTGCTTTTTGAAAGCTCAACCCTATCTTGTTGATAGTTATTTTACTTTCTTATGGGAGTGAGGTCAGAAAGGCCCAACAACACCTGTTGTCACCACAGCCTTGGGCTGTTTTTTAGGTCAAACACCCTGTAGTGAGGTGCTATGGGTCTGTGCTGTTGGTCTTTCAGTCCCTTGTAAGAAGCGGTGCTGCTGAGGTTGTTATCAGTGCTGATGCTAGGATATCTACGGACCATAAACTGTTTTGTCTGCTGGGCAGCCAGTATGCTTTCACACCCCAGAGGAAAGGGAGAGAGACCTGATGATCACTTTCACTGCACTTACAGCAGTCAGCCTGGTGTTTCTTCCGTGAGTCTGTAACTAAGCAGGAGCTTAGCTTGTTGATTCCCACTGAGTTTTCCTCAGGGGGATAACTGCCTGTGAGATTCAGGCATTTGTTTCCATAGATGCTGATCCTCCTGTCGAGTACCATTCATTCAACCTCAGCAGACCCTGGCAAAGGCAGCCAGCACCCTCCTGCAATTTAGCACCACTCAGGATCTCTTGCATCCAGAAGCTCTTCTACTTGCAAGCAACTCAAGGGCAGTTGTTTTTCTCTAGGAGGCAAAATACCTTGAATTTCTTATGGAACAGAAAGTTTTATACTTTTTTTGTCAGGCTTAGGTATCCTTGCTTTAATGGTTTTGCCCTGTCCACTGCTGTTTTAATGGGTTTAACGCATCCTTGAATTCAAATGTTCCCCAAACTTTAACAATTGCTTCGGTGACTCCCACAGTGGGACTGATGCAAACAAGAATTCCACAATAAGCATAATTTTCAAAGTCCTGCATGTGAGACATGGATGCTCACACAGAGTGAAGAGGATGAATTCTTGTTTGTTTGTTTGTTAGTGATTTTTTTTGTGCATAGGGCCAACTTGTTGTATTTTTCCAGACCCATTGGAGGAGTTGCAGGAAACAGAGAAAACTTGAAACATTACCAGCTGTCAGCTAACCACAGCCTGGTCCCCATTGATAGGTGTTAGGTTTGGTATATCCTGGAAGATGCAGGGAGATGTTTGGATGAGAAGCCTAGTTGCTCTGTGGAGCTGACTCTGAAGAAGAAGCCACGTACTGGGATTACTATTAATGTACCTTCCTTTACCCTCTTTGTGGACCAGATGATCTCATTATTACCTATGTGAAATATTTAAGGCACTGCTGTCCAATAGCAGTGGAAAGGAAAAGGTTCTTCCAACTTCTCTGTCTCCCTGAAAGAATCTCTTTTCTGCTGCAAAAAGGGGTTTTACTTTGGCCACCTCTCAGCCTCCTCCACCACTGTGGAAAAAATATGTGGAAGAGATCTCCCCATCATCTTCATCTCAGGTGCTTCTTTTTCAGTCTTCCTCACCTTTTAATTCCTAATCTCTAACTAACAATCTCTGTTAATAAAAAAGAAAAAGCATTTTACTAAACATTTGGCTTCTCAGACATTCTTAAACTGTGTCGGTATAAAACCCATTTATTCCTATCTCATCTGCCTAATTCTGAAATGGAGCAATGTCAATAAATGCTATCTCTCATTTCAGTTTTTTTCATGGTTGCTGAAGCTGATGGTAGCAGTGAGACTTTAGTAGACCTGCCTGCAGATTCTGGAAGATGACACACGTGCGTCATTGTTTGCTATTTCTTTTACACATAAGAGAACCGTCAATATTTTACTCCTGAGGAAGCTCTAATGCTGTCAAAATTCCCCAGTAGGTCTCAATACCCACCATGGAGAAGCTGACTTTCACTGCTGGGTGATTTTGTGTACCCTTTCTCTTTGGTCAAGCTCTGAGTTTCTTTTGTTTGAGTAAAAGTGGTGTTTCTAACGAATGTAATCTGAACTGATAATGTCCTTCCTGACAAAACATACATTAAGGTGCAAGATATATGAAAACTAGGAAATGCGAGATAGCTGCTTCTAGTCTGTAACGCATTTGAATTTACACGAGGAGAGAGTAAGAGGCAGCTTTGCAGTAAAGAGCTCGTGAGTTTAACCAGAAGTATTTGAAATTAAATTTGTGCTAATGAACTAGGTAATCACAGGACAGTAACCAGCACCTCTGCCATCTTTCCATGGTTCCTCCCATGCAATGTTGTGGAGAAACTGACCCGGATAGCTGATTCACACAAGATGTCTTTCTAAATTATTTGCTCTGCTGAAGTTGAGAACATCTGTTGTTTCCCTGCACCAGCATCCAGCAGAGGAAATGATTAGATAAATATTCCCCTCATCTGAACAAGAGTAAAGACACTGTAGGAGAACACTGGGAGCAGGGATCAACGCTGCTTACTCTGAGAATAAATACCAGGCTTCTACATTGTTTCCATAAATGCTTCCAACTCTGCTTCAACATTAATGGACCAGCAGGAGCCGATTACTCTATGATAACAGTCTCTTGCTCTCTTAATGAGAGCAATATGGCAACTGCTTTCAGATTTTTGACATAGATGCTAAATAATGGTGCTTTAGTGGTATTGCTGAAGGCCAGTTTTGGTAGCTCCATTGCTTCCAGGGAAGCTTTACTACAGATAGCAGTGCAACCAGGAACCTGTCTTAGAAGGGGCACATGGACAGCTGGTGACACAAAATGTTAATTGGCCCGGGGAAACACCTTGCTATGGATGCCCTGTGCCAGCAGAACTGTTTAGCTGCACTCATTGCTGAGCAGGAGATCCACTGCTCACTTCATAGGCTGCCGTGAAACACATTGTGTTTGCAGGACACTGAGACATGGGGACGAGGAGTGCCATAGGAAATCAGTAATGAGGAAATACAAGGAAATTAATAATGCGTTCTGAGCAAGGATTGAATAGTGTGCAGTAATTGAGGCCTGGGGCCACACTCTACACAATGAGAAAGAAACAAAATAAGGAATAGCTGCTTATTAGATTCCAGATTCAGCCAGTCTGAATTCCACCTAAGCCTTTGTGCCAAGTGTTTCCTACTGGCAGGCTCTGGGCCTTCAGGGACGCTGAGCCAATGGGAAGCCCTAGGTCAAATGTAGGTTAGGGCTAAATCTGTCTATCACTGAGCAACATTTGCCTTGAGCAACTGGTGAGGCCGAGCTTCTCTGGGAAGTAGTTTGTGATCTTGTAATTCAAGAAAGGGACCAAAAGACAGTGGCATGGACAACTTTAATTCTGGCACATCCAGTTTGTTAGCACGCAATATGATGTGCCTGATTTTGCAACGTTAATGTTTTCACAACATTTTTTTTTCTCCTTTTAAATGGGAGGCATAATACCATCCATTTGTGGAGAAACATTACAGCTGAACTTAAAAAAGAAGTATTTGTTTCTGAGTTCCTTTAAAGTTTCCTTAAGTAAGGTAGCTAATCTCTTTGTAGTGCCATTATAGTACTTAGGAGAAGCAGTGCAGCCAAGGCTATGAATGAATGCGTAACTAAGATATAATAGGGTATTTACACCAGTTAGTAAATTTGGATGCTGGCATTCCATGACCAAAGAGACACTCATTGTCAGCTGAATCTATGATTTTATCCTCAGAAGTCTGATTGCCAAAGACTGCTTCTGTTGATAAAACCTACATTGCTTTACAATCCATTGTCTTACACAATAGGCGGTAATGACTCAGTGGAGGGCACCTAGCCTACCAGCGGAATGAGGAGGGTAGATCTGTCTCCAGAGGGAGGAAGAAAGAGTGAGTCTAGAAACCTATCTGAAACACCAAATCGCCTCTGTGTTCAGAGACCATAGGGTGAGGTTAAGGAGACACGGAGGCTAAGGCTGAGGAGAATTTGCACAGTTATTCCCCAAGGACTTCTGTGTATTGTGGGAAATATCATAATACCAGCAGCTCTGGTCTTCAGTGCCAGAAGTAATTTTGAAAAGTAAGCTAGATTTTCCTGAGACTAAAAGCTTCTCAACCAGACAATGACACCTTCTCTATGCCCAAATGCATGTGTGAGTGCCTGTTGCTCTATCTTTCATCACCTAAATAGGGGGCTGGTCCTGCTCCATAATTTTTTGTAACTTTGGCCATCGCTAAGGTTGTTCATGTAAGTCCCATGCTCCTCATTGCAATGCTTGCATTTTTGTGATCCTAAATCCTGCACTCTGTTCTGGTCATGAACAAAGGAAATATTATGAGGTGACTGGCTTGTAAAGGAAGGGAAGACATCTCATAATATAATGAGTTCTTCATTCATTTGGTGAGGTCCTAGCCAGACTCATCACCTGGAACTGGGAGATAAGTGTATCCAAGTCAGATTTCATTTTTGGAAGGTGGATAAGCAGCTGTTTCGTCTGCTGTGGTGTCCAGGCAGTTCTGCATCAATGTAAGCTTCAGCAGAGATGGTGTGGCTAAGTTGGGAGCAGTGGGTAGGAGGTTTGTAGCACAGCTCTAGGCCTTTCAGAAGCAGGAGACCAGATATGCTACAGGTACTTTGAAAGGTTTGGGAAAACTGTAGTTCCTGGCTGCCATCCTTTCAATGGGCATGAGGTGCTGGTAGGTAGAGATGTCTTGGAAGCTGGCATATGTAGTGTATTTGATATCAGAGAGAGGAGATTCGCTTAATCACAGAGCCCTTTCTCCAAGACCTTCTTCCACAGGTAAGCCCTGACAAACAGCAGAAACCTCATCATTGCAAATATGTCCCATGTGATATTTGCAGATCCCCTGTCAGCTATTCCCCCGGGCTATTTCCTTGTGCCTGTAAGCCTTCTATACACTGCCTCTGCTTGGCAGATATTACTGACATTGTTTTCACTATCCCAGCTTGTCCCAGGTCCATATCTTTTTTTACTCCCCCTTAACCTCCCACCTCTCAGTTTTCTCTTCTTTTGATGGCTAAACATAACTGTTTGAAGAAAGAACTTCCCCTGCTCTATCTCAAAGCTGTCATACTTTGGGTGATAAGAGCCTCTTCATCTGCCTGATGAAGTAATGGGTTGGGCAGAGCCCCTGATACCTTAACAAATATCCTTCCAAGTAATGCTGACAATGGATGTCTATAAACTCTTCAGAAGGGGTAGGCAAGGAAGGAGAGGTGGTGGAGTAGCTCTGCATGTGAGGAAGTGTATTGATTGTCTCGATCTTAATGATGGTGATGATAGGGTTGAGTGTCTATGGGTAAGAATGAGGCAGAAGGCTAACAAGAACATAGATACGCTGGGAGTCTGTTACATACCTAACCAAGATGAAGAGACAGTCAAATTCCTCTATATGCAGCTGGGAGAAGCCTCATTGTAGCTAGCCCTTGTCCTCATGAGGGACTTCAATATACTGGGTGTTTGCTGGAAATACAATACAGCGGAGAGGAAACAATCTAGGAGGTTTCTGGAGTGTGTGAAAGGTAACTTGCTGATGCAGCAGGTCAGTGACTTGTGGATGATGTGATGGTTGGAAGCTGTCGTGGGCATAGCAAACATGAAATGATGGAATTTTTGATTCTTAGAGAAGTGAGGAGGGGGTCAGCAGAACTGCCACCTTGGACTTCTGGAGGGCAGACTTTGGACTGTTTAGGAGACTGATGGACAGAGTCCCTTGGGAGGCAGCCATTAAAGACAAAGGGGACCAGGAAGGCTCGATATTCTTCAAGAAAGAAGTTGTGAAAGGCGCAAGAGCAGTCTGCGCCTGTGTGCCAAAAGATGAGCCGGGGTAGGGTGGTGGTGGTAAGACAGGCCTGGCTGAACAGAGAGCTCTGGCTGGAACTCAAAAAATAAAGAGAATTTATGACCTTTGGAAGAAGGAGCAGGCAACTCAGGAGGACTACAGAGATGCTGTAAGGTTCTGCATGGAGAAAAATAAAAGGTCCAAAACCAAATTAGAACTTAATCTGGCTGCTGAGGTAAAGGACAATAAACAATGTTTCTATAAATTTATCAGTAGGAAAAGCAGAGATAAGGAGAATCTCCAGCCTTTACTGGATGCACGGAGAAACTTTGTGACAAAGGATGAGGAAAAGGCTGAGGTACCTAATTCCTTCTTCCTCTCAGTCTTTTAATAGTAAGACCAGTTGTTCTCTGAATACCCAGTTCCCTGAGCTGGAAGTCAGAGTTGAGGAGTAGAATGGAGCCCCTATAATCCAAGAGGAAAGGGTTAGTGACCTCCTTCTCCACCTAGACCCACAAAAATCTGTGAAGCCAGATAAGATCCACCTGAGAGTACTGAAGAACCTCGCAGAAGTGCTCACCAAGCCAATTTCCATCATTTATCACCTGTCCTGGTTAACTGGGGACGTCCCACCTGACTGGAGATTTGCAAATGTGATGCCTGTCTCTGGGCAAGGAAGGAGGATCTGGGAACTGCAGGCCTATCAGCCTGACCTCATTGCCAGGGAAGGTTACGGAGCAGGTCATTTTGAGTGCTCTCACATGGCACAGGGGATAACCAGGAGATCAGGCCCAAACAGTATGGGTTTAGGCAAGGCAGGTCCCGCCTAACTAACCTGATCTCCTTCTCTGACAAACCAGCCCACTTAGTGGATGAGGGAAAGCCTGTGGATGTTGTCTGTTTAGACTTTAGTAAAGCCTTTGACATCGTTTCCCACAGCATTGTCCTGGAGAAACTGGCTATTCATGGTTTGGATGGGTGCATTCATTGCTAGATAAAAGACTGGCTGGATGACTGGGTCCAGAGTGTTTAATATCTATATCAATTGGACAAGGTGATTGAATCCACTCTCACAGTTTGCAGGTGACTCCAAAGTCAGTGGATGTGTTGATCTGTTTGATGGGTGGAATGGTCTGCAGAGGGATCTGGATGGTCTGGATTGATAAGCCAAGGCCAGCTAGCTGTATGGGGTTCAACAAAGCCAAGAGTCAAATCCTGCACTTGGGTCACAAAACCCACATGCAGTGCTGTAGACTTGGAGATGAATGGCTGGAAAGCTGCCCAGCGGAAAAGGACCTGGCGGTGTTGGTCAATAACCAGCTGAATACGAGCTGGAACTGTGCCTAAGTGGCTTAGAAGGCCAATGCCATCCTGGCTTGTATCAGAATTAGTGTGGCCAACGGGACTACAGAAATGATTGTCTGTTTGTACTGGGTACTGGTGAGGCTGCACCTCAAATACTATGTTGAGTTTTGGGCCCCTCAGTCTAAGAAAGACATTGAGCTGCTGGAGGGTGTCCAGAGAACAATAACAAAGCTGGTGAAGGTTCTAGAGCACAAGTCTTATGAAGAGTGGTTGAGAGAATTGGGATTTTGGGGTCTGGAGAATAGGATGCTGAGGGGATGCCTTACTGCTCTTCACAACTGCTTGAAAGAAACTTGTAGCAAGGCAGGCATTGGTCTTTTCTCCCAAATAACACGTGGTAGAACAGGAGGAAATGGCCTCAAGTTGTACTAGGGGAGGTTTAAACTAGAAATTAGGAAATAATTACTTCACCAGAAGGGTTGTCAAGAATTGGAACTGGCTTCCCAAGAATAAGCTTGAGTCACCATTCCTGGAGGTATTTAAAATATGTGTAGATGTGATACTTAGGGCTGTGGTTTAGTGGTAAACTTGGCAGTGCTAGGTTTACAGTTGGAGTCAATGATCTTAATGGTCTTTTCCAAACTAAGCATGTCTGCGATTCTGAGTTCACTCACATTTCCTTCCAATGGAAAAGACTGGCTTGAGTTTCAGCAGTCAGATTACCATGCACAGGAAATTAATAGTAACATCTCTGTGCCCTAGTGTTTGGAAGCCAGGAAAAATTTCACAGTGTGACTACTGAGATGGACCTGGGCTGTTTCAGACAACAAGAAGGATGCATGTGTTGTTTCTTAAGAGCAGTGTGGAGCACTGTTATTTGGTCAGGTGTCTTCTTATTTACAGTGGAATTGTGACATGCAGAAAGACTGTAGAATAAAGAAGGTGCATCAGGGCACACGAGCTCCCTCCCAGTTCCTAGGTCTGTCTGCTTTACAGTGACTCAAAAGATAAGGGCTCGGATTTCCTTTAGCCTAATAAACGATATGACAAGGATATGTCTCCAGTCAGTGACTGTGAACTCTTCTTGACTCAGTTTCCCTCTGCTGCTATGTTATATCCTTTGCATAATTCCAACACACTCCTCAGTTTTGGTAGTCAGAGCACTCGGGTTGCTGCAGGTATTTATCACAGCAGTTTTGTTACTGTTACTTAGCATGTCTGCTCTGTGTGTACTAATCACTGGGGACTTCAATGCAGCTGCTGTCAAACAGATAGAAACACACAGCCCTTCTAGGGCTGTGGAGCACCAGTCTGCTATCAAAGCCATTAACTCATATCTCTCCTGAGCACTATTGTTTCACAGAAGGCCTTCTCAGCCATTTGTGACTTCCTTATTCACACAGACTGTGTGAATATGGGAGATGCTTATCTAACTTTTGTGTCCCACAGTGTAATGCAAAGCATTTTAAGACACACTGAAAACATCACCCTGAAGGACAACTGTTTAGTTTTTTCACCAGAACCTTAGCAGCAGTCAAGGCCCCCATGTGCTGGAAGCAGGCTGCTTCAGTAGTTCAACATATAACACAGAAAATTTAAATACTATGAATGAAATTTTTAGCTATTCATACTAATTTAAGAGCTGGCCTAGTAATGTTTCTGAATGGAGGATGGTTTTAGTGCTGCTATGTTGTTTAAAACGTAGCTTGGATCAGTTCAGTGCTGACTAATTTGGCTTATTTTGCTAGCTTATGCCCAACTTGTGTTGAATTTGCTAGTACCAAAAGCATTTATTAAGTCATCAGGAGCAGCCTCCATGCTTCTGGAAGGTCTATTCATCAGCGAACACTTTGTCTCACACCTTTGGTGTGCAAGAGAGAGCAGCACACGAGGGTAAGCTATCTGATTTCTGCCGCTCTGTCTGGTCCTTTCCACCAGCAGCACAGGGACAACCAGTTCTCAAGTGTATTTACCACTGTTCTGAGTTACAAAATATCTCCTAATTTATTGCAATCTGCACTGGTAGCCTGACTTGTTCTTGAACTAAGTGTGTGTGCATGAGTGTTTTCTTTTATCCTTTCAGCGTTAAGGCAGACTAAAGACCGTATGCACCATATTATCATGGCTTGATAGACAGGTAGCCTCTACTGAACTTAGAATCATAGAATCGTAGATTCACCAGGTTACTTGTTACTTTAGATTCTGTTTCTAGACCTTAACTCTTCTAGGTGTAGTATTGTGAGGAAAAGAGGCGAGCTTTTATTGTTGTAGGAAGGTGGCACAGCTTAGAGCAATTTTAAATGTGAGTAGGTACAAGAGTGAAGCAGACAAGGAAACCCACATTGCCAGTGATGTGAATAAGAACTTCTAACCAAAGGTCTGGTGAAAAGGAAAACTTCCCAACATATTATGCAGCAGTCAAGTCACAGTGGTGAATCTGTGAGTCACAGTCATCTCCATGTCAATAGATGATGGAATAAGCACAGACCTATGACTTCACTCCAGGAGTGAGCCATTTGGCAGGGGATAAGGGGGAACGAACAAGCTTATTCAAATGCCAGTGTCCAGCAGTGGCCGGGAAAGGCTAAAAAATGGGCTGTGAAGAAGATACATCCACATATATGCTATCTTGGAAGGATTTATCAATGTCCTATCTCTCAGTCTTGATCTGTTTTTTTTTTCTTGGACCTGCATAAAAAGTGCAGAGGATCTGGGTTAATGAAAAGCCATGAGATGGGAGCAGGATGGTTCTTCTCCTGGTGGATCTGTAGCTGAGTTAATATGAAATAGTGCAGCTGTACTGTTTAGTACAAGAATATGATCAAGCTGGTTGACACTGACTTCAATGGAGTAGTATTTTTTTTTTTCTGAAAATAGGGCAGTGAAAACCTGGAGATGAGCAGTTGCTTTTCCTCTCCTGCATTCTGCAGGAACCCTACAGATTCTGCCAACCTTACCCTCGTTCTGTGATAGACCTCCCTACTCTCTCTGTGGATGGGCAGTGTATGAAAACTGATGCCAGTGTGAAGCTTGTAGTATTTTGTTTCCACACCTTAGCTTTTCAATGAGGTAACCAGTGCAAGAGTGAACCTGAGGTGGTTATGTACATGGGACTATGCAGAAAAAAAATAACTACTTTGGTGGATGCTCCCCTACAATAATATTGTAATGTTTATTGGGGACTGAGTAATGCATATTAAAAAAATAATATTATGTGTTAAGTTTCAAAGAAATCTAAGTGGGCCTTACAGTACAATTTCTAGATCTTGACTAGTAGGTGGTGTTAAATACACTTCCTTGGCAAAGCATGTGTGTCACCTTTATTGGAAACTGATCAGCATGCCAAGTTAAGTTGTTAAATATGAGTTTGGATTTTTCAAGGATGAAAGAAAACAATACTTTTTCTTGGCATGTAAGTGTATCAGAAACATCCATGCTAAATTTAATCAGACATGAAATAAGGAGAGAAGAAAAAGAGCCTGCAGAAAAAATAGACTTTTGCCACTTCAAGAAGAAACACAGCAGGTTTCATCATCAAAGAATTAGTAGTTCCAAGCTTGTTAACAATTAAAAATAGTAGAAATGCTAATTTCTACTACTATCTAGGTGAAAGATCTTGTGTTATTTTTAACTTTGCCATAAAGAGACTGGTGTAGGATATTGTTACTTAGGTCAGAGCCCTATTAAAATCGAAGTATTTACTGGATAGCTGGAGTGGCGTTTCTCACTACATCAAAAGAGCCTCTTCCCTATTTGCACATGTTGATGGCTCCATTTTGAGATGTTACCAAAAGAAATAAGGCCAGCATGAGCTTTTTTCCTTTTCAATTGTCAGAGAGCTGCCTGACCCTGAGGAGCTCTGAAAGCAGCCTGTGGACACCTGCCCTCTGCTTCATGTCTCAGTTTGTTTCCAGGGCTTTGGATTACCCTAGCAGACAGCACCCCTTGAGTGTACATCATCCTTTGTCAGAAGATGGGCTGCCCAGCAGGACCACAATCATCTGCAGACCCACCACAGCAATAAGAAAGGCAAATCACACAATATGCTTCTCTGGCATTTAAGCTGAACTTCTCACTTCCTTGTGTTTACTTGCTGTGCCTTTGTTTTCCAGTCTGGAAATGCTGTTTTCAATTCTTTTTTGTGCCTATTTGTGCATTTAGCTGTGTTGGGATCAAACACAAAATGTAGCTCCAAGTGCAGTTTTGCACCCTGATGGTCCATGGTAGGCCACAGCAGATACAAAGCAAGACTATTGAAACTCTCCTTTGATCCAGTTTCTTCGGCATTTTTCATGATTTCTTTACCTCGCATAAAATGGGACTGCTACAGCGGATTATGAGGGAGGGTTTACTTACTCTTCATGTTTAGCTCAATTTTGGATGGGTATTTGTGTCAGCCTGAGCTCCTCAAACATACAGACAAATCAGTCATGAGCCTGTGGTTTTGACATGCAGCCCACCCAGACATTGCTTCCATCGCAGGACAAATACCTGGGACTGGTTTTGCCTCCTCGTGGATATCTGTGTTTGGCATTGCTGCCCGTGTGTGGGCAGCAGTTCTGTCATGGACTGACCTCACCACCATGGGTGACGTCTGTCCCTTGATAGCTTTCATGTGGATGCTGAGCTCCTGATTATGTAGCATTTAATTTGGCTTCTGCAGTTGGCTTTCCTTCTTCTGGTAAGCATAGGCATAATTAGTGAGGTGTGAGCATGGTCTTGCCCTGCCACACAGTCTGGAGGCAGCTGGGGTTGCACCTGGGAGCTGGCGAGCTGTTTAAACATAGACATTGTGTCACCGCTAGATGCAAAGTGAATCTGTTTGGCTTTACCATCATGGCTGCTTGTGTTCTGAAGGTCTGGAGAAGCTGGTTGAGATTTCCCTTGGAAGATAAAAACACAACCTCATGTCTTTAAAGGAGAAGGAGTAAGATGCTGAGACTGGAAACAAGCTGTTTTATTTGCTTGGCTGTAAACCTTTATAAATGCTAGCCAGACTTAGTATTTTAATGTCACCAGATCTCTCCTGCTAGACATGAGTATTCTGCTGTTTGGCACAGCAATGTTCCTGTCTGGTATCTAGTGATCCATCGTTAAAAAAACAGAGAGTAATAGTTTGGTGAAAGTGCGGAGTTGATAGTGCTGAGTAATGTATTTGCATACTGGCATATGTGCTATGAAAGTAAATAAGATTATGTCAAACTCATCTGGAAGAGAGTTAATTTAACATCCTGGCTAAAGTTATGCAACCAGAGGGAGGCGGGAGTGCAGGGTGGGGGTTGTGGATGTAATAGACTGACTGATGAAGCCTAGGGGACAAAATGTCCTAGTGGAAATTGTATGTAGCACAAAAGAATGTAACATAAGAACCCAGCAGAACAGTACTGATTCAAGGCTGCTTATATACATGCACACACACTGTTTTTCTGTTAGCTTTCAGAATGCGCGGAGCAACAAAAGGGAAAAAAAAATCTGCAAGACCGATTAGCAGTCTCATTCATATTGAAGTCTAAGTTGCTTCTTGGTCCTGATTCAGCAAAGCTCGGCAGAACACGTTAGGGTAAGAACATGCTTCAGTACATCTGGTGGATGAAGGCTGGTCTATTATTTTAAACTACAGGGCTGCAAATGCTGAGGTCCTGTTCTTTAAAACCTGACAGTATTGATCCCTCCCCAAACACGTCATGGGTTGGAAAATTGCAGGACTTCAAGGGTGTTTGGATTTGAACACAAACCTCATGTCTGAGGTTGGATTTTTAACAATTCATTTTAAGCACTTGTTTTAAACAACTTCAGACTTTCAGGTAGCTATGCTCTGGACTCTCCAAAGAACTTTGTGTAGTTCATATTTTTCTGTCATTATCACAGGCTTGGAGTTAACTTTGCTATAGAGAGCCGATTCTCAATACTAGGTTTAAGGTGTAACTTATTAAAGCCTCAGTTTTGAGAACATTTTCTCTTTCAAGAAAACTGAAGCATAAGCTTGTCAGATATATCAAAATTTGTGGACAGCTAGAGCAATGATGTATGATAACATGCTGATGAGAGCATTTTTGTGCTGTTTGATTCATCTGCTGAATCAAGCTGCGTGCACTTAAGGAAGCAAGATCCTCAAGCATAATTACAGTGCCAGGATGCAAAGTTTTAGAACACGGTTAGTGTTTACAGTAAGGCTGTCTTGGTCCTCACAATGAGTACTGATGACACTTCTATCTCCAAGAGCAATGGACACAAGAAACTTGATGCTAAGTTTACTGATGTCACCAAATGCTCCTGCACAGTTAATTGGAGAATGTCTTTAGCATGTAACTGGCACAGGGCTCAGAAACTTCCTAGAACAAATCTTTACCCAGAAGCTCTGAAAATACTCTAAACTCACTTTTCAAGCTGCAGTACAAGCAGTTGTTCCTATAACTATGGAACTGTGTCTGTGCTGGATCCATCTGAATGGAAAAAACTGAGTTGGCCTACACTCCATGAGCAGAGATGTGCTCTGGGCTAGGCAGAGTTTGGGGGCTTGTGTTTGAACAGCGTTCAACAGGGCAGATAGATGCTTGCAGGCAGCGGTGTAGAATAAGGACTTAATTCATTTTACTGAATCCTCAGGGAGGACCAGACTGCAAATGTCAGCATCTAAGGTTAGGCAGAAGGAAAATTAAATAAAAGATTGTGGGATCCTTGCCAAAAGGAGGAGCCCTGGAAGAGGAAAAGGCACTACGATATCAGGAAATTTAGCTGCAGCAAAACTCAATAGAAAGGTAGGTGAAAGAATGCTTTCACAGCACCCAACTTTAAAGGGATGTACTAAAGAAAGAGGCAGTGACACCTGTGAGCCTCAGCAGATGGGCACAATAAAGAAAATAACATAAAGCAGCATCTCCTTGAGGAAGGTTTCCCACTGAAAAAATTTACCAGTTTGGACTGGGCAAGCACTAGAGATTCAAAGACCTATGAGACTTCAGCCTAAAGTGTGCAGATCTGGGAATACCTCTTATTCACTTTCTATTTCAGCTGCTGGTGCCCAGATCCTTGTGCATTTTTGGAGACCCAGCAGTGGTCCTCTGTGGAGTGCTCAGCACTCACCCTTGATAGTGTGGCCTTCAGTCTTCTCTGCCTATCTTCTGTACTGTTGTCCTCTGTGCCTGCATACTCACAGGGCAGCCCAGAAATGATAAGAAACAGACAAGACTTGAATGAAGAAACTGCCTAGAAAATGACAAGACAAGAATAAAAAATATGTTCTGCTTGAGTATAAGGTTTTCTCCCGGGATTTCTTTGCAAATTTTTGCTCAGTTCTGAGAATGTCTTGGATAGATGTTGAAGCTGTTCTTTGATAAACTTTGTGAACCTTTAGATTACATAAGTACTAAAAGCCTCCAACTGGATATTAGCTGTGAAAGAAAATAGTCTCTAAGAGAACAGGAGTTCTTTAGCAATCATAAGATACCCCTGCATATTTCAATAGTTACAAACATGTTTCAATTTACTGACATGAATTTAAGCAGCTTGCATTTGGGTATATTGACATGCCTAGCAGCACCTGCATCTTCACAGCTAATTATTGATGGTACTTCAGGTGGTGATGCTTATGCTAGTATCATGGATGCCAGGTCACATAAGCTTGTGACCCAATTTCTCTTTGAATCTCTAGTGCTTGCCCAGTCCAAACTGGTAAATTTTTCAGTGGGAAACCTTCCTCAAGGAGATGCTGCTTTATGTTATTTTCTTTATTGTGCCCATCTGCTGAGGTGCACATTTTCTTTTTCACCTTTTAGAATCATAGAATCATAGAAACACCAGGTTGGAAGAGACCCACCGGATCATTGAGTCCAACCATTCCTATCAAACACTAAACCATGCCCCCTAGCACCTCTTCCACCCGTGCCTTAAACACCTTCAGGAAAGGTGACTCAAACACCTCCCTCAGCAGCCTGTTCCAGTGCACAATGACCCTTTCTGTGAAGAATTTTTTCCTAATGTCCAGCCTAAATCTCCCCTGGCGGAGCTTGAGGCCATTCCCTCTTGTCCTGTCCCCTGTCACTTGGAAGAAGAGGCCAGCACCCTCCTCTCTACAACCTCCTTTCAGGTAGTTGTAGAGAGCAATGAGGTCTCCCCTCAGCCTCCTCTTCTCCAGGCTAAACAACCCCAGCTCTCTCAGCCGCTCCTCGTAAGACCTGTTCTCCAGCCCCTTCACCAGCTTTGTTGCTCTTCTCTGGATTCGCTTCAGAGCCTCAACATCCTTCTTGTGGTGAGGGGCCCAGAACAGAACACAGGATTCAAGGAGCGGTCTCACCAGTGCCGAGTACAGAGGGAGAATAACCTCCCTGGACCTGCTGGTCATGCTGTTTCTGATACAAGCCAAGATGCCATTGACCTTCTTGGCCACCTGGGCACACTGCTGGCTCATGTTCAGTCGCTGTCAACCAACACCCCCAGGTCCTCCACCCCCAGGCAGCTTTCTAGACAGACTTCTAGTCTGTAGCACTGCACAGGGTTGTTGTGCCCCAAGTGCAGGACCCGTTATTTGGCCTTGTTAAACCTCATGCCATTGGACTCTGCCCAGTGGTCCAGCCTGTTCATATCCCTTTGCAGAGCCTCCCTGCTCTCCAGCAGATCGACACTCCCACCCAGCTTAGTGTCATCCACAAACTTGCTAAGGGTGCATTATTCTTTTTTGTTTTGTTATGCTTTTCCCTCCTATTTTTCTTTTGCTTGTTTCTTTTTTCCCTCCACTCTTATATTGGTCAAGCCAACCTGATATCCAAAGGGAAAATCACGAAGTAAGCAGTGTGGTTGCACTGAAGAAATCTGTGCTGGGCCTCTGTCTTTTAAGGATAAGATTTAGCAGCTTTCAGTGCATAGGGCAGTGCTGTTGCTTTTAGGTATTGTTGTGGTCAGCAAACCACAGGTCACTTACATAGAGTCTTAGGACTGTTTTAGAAAGACCCTTAAGAACATACTTACTGTCAGGCTCATGCTTAAGTCACGTTAACTTTGTATGTCTATGTGGTTTTGTTGAGAAGGGTGCTTTTCTCATGCAGTGGAAAGGATTCTTAAGCTTTACACTTGCAATTACTATGTGTGGCAGATTTGTAAAGTCAGACAAAGGTTTCAAGGCTGGGAGAGATGGTTCTGATAATCTTAAGAGACATCTGGAATGCCAGAGGTCGAAGAACCCCATTTTTTCTTTGGTATCCTTTTAACAACTAGAGGAGACACAGTTAACTTTATTGTTGCTACTATCTTATCACCACTATATAAAATGCCCTCAGACTGGTGCATGTCTGTAATTATCTACCTGGCACATGAATAATATTTTCGCAACAACATGCTTGTTGTCATCATGGTATTCAGTTACCAGGGTCATTTCAGTTATTAATTGTGCTGTTGACTTTACTGCAGCACTGTGCATCTGCTGATACTGGAGAACTACAGATGACCAAGTCTTCTGCTTTACACAACCCTCCTCCTCTTGCAGTGGGAGAACTGGAGGCACAGGGCAGTGAAAATTATGTCTGGATCAAGGAATGGGGAGGTACTGCACTCATAGCTAGAGCAGTGCTATAATGTCACAGGCAGCATACCTTGGTTTTATTACATCCTTGCAGCAAGCTCAGTGGATTCTTCTGCCATGGCTTATAAAGGCTTAATTTCTGTGTTCTGCTGTATCTAGTATCTCCTGTAATACTTAGAAGTAGGGTGCTAGAGTTGCTGCTAAAGCTGTTTGAAGACTTGACTTTAGTTTCAGCAACGGCTAGTTGAAATTTGTATTTCTAATCTTGAATAAAAGATTAGCTGTGATTTTCAGTGGAGCCTCCAAATGGACAGAACCTACTTCCCAACGTCCTATTTCTTTTGACTGTGTTTTATCTAAATTGCCCTTCATATTTTATTCTCTCTGTTTTCCAGAAAGTGAGAGTTCAGATCAGAAGCCTTGCTTGCTATGCCTCAGCCTTGACCAGTAAAGCTGATAATCAAGCTTTGGTACTACAAACCTTTGTTCACTCTGGAGCTGCTTCCAAGTTAAAAAATCACCTGCAGTCTTCATGGAAAGCCCTTCAGTGAGCTTTAGATCAAGCCAAGAGGACAGTCATCTTGCAAGTGCTAGCCTAATCCTCATTGCCAGAGTTGTACTCCCTCATTCCTGTTGCCCACCAGTCACAGCTAAGGACCTCAGACACCAGGGACAGGCAGTGTTTTAGTTGTTCCTTGATGCTGGGGGCAAAGGAGAAAATGCAAAGTAGCACTGTACCATAATCTGCACTGCATGTACAAAGAGCAAGTGACAGAAGAGCAACTCTGCATCCTGCCAAAATAGAGGTGGTTTCCCTTTTGTCCTCTGTCTATAGTGGGGGTGATTATAACAAGGCCACCTGAAAAGAAGCCAGAGAATCTCCCCCTTGATAGTGTGTAGAATTGCAGAATCACTACATTGGAAAAAACCCACAGGATCGTCGAGTCCAACTATTCCTATCAATCACTAAACCATGCCCCTCAGCACCTCATCCACCTGTAGGTTGCCTGCCTCTTGAAATGGCAGCTCCCTGGTTCCCAGGCAGAGTTTTTCAGCATTATGTGTGGTGCTGCCCTGAGGTAGCCCTCCAGACTCTGGTACTGAATTGTGTCTGTGGCTAGAGCTGCATGACTCCAGGCAGCATTGCTGCAGATCGAGTCTACTTTACTTCTCAGTTTCCTAGGCCACCATCTCCATTGATGTTTTACTGGAGCAGAAGTAAATATTATTAAAATTGCTCTTTGTCATGGATTTCTGTATTTTCATGTCTTGGTGAGGAAAAAAATTTGTACATCACCTGCATGTGGGCCAGATAGCACTATGTACATGCCAGATGGTAAAATGATGATGAGGGGCCTGAAATCCAGGCAGAAATGCACCAGATTCCATGTATATGTCTGTGCCCAAATCATCTACAGCACAACGCAGAGATGATCTGATTTACAGTGGAAAGTGTGTCTGTACAAGTTCTGAAAGCATAGACAAGGTGAAGCTGTGAGCTAGCAATCAACTATGGCCTCAAGCTCCGCCAGGGGAGGTTTAGGCTGGATGTTAGGAAAAAATTCTTTACAGAAAGGGTCATTGGGCACTGGAACAGGCTGCCCAGGGAGGTGTTTGAGTCACCTTCCCTGGAGGTGTTTAAGGCACGGGTGGACAAGGTGCTGAGGGATATGGTTTAGTGTTTGATAGGAACGGTTGGACTCGATGATCTGGTGGGTCTCTTGCAACCTGGTTATTCTGTGATTCTGTGATTCTATTTCATTTGATAGGATATACCAGCACCTGGTATTTTGCTGGTATTTTGGTTTGCAAAATTCTTGACTGTCATATTTAGCAAGCAGTGTAAACTTGCTGATGATCTTGCGCTCCTTGTGCCAATACAGAAAGCTCTTGGCTTTCACTGATATCCAGCTATGCTTGGCAAAAGGCTGTGTGCTCCTTCCATAATGCGGTGGCAAATGGTTTTCTCTGCATTAGTTACTGCAGTGTTATGATATTTTATTACATCTAGTGTTAGGTTAGCTCAACATGTTTGGCAATTCAGTGAGTTACTTGAACCCTTTTGATCCCAAATTATTCCTGGACAAGGAACAGTTTTCTGAGCTCTAAAAACCTGGATTGGTCTCCACTTGAGGAAAGAAGGTAAAATGTCAGATATTCCACGAGTGCAGAGGTGGTATGCAGAATCTTCTGCTGAATGCAGCTTCCTGCAATGCTATGTGGTGGTCAAACATCTAAAAAGGCGTTCTTTCTGCCCCCAAATACCTTCCAGCTGGACAGAACAGACAAGGAATTGTGGGGATGCTCATGATGCACTGAGTTTAAGCCTTAATTAGGCTAGAAAAATCTCCCCATTACACTCCTAACTATAACTTGTTTGACTTGCATAGATGTAGCAATAGCTTAAAATGAATTCAGTGAAGAAGATGGTGCTGTGCACTAATTGTTGCAAGTATTTTATACTAGGACAGAACTAGCTCTGACTAATGGTAAATATCTGAATGCCTTGTAAATATAAAAATGTAAACCCAGAATTCTTTGGAGGAAGAAACTAGGGTGAGGTCCATTCAGTTTTTCCACTGAAGTCTCTGGTTCTGGGCCAGCTTGGCCCTACTATGAGTCTGGCCCCAGTTAAACTCTCAGATCATGCTTTAGTGAGATGTACAGATCTACTTGAATTGCAAGACGCATCATGTTCCATTCCCTGGAAACTGTTAGGCACATATGCTTAATTATACATATACTCCTTTGGATTATTTGTTATAATGATTATATTCTTGCTAATGACTCCTTTATAATCAATGGGTAGCCCAAAAATTGTTATTTCCCACGTCTTAAATTATAAGAGGGGTGTTTTGGAATTAGATTCTTGAGTGTGAGGTAGATGGCGAAATACATGTTTAGTTAAATGTGGTAAGGTTGGCAAGCCCACCACATCCACATTCACATAGCTAGGTACCAGCTGTGTCTCTGAGTGCTCCAAGGCTCTCCTGCAAGTGCAGAGCCAGCCTTATGGATAGAGGAGGCATAGGGACTTGGACAGATTGGAAGCTGTATGTATTAGGCCACGGAAGCATACATTTCTGCTTCTGCTTTAAAAATCCTAATGCATTTAGGTTGGCTGTCGATGAAGTTACTAGTACAGAGCGTGTTTTCTCATCCCCCTGCCAGTCTTTTAGATCAGTACCTACTGGTTGCTTGGGAAGCAGTTGGCTAATCTGGGAACAGTGGATGAAGCTGGGGCTTTGCATTTATACACCGTCTCTTTTCCCACTGAAACACATACACACCAAAAGTTCCATGTATTCTTTCACTTACATAGCAGTCCTTCTCCTGCTTGCCAAGTCCATCATCTCAGTTCCCCCAGAGAAGGGTGGGATACTGATGCAATGTGCTGTATTAGATGGCTGTTCCCCTCCCTTGAACCAGAGTCTGATGACATGTCTGCTAAAATGCGTCAGACAGTTGAAGAAAGAGAGAGAGCGAGAGTGACAGAAGGGGAAGTCTGGGTGGAGGGATTTGGTTTTAATTAAAACAAGCTAAGCTGTGTTTTCCAAGTCCCAGATTGCATTCAAGTCTGGCAGAGGCTGCTGGGCGAAAGTGAATTTTCAGGTGGCTTGGCTCTTTTCCAAGTGATCTTTTGTTGTGGCAAAGCTATGATGCCAGGGCACATTTAACCTGGGACTGGTGGGATGCTCAGGCTGGAGGAGACCACTGGATGGGTCTGAGGTGGGAATGGGCAGTGACTCGAGGCTGATAGACCCAAAATGTTTCAGCTGCAGAGCAGAAATGGCATTTTCCTGGCTGGAAATGTGTTTTTTCACTCCCTTTGGTCAAAAGGGCAAATACATAGATCTGTTCTGTAATCCTCACCAGCCACTGGGAGGCCCTGGGAAGGCTCTGGTTCTTCCACTGCCTATGTGGAAACACATTTCTCTTCCCTGTGTGTCTCTTGTCCTTCCTGTCCATTGCCAGTAGAGACTTCAAGCTGAAACTTTCTTTTTGTATATGTTTATGTGGTATGTAGCATGGAAGGACACAAATCTCATTGGAGCGTCAGACACTACAAGAGTTATGCAAGGAAGAGTGAGTAGAAGTTATGGAGCCTCCTATGGTCACTGACAACTTTTTTCTCCCCATCCCCTGGACCTGTCTCTAGCAGCAGCATGTTCCTCTTGCACAAGATAGCATCTATTGGCTGAGAGAGAATGCTTGGAGCTCCAGATAGCTGCCTAAATCTGGGGAGCAAAGCTTTGCCTGCATAGGTAAATTCTGGTTTTGTGTCCAGAACCTTGTTTTTGTTTAGAAGTGGGATTCATGTGTGAGACACTGGTCTCCTTCTCAGCCATGCTTGCATCTTCAATCCTGAGATACGTTGTCCCCACTGTCATTTGAGAATTGCTGGAGATGGAGAGTGCTGTAAATTTGCCTTATGAGTCATAATCCTCATTGTGCCAAAGAGTGCTCTGGAAGCCAGTTCTAGCCCCATGGAGAAATCCTCACAGTACTCTGATTCATCCACACTGGAAAAAAAAACCCTTCAGATACCTCTACGAATAATGCAAACAAACAAATAAAACAAACTAGGGAGATTTTTGGCATTAGTTTCTGAAGATGTGTCAGTAGGAAGGAAGACAAGACAATGCGGAAACTGTTTTGCAGGGCAGTGACTGAAGGCCTCTGAACCCTCTGGAGTTCTGTCTGTGCCTTATGTGAACCTGTGTTTCTGAACCGGCTCCATATGAAGCAGCTAGATAAGCACTTGAGAAGAACAGTCACTGGCTTCTTGCTGCTGCTGAATGTGATAACAATGCTGAACTTCCTTTAATAGATGTGAGATTTTTGATGTGGGGAATTAATGAAGCTAATTTCTTCAGATGTATCATCTCTTCTTTCTTCCTCTGTTTCTGCTTTGGCCACAGACACAGTAGCAGCACCATTTAGGGGAAAGGAAGGGGTATCCTCCCTCTGTCTGTCCAAAATTGTTTGGTTCATCTGTGGATTTCTACCATGTCTTCCTTGTAAAGCTCCTGTGTCACACAGACTGATACATCTACATGAGGACTTGCTTGAAGGCCTTTACTGAGAATGTTTATTACTGAAGCAACTTTATTGATTCACTTCAGGGAGACTCTGAGTGGGTTTCAGAGTCCAGGAGGCCCGGCAAGAGAAGGAGAAACTGTACTGCTCTCTGAGTCTTGGTTTCCCACCTTCAGAGTGCAGGTAAAGACAACCCCACTGACCCCCGGGGGGACATCAGAGGGGTGACTGTTAGTGGTTCCAGTTGAACGTGTCATAGACAGGCAGACTTGTGCTGTTCCGGGAGCATGACCAGCCTTCATGGATGTCTTGAACATGATGACGTTTCCATCCTACCAATCACGGTAAAATCCCTACCCCAATGTGAAGAACAAACACATATTTGTTTCCTTTTGTTTCATTGCATTCATTTGCCTTCCCCAAGCCAGGAAGATTTTAGTGCACTGTTTAGATAAGATGGAGAACCTTTGCTTGAGCCAAGCCAAATATGCTCTTTTAGACAAAAGGAGGGATTTCAAGGAAGGGAGCTAATGGTGCAGGTCCAGGGAACTTTCTCAGCTGGAAGCTTTACAGTGAGGAAAGGCTCAAATGTGCTTTTCACTTGTAGGGAAGAGTCCTGGAAAAAAACACACTCACAGGAGAAGCAGATTCCCTCAGGTACTGTGTCTCACTGTCCTCAGGTGACCCTTGCTGCAGGGGACCAGTGGCCTCACCAGGGGTGAACTTCTATAAAGAGGTTGCAAAGAGTCGAGTCTGGTCTGAGAGATGTTCCCCTGGGCAGTGTGGCCCTGAGCTGTAAGAAAACAAATAATTTCCTTTGTTTAATGCATATTCTGAAGAGGCTGGGCCTCTTGTTGCTGGCCTTGTCCCTGCCTTCCTACTCGCCTTTCTTCTTAGCAGTTGGACAGCATGGGAATTCCCTCATTATCTTACCAAAGACCCAGAGGTAAACTTCCTGTCCCAGAGTCACCGGCACCAGCTCATTACCTACCACACACAAAGCTTTCTCACATATACAAAAGTACCTCCATGATATGCACTGCATGCACATATGCAAGTTAGTTAACACCAGCAAATCCCTGTTAATTTCCTGACTAGCTGCTGGCTTGTTTGTTGACATTTTCCTTGGGAATGATGTTTCCAAAGCACCAGTTTTCCATCTTGGTTAGTATATCAGAGTACTGTTTATATTAGAACGTCTCTGTACGTTCCACTTGGTCTAGACCCAATACTTGCAGAAATTAAAACCTACTTTTTGTTCTAGTGTAATGATTTTTACACCTGTCAAGAAGCAGTTTCAAGGCATGTTTTGAAAGCATAGCTTTTCAAAGCTAATAGGAAAGGTATTTAAAGGGTCTGCAGGTTTTCTCTCCATAGGTGTTGCATACTGTTCATTCTCAGAAATGAGATCTAGGTCTAGATCTAGGTAGATTCTGGGTCTGACCCACTTCTCATTTTCTACTGTCTTCTGTCTGTTGACAAAAAGAATATAGTACTTTACAAAGTATCTTTGAATAAAGAGTAATATTTTAATTAACTGAAAAGTACTCATTAGATCAACTAGGTGACTATTCACCAGAAGAAAAACATTAGGTCTATTAGTTGCCAAAGCATAATACTAAAATGCAAGAGCTGGCCGAGGTACTCTTAAGCCTACAAAATGACATGTTTTGTGCGCAGAGGAGTCAAAATCCCATTAACTGAGCTGCACAGTACTGGCAGTTGCATGTTTGCAGCACAGTGATCAAACAGAAACAAGACTGAACATGATTTGTCTTTTGTACTCATGGTTAGGTTGGGACCAGTTTAGCTAAACGGCTTGCTGACATCTACGCTATGAGAAATTAAGTCATTTTTAGTGGCTGGGCAGGAAAGGGTAATGTTGGACTTTAATACTCCTCTGCTAAGTGCCATAAAAAAAAGCATAGTTCAGCTTCCCAGGAGATGTTTTCTTTTGCAAAGCTTTGTACTTTCCCAGCACTGTGGTATCTGAGCTTTCTTAGTGAAGTGATTTTGTAGGAAATCGCACATTGCAGAAACCCAGAATCATAGGATGGCACAGGTTGGAAGGGTCCTTAAAGATCATCTAGTTCCAGCGTTCTTGCAATGAGCTGACACCTACCAGATCAGGTTGCTCAAAGCCTTTTCGAATCTGGCCTTAAACAACACCAGTTAAGGGGTGTCCATGACTTCTCCAGGCAACACGTTCCAGTGCCCTATGACACTCAGAGTAAAAAATTTCTTCCTAATGTCTAATCTAATTATACCCTCTTTCAGCTTAAAACTATTGGCCCTTGTCCTATCATTGCACTCCCTGATAAAGAAACCCTCCTCAGCTTTCCTGTAGGTCCCCTTGAAGTATTGGTAGGCTGCTATAAGGTCTCGCTGGAGCCTTCTCTGTCTAGAACATACAAGCCCAATTCTCTCAGCCCTGTCTGCATATGGGAGATGCTTCAGACCCATGTCCTTCCTGTGCTGGGGACTCCAGAACTGAACACAGTACTACAGGTGATATCACATGAGAGCAGGGTAGAGGGGAAGAATCACCTCCCTCAATCTGCTTGTCACTCTTTATGCTGCGTAGCACACAGTGCCAGGTCATGTTGAGCTTCTCATCCGCCAGCACCCTCAAGTCCTCCTCTTCAGGGATATTCTCAAACTAATATCCTCCCAGCCTATATTAGTGCTTGGGATTGCTCCCATCTTAGGTGCAGGACCTTGTACTTGGCCTTGTTGCACTTCATGAGGATTGCATAGGCTCACCTTTCAAGCCTGTCAGTTTCCCTCTGGATGGCATCCCTTCCCTCCAGCGTGTTGACTGGATCACACAGCTTGGTGTCATCAGCAAACTTGCTGAGGGTGCCCTCAATCACACTGATTAAGATGTTAAACAACACTGGACTCAATATTGATTTCTGAGGAACGCCGCTCATCAGTGGTCTGCACTTGGACTTTGAGGTGGTGATCACAGCTCTCTGAGTGCAACCATCCAGCCAATTCCTTACCCACAAAGTGGCCCATCTGTCAAATCTGTGTCTCTCCAATTTAGAGACAAGACTGTTGTTTGAGTCTTTAACATGGCGATTAATGCCAACAGATTTAGAAGTATGTTTTAGGAAAAGGGTTATTTTTCAGATGGAGCAGAAAAGCCTAGGCAGAACAGAATAAATGCTGGAATTCCCTGTGAGTGTCTTTTTCTCCCTTCTGGCACTACACTGCCTTTACCTACACTAATCTGAGCATGTCTGTGATGCTGTTGTATGAAATAGACATTAACCTGCCTTTGTGGTTAGCTGAGCTGGCGACTTTGAGCTACCACCATGACACAAAGTAATTGGAGATCATGGATTTCAAAGCAAAAATTACAACTGAGCTCCAGTACATGAATGGTGATCAGCGAACTAAAAGCATCCCTGTGGTGAGACAAGGACACCAGCAGAAGCAGCAGCAACAATTTTCCCTTGCAGACCTTCAAGCTATACAACCTTAGGGAGATACCATGAAGATGGGGTGCCACAGCTTCCTTACTGATGTAAACCAGCACTGCTTCTATGGATTAATATGTTTCTAATCTCTGGAGGAAAAGCATATGAGGATGCTGGTATGACATCTCTTACAAGGTAGATCTTTTTTCTTTACTGCTGTGCCCTGTAACATTAGTGCAAAGGGAGGCAAATTATTTTCTTTGAACAGCTAAGTGCTGAAAATTCATATGAGCATATGTTAGCCTGACTGATTAATTCAACTTCACTTGTATGGCTGATGGGGATGTGGTAAAAGCTATTTTTCCACTTCTGCCTGGGGCACAGACTTATGAAATTCAACCCTATTCCCTCCCAGTGAAAAGGACAAGGGCAGTTAGGCTTTGGGTCATACCTTGGAGTCAAAGTAAAAGCAGTTGTTCTATCCTTAGGTCACCTCACTGCTGCTGGTTTATTACTGAAAGCTTGTAGTCATGTCATTGTGAATATAAGAAATTATGGGAGAACAACACTGCAAGCCTGTTCCTGCAGCTTTTCCTTATACAAACTTTGGAAGTCTAAAAGCAGCAAAAACCTCCATCTCTGAGCCTGATGAACTCACAGCCTGGCCAGTGGGACTAAAAGGCTAGAGAAACTGTCAATTTTCTTTGAAGATGAGTTAAAAGACAGGGTTCTGATGTGAAATATTTTGTAAAACTTTTTCCTTTTTCTGTTATGAATAAACTCATTGCTACTGCAGGGTTGTGCTTGAGTATGGCACAGCTACATTATTTCATAGAGAATGGCTTGCCTTTGAGGCAAGAGAAACTATTATTTCTGAAATGTTCCTCCCTTCAGAAATAAAAGGTATTTCACTAACTAGTATGTGATGATACCTTATATGTCAACACTGTATTTCAGGTCTTGTCCCTGTGACCTGAATTTATCAATCACCCTTAATATTTCTAGAATTTTAGGTGGCTTGTAAATTAGCAGATCAACTCATGCCATAAATAGAATATAGGTTACTGTGTATACTAAGTTGTGTTATCAGGAGAAGTCAATGTAAATGGTTTTCAGACATGATAATAAATAGTGCATTCACCTCTGAAGCTCTGCCACCATGTAAAATGGTTGATCAGTCTCATAATAAAGACTTGTTAGTGATTTATTGTCTGTCCATAAAACAGAAACACAACACAGTTTGGTGCCACTTTATCTTGGTACTAGAGGAAACAGAAATGTTAGAAAAGATTTGTGGTGTAGTGTGCTTCATCTCAGGATGGGATGAATTATTAGGATTTTACCTTTCTGCTTTAGATCCCAGTTTCAAACATATTGAAGGCTGGGGCTAGCATGTTTTTTTTTCTTACTATCAGGACTCAGCTGAGGGGAGAATTTGAGGTGAAAGCATTGTGTCAGGACTTCACAGAATCACAGAATGACCTGAGTTGGAAAGGACCCACAAGGATCATTTAGTCCAACACTTGTCCCTACGTCAGACAACCCCAAAATGTAAATCATGTATCTGAGTGCATTGTCCAAATGCTTCTTGAATATTTTTAGGCTTGGCACCATGACTACTTCTCTGGGGAGCCTATTTCAGTGCTCCATCATCCTCTAAGTGAAGAACCTTTTTCTGGCATTCCTTTGGGTCCTATCATTGGTCACCGGAGAGAAGAGATCAGCTTTTCCTCCTTAGAGCCCTGGAGCCCAATTGGCAGTCAATATTCTTCTTACTGACCTCTGGCCAATACAGGGCTTCCACTGGTGTGATGTACAGGACAGAAAAGGGTTAACATTTTCTGTGGAGAACCCAAGACTTTCCCAGTCTGGGAAGGAAGGTGGAATTCACATTATGCTTTCCTTAATTTATGCCATCTCCAGAACCAAAAAGCTCATGCTATGCCACACAGAGTACCCATCAATGACACCTGTCTCCAGGAACCTGCCAGAGCTTATGGGGTCCATATAGACACTGGGTCCGTGGATAACTAAGCTTGGCTGGTTAACAACCTGATGTTGTATGCCTTTGTCATTGCAATGTCTCACCAACATCGAAGTTCCCAGGGTGCTGGGAAGTGAGGATCCCGGTACATTGCTTGTAGTGCAAAGGTTTTTATGACTTATCTGAAGCAAGTTCAGCTCTGCCCCACCTTTCAACTAAGGTTAACTGATGCAAAATGGAAGGGCATGACTGGAGAACAGTTTTCACCTGTTCCATAGTGGTGTAAGTCACAAGGAAAGAAAAAAAATAAACACAAGCAGAGTTCTGCTTGCACATTATTTTATAACAATAAGCACATAACTACCCTGGAATGAGAAATTAACTTAGTCACCCCTGGGCAACTGTGTTGCACTGTTAAACAGAAAAGGGTGTAAGTGCCATCCTGTACCAAGACTAGATGCTGATGACAGGCTCATGCCTGCTGAGGGCTGCAGGGGTGGAATTTAGCTGATTGAAAAGAGATGTCTGGCAGCATTTGAGACACCTTAGGGTATCCCACCTGGTCTCTAGCTGCTTCTCCAGAAGGGGCTGGAACTCCTTCATCCTGCATCGTCTGTGCCTGCATCAAGCCTCCAGAGACTAAAATGACTCCAGAAACCATCTACTGATTCCTCGCTTTTATTTCCACATTACACAGTGCTTGTGCTTATCTTTCCTCTAGGCCTCACCCAGTACCCCTTCTGCCCTGGGAGTCAGTCATCCTTTGGTGAGTGCTCCCTTAGCTCGAAAGCATCTGAAGTAGTGAGAAGAGCCCTCCAAAATAGTACTGTACTGCACAGATATCGCACAGCCACTGTTGCTTTCTCAAGGGAACAATAAAAAACATAAGCAGGAGCAAAACGCACCAGACTTCTTTTATTTTAAGACACTTCAGAGTAAGAAAACAGATCTTGTTGCATTGCTCTTTCTAAAGAAGCAACTGCTGGGTTATAGCTGTGCAGGTCTAAGGCTGTAAATGAGGTAAGGTTTGTGCTAAGAGATAATCCATTTTATTAGACTAAATTAGGTGGAAAACCAGATAAAAATCAGGTACACAAGGTGCTCTTCAGGCCTGAAGCAGCAGACTTCAGACTAAGTATGACCTGATAACAGTTGTTTCATATTTGATTCAATTATGCTAACTTGTTAGACAAGCAGAGTGAAGAGCCAGCTACTGTCTGTAAGGAGAGGTGGTTATCTGCAAAAGGAGAAATGCTATGGCATTTAGTTCCTGTAAGACAGAGAAATATAAGCATGAAGAAACCACTGTCTGCCAAATTAATAAGATCAGCTCTGAGGCAGTGTTTTGATGAAGCAAATTCAGCTCTTCCAGTTTGTTGATAGTGGATGAAAAATGCTGTGGATGCAGAACACAGTGTCTTGATCCAGCATAGCCCTACCCTGTTTCTCAGATCAGTTAGGAAAGGCTGGTAGGTTAATGTTGCAGGCAAAGGGTTAAGGTAGAGTCTTTCCCACTGCACTGGACATTGAACTGTCAAAAAAGTTCAAGCCGGGCTTAAGTCTGCTGTTGGGTACATTGGCTGTTTATATAGAGGCGTGAACGAGCACAATCAAGTCTGATCTAGACTGACTTTGTGGTACTGGTCACCTGGTATTGATGGCTATGGAATCATGGACTGACCTTCTGGGCAGCTAACAGATGCAAGACAGCACCAGGGAGTTAGTTAACTTATGGACAAACCCTCTGAGGAAACCACTTTCAGACTTTTTTTCAGACTTCACAAAACTGACGTGTTTTATATCTTTGCTGCATTTTCACCAAAATCTTCATGTTAAACTATAGTTATTGGAAGATTCATTAATAGGAATGAACTTTCTTGTAAAAATTCGCTTCTTTTATGAAAATAATTTAAGTAACATCCAGTAAAAAGAGACATTCTCTTTTGGATTAACTGTAACAGATTTATTTTTAATTTCATCTGACTAAAAATTCTGGGAGTACTTTAGAAAATACAGTTTTTCATGACTCTTCTAAGTCAAAATCGAAAGCAATTAGATCTGGTTTGCTCTTGGCAAGGGGAGTTTTCCTTGTCCTGAAGAGTTGTGGTAGTAACGATGCCTGTCATACTTCTCATGCAGTTAAACTTCATCATAATTGTGTGTACTGGAAGGCAGTTATTATTGTATTATAGTCAGGCTTCTTATTCTGACAGCAGGCAAAGTAGATTAACAGATGATTGTTGAATTCAAACAGCTGATAGTATAATTTCAAGTAGCTTCACTGCAACAAGTAATTTTGGACAGAAATACAAAATAAGCGGCACGATTACCTTCAGAAAAAGTAAGTTTTAAGAGGTGGAGTTAGTTGAGCTTTAACATAGAATGACTAAAGGAGAGATGTACATATAGTTTTTTCCTTTGATGCTGGTTATGAAGCCAGTGATTTAAAGTCAGTAATTCAGAATACCTCTTACACATCACACACTTTATTGTAGTTCACAACATTACAAGTTTCTTCCTTTTTGCATAGCACTTGAGCTGTATTTTTATCAGCTATCATCACTATCACTGTTGGATCTATGTGTTAGCTTATAGTGCTTGTAATTGTCATATCAGGTAGACCAAAAGAATTTAAGGGCTTTAATTAAAACCTTCGATCAAAAAGTTCTTAGGAGTCCTATATTACTTCTTATTTATGCTTAAGCATAACTTGCTACATTGTGTCTAACTTAGAACAAAGCCTAGCTTAGAAAGTATTCAAAACACCTTTAAAAAGTTTGTTAGGTTCACATTAAATGAGGCGAAAAAAAAGTTATTTGCTTTTCTTTATCTGACTGAAGAGCAGTAAGGGATTTTAGCATTTTGTTTGGTAATGAGAAACGGTACTGATAATCTGGCTAACTAATGTAAAGGTAGTTAATTCCTTGGAGGTGTTCAACACACTGAAAGCTGCAACTGAAACAACCATTACAGAAAGCTATAGGGCCACTGTTATTATTTTTCTATTTTTTTCCATTTGAGAAGAGGGCTGTTCCTCCTAACATAGGATATGTAGTGTGGGGTTAATAACCAGTCATGGCAGTTGCTGTAAAACTCTTTTAGACCACCTTAAGTTACCTCTGGAAACCACCACCCTGTTTGAAATCAAGAGGCAAGTCCTCATTCAGGGCTATTAGGGCATAAGAACTATGTGCAATCTTTAGCTGTGGTTAAGCTAGTCCACTCTGGTCTGGTCCATCCCTTTCCTGATGTCCTCTTGGGTACTGAAAGTTGCCAACCACACAGTTTAGTTGGAGGTGAGCAGCACGTGAGAATAAGCGTGAAGCACACTTCCTTTTCCCTCCAACAGACAGTGTCTCCAAGTTTTATTCCTTTCTCTTGACAGTCCTCTCTTGCAATGAGGTGTCTGTGTTTTACAGGACCTATCAACATCCTCTACACTGGAAGGCCTAAAAAGAACATGGTCCTGGGTGTGTGTGCCCTCCAACTCTTTGGTGGCCCAGTGGTGGTGACCTCTTTCTCCCAAAGGACAATTTATTTTTGAGTCTCTGAGACTCCACTTCTACATTACATGACCCTGTGACATCCTCCCAGAACCTGCCCAGCTAGATTTTCAAAGGAGGATGGTTTATTTGAGGCCAGCAGCAGGTCTTCACTGTATTTTCAAGCCATCGTATGTACTTAGGGGATATTGTGTTGGAGAGTCCAGCCACATATGTCCCACAGGAGGCTACGTGGCTTACAATTTCTGGCCTTTAATAACATTTGTTGGAAATCTACCCCGTACTTATTATCCAGCCACACAGTAACAGTCATTTACCCTGGAGGCATTTTTACTTTTTCAGTTACCTGGAAAAAATAAGCCTCACTGCAGGCACTGCTTGTCAGCTGGCCAGAGACCACCCTGCAATGGATGCTTGTCCCTTTGCGCCCAGGAACTCATTAGCTTCTGACCCATCCTCCTCAGTGCACAATCATAGGCAAACAGGGGGTGATTTTCATTGCACCAATGAAGATAAGTGCAGGAATGAGATCTCCATGTGCAAACCACGGCTTCTGGAAACTAACAGTGGAAAAAATAACAGCTTAAAATACCTGCTCGAGGCAAGATCTGCTTCTAGAACTGGGTGCTGATAGGGTCACAGCCGCAGGGCTGAGAATGATAATGAACATGAAAAGATGAAGGCAAATCCTGCGGTGCGCACGTTGAAGAAAGGTGCGCACCTTGACCTAAGGTGTCCAGAAGTGTAGCAGTAGCTTTCCTTAAGGCAGCCTATGTTTGTACTAAGAAGTTTGGGATTTTTTTCTTCCATTGAGCAAATGTATCCAAGTGCTCTATTAATCTGGCTGAGAACATGCTACTGTCTTGTGTAGCCTGTAGAATGAAACAGAGCACTAGAGACTGTAGGGTAATAATGCTGTGAGAAGGGTTACTTCTCTCCGGGGCGGGAGGAAAAATATTCATCTTCAGACAAAAGGCTGAGAGTTTGCCTTAGTGCAAACTAGCACTGCAGACATTACTGCAAACTAGCACTGCAGACATTACTGCAAGGTACCTGGAGTGTTTTCAGTCATCTCTGCTTGAAACTAAGAAACACCTGCATTTGAATTACTCCACATACAACCTACACCAGACATATTTGCTTTGTGATTGCTCCTCCTAAGAATCCAGGTGCCAGTCTGAGGGACGTACTGGGCAGGCTAACAGCACCAAGTATCCCATTCATTTTCCTTCTATTGCTGTTTATTTTATGTCCCTATGGAGATACCATCTGGGACCCAACAGGCAAAGGAATAACGGTATTGACACATCCCAGCTTTTCAGGCACAGAGGGGACTTGACCATAACCAACTGTTACCATAAACCACGCTCAACAACCTTGGACTTGGTGCCGTGGCTGATGCACAATCAGCATCAGTGCTGCAGCCAGGACTATGCCCTCCTCCACAGTACAGTATTCTCCAACCAGAGGATGTTCTTCAGTATTCCCAGTTTGACTGTCAGCCCCCTTCTGCTGAAAGACCCAGCATATTGTTTAGATAGGTGGAGGAATAACAACAAATGACCGGAAAAAACTTACAGAAGACAAACTTGCAGCACCCTGAACCATGTATGTTCCCTGGCAAAACTGGGCAAGCTTTGTAAGCTAGCTGCAGAATTTGCCTCCCATCACCCTTAGTGGTACATTCTTGCATTCTGGCTGAGAAGCTGATACTGGGTATGAAAGTAGAACAGAGATAGTAAAGGGTGGTGAACACGCGTCTGTCTCTGCACCATTATTCATTCTCCAGAATGATTCACCTGCCTCTCATCTGTGCCTGAGTACCTGTCAGGCACAGAAGGTTGCTTGCCTCCTGCACAAGATAGACTGTAATGAGCATTTTGCAGTTTATATTCATGCAAATGAATTCTTGATATAGTATCATTGACAATGCTGTTACAGAAATGGCAAGTGCCAGAGCACATTGATGTCATTTTATTGCTCTTTCTTTGCTCTCTACCCAGCCACTACTACTTTAATAGCAGAGGCAGTGAATAGCCTGAGCAGCTGCCCAGGGTCCAGTCCAAGCCAGAGAAAAATGAGAAATGTCCTGGTAAAATCATCTAATAGTCCTTTAGCATGGGAAAGGAGGAAGGAAAGGTCTAGATTCAGGTTCAACTCCAGACCTAGGCAAATTAAGTGTTGCCTGGGCTGTGGGTTCCTTGGGCTGCCAGAGGATGTCCTTTCTTCATTCTTCACTCATTTTAGGCTGCTTGTGGAGGCTGAAGGGATGTGGTGCAGAGAAGGGGCAAAATATTGCAGCTGAATGCAGTAGTTGTTTCTTCCCATATGCCATCACCTTCCTGATTGCAATGGGAGCAGCTGCTATCAGTCTTCAACAGTAATACATGAGTTTGCTTACACTGCTGAGAGATCCACAGCTGACTATGCTCAATTCCTTAGCTAGTTCCCAGAACCCTCTAGCTTCAGTGGGGTTTTTCTTGTCCATAATGATAGTGAGAAAATAGCCATTCCTTGGACACTGTTGGAATTACACTGGTGCCCATGAGGAGTAAGCAAGAGAAGAGCTGATCTCAGGATAAGGCACTTGGAAATAGTGTTAGGTAACACACACAATAAGATATGGGACACACAGTGAAAGGCGTATTCTCTGTTTCAGGTTTTGTTTCCTGATCCAAAGGTGCCTTCCCTTGTGCAGTGCAAACTCCAAGCCTGAGGCTCCTCCTGGAAACTGGTCAAGCTGTGAAAATTCAGCGTCCCAAACAAAGCCTGGGACAGTACTTGGTTTTCTCTGTGATACTGGAAAGGTCCTCTACCCCTGCCACAGTGAGATGGAGAGAATGAAATAAGATGCCATGTCTCCACGCTGATGTAGCTCAGCCTAACTATTTTGTGCTTTCAGGGACCCTTCCAGCTTTGTTCCTTGTGGCAATCTGGCTTTGCCCAGGAGCAGTAGGAAGCAGAGAATCTTTCTATTTTCTGGGGAGGAAGTGAGTTTCTGAGGGGCCCAGAAAAACAGGGGAAGAAATGTGGGGTGCCAAGCATTTAAGAAGCCAATTGTATCCCCAGGCGGAAAGGCACACTTGTGCTGCCAGCCTCTTGCAGATTGCAGCTGGATGAGTGAGAGAAAGGTCTGGGCAGCAGCACTGCTTGCACGCTGGCGTGTGCCTGTAAGCAGTATTGCAAAGAGAGAGCCTGAGTAGTTCCTTTACAGGTTCAGTGTCATTGTTGAGGACTGGAGAAGGAGGCTTTCCACCGCACAAGAAATCTGGTCATGTCCATGTTTTGGGATGAGCCCAGCTGGATGTTGGGCACTGTATGTCTTAGCAGTAACCCTCTCTCTCCTAGTAGACCTAAGAGTCAAGGCTGTAATACTGTTAGTACTACTGAGTTATTTTTTTCCCCTCTTGCCATCTGGAACTGAGGATATAAGAAAGAGAGAAAATGTTTACTAAGCAAGAAAGCAGGGCAGGTAAGTTTAACCTAACATCAGTGATGCCATTCAGGATATATTTGGACTGGAGGCATTAAAGCAACTGAGTGACTGCATAACAGGAGTTCGATCCTTTGGACCAATCTCTGCATACATCTTGGGCCTGCATTTGGTCTGGTGTCCTACCCCATTGAAGTCAATGATTGGAGGAAACCTGCATGAGGGAGAGTAGTTGCTGATTTATACAAACAGCTCTGGCTGTATAGACAAGACCTGGGATTACAAGGCAGGATTTGGCAGGAAAATAGGTGCCCCAGTTCAGCACCTGCTACTAAGACATCACCTTGCTCTGCTGCTACCTAATCCTGAAGGTACCAAATCTCAGAGCTGTGCATGTGGTAGAAGTTTCACCTCTGCCTATGGATCTGAAAATCTCTGCCTTCATCCCCCAACAGGTCTCAGACTGACCTTTTGCTGTAGCCAAAAAAACCCTCAAGCATGTATGTGCCTTGGCATTGCTCAGCTTACTAGCACAGGCATCACCTGAAAAAGAGGTGCTGGTGGTTGGAGGTCAACACAGTTCTGAATCCACCATGTATCTGGCAGTGGCTGGCTGCCCCACTCCTGCCTGAGCATTGCACTCCAGATTCTTGCCCTGTGCTGGGGGAAGGAGCTCTTCATCTCCTCTGCTCTGTGATGGTCAGAAAAAATGAGGGCATGGGAAGGAGACCGACTTTCCTCTGCTCATGGCAAAACCATAAAAAAGAAGAACTGGATTTTGTTGATCCCTAGTGAGGGGAAATAATATCTATATTGGATCTTGATTTTTTTTTTTCACAACTGAATTCTAGGTTCTTAACAAACTGTTGTTTCCCATCCTAATGTACAATTATAGAATCATAGAATCATGGAATTGTAGAATCATAGAATAGTTAGGGTTGGAAGGGATGTTGAAGATAATCCAGTTCCAACCCCCCTGCCGTGGGCAGGGACACCTCCCACTAGATCAGGCTGCCCAAGGCCCCATCCAGCCTGGCCTTGAACACCCCCAGGGATGGGGCAGCCACAGCTTCCCTGGGCAACCTGGGCCAGTGTCTCACCACTCTCATGGTGAAGAAATTCTTCCTTATGTCTAGTCTAAATCTTCCCCTCTCCAGTTTATAGCCATTATGTACATTCTTGTGTTTCAAGTGAGCCTCACCCCTTCCTTCAAGCTGCATATTTTCCACTTTAAGATTTCCTGTTCAAGCTAAAGGGCAAAGATCCTTCAAATATCAGCACAAATCTGGGCTTACTCGCAGTATGTAAAAGGTAGCTAGCTCCTAGCTCTTGGTCCGGCTGTTGCACTTTCTCCTTATTGCAGAAGCCAAGGTCCCAAGTTCAACATCTTTGACTTTCTAACTGATGTGTTGGACTAAAGTCCTGACCGTGCAGGCAGCCAGGCAGGAGACTGTAATCTGCATCTGTGCTTTATAACCTTTATTGTAGTAGTGATTAGCAGCAGACACATAGACTTCTGTCTTCAGGGTGTTTCCTTTCTTTACTGTCTCTTTTTTATATGCAGACATCCACTTATCATATTTTCTCCCTAACATTTACAAGTAGGCACGAGCAAGCAGAAGGACAAGGTGGCACTGAGGGGGAAGGAGTACACGCTGGCTTCATCTGCCTATGTCTGCTTCTGTGGAAGCAGCCCTGGAATATTTATGTGTTCCCCAGACATTGAACAAGAACCAATCAAACAAAAGACATAACCCATGCCTCAAACGGTGGTATTCAGTAACAACCATTCAACGAGAGCTTCTCTGTTTAGCATTGCTGGAGGCCTGGATGGGTGTTAGCCAGGTAGGCATCCTGTGTCTAACACCAGTCAGAGAGGCTCTGGCTTGCAGGTCCATGGGCGAGCAGTTTCTGGGTGCCAGGAAGGCGGAGTGCACCCCAGCCAGCCTCTGTGCACAGCCAGTGCTCTTTGGTGTTATGGACCCTCTTCCTCCCCCTTTCCTCCCCCTTTCCTGCCCCGCCCTGCTGCTGGGATGGTCCCAAGCACTGGTGGCTGCCCAGAGTGGGGCTGGTGGTTCCAGGCTGTGCTGGATCCTGCGGTTCAGATGCTGTGGTTGCTTCTACATCAAGGGACATCCCCAACATTTCCCCCCCACAGCAAAGGCTCAGCTCAGGTTCCCCTCCCCTGGGCTTAGCATCAGTTATTCTCCCTGGGGTCTCTCCAGTCATATTAGTACAAACAGCTGCCCCTAACTGAATTAGGATCACGTTCAATGAAGCCAAATACATGGGCAGGCGTAGGACAGACTGCAGGGAGTTAATCTGGAACAGACAATGCTGCTACTGAAACATGTCTCTGGCAAACACGGCTAAAAATACCACGAGATGGGGAAGAAGATACTGAGATGAACATAGGTCACAGCTCATAGAAATTGCTTCTGGCCAAAACACTTCTTTGACAGGAAGTGATTTTTTCTGTAACTGGAATTTCTTTTGGAGTACTTTACCATTTTTTAAAATAATAAAAAAAAATCCTTGTCCCTCTCCCAGGTCAATCTGATTTCAACCATTACTTTTCCTCTGTGGAAAGGTGAGAAAAAAGAGGTGAGAGGGAAAGAAATCATGGGAAGAAGAGCACATTCACTTTCAGTCTGCTCTCTAATCATCGCCTAAACTCATGTGCTTCTTGCGTTGCCAAACACAATGAATCCTGCAGGTATCACCAAAACATGGATAAAGCAAAAGCTTTACCCAGCAGTAGTCAGTTTGGAAAACGTTTTTCTTTCCACACAAGTTTTTAGGGGGACTGGTGAACTGCTTCTGCCTGTCTGCCTATAAAAAGGCACTTTGCATGTAGCTGATGAGAAGGAGCCAGGAACTCATATGGCCGGAGAGGTATAAACACATAACCCTCCTAGGAAAACCTGACCTTGTAGCCCGGATGTGTGGTGCTTCCCGTCTCCTTTATTCGTCATTCTCACCACTTGCTACAAAGCACAGATATTGCTGGACACAAAAGGAACATCAGGGCAAAACACACCTCAGCATTTTTATTCCTGGATGGACAGTGGTGAGGTGCAGGAGACTGCAATAAATTTCAGAAGGATGGAGTCTCATGTTAACAGCTGCTCTGGGCTTGGCGTGGGTCTTGCTGGTTGAAAGACCTTGTTGGCCTCTCACTGGGAACCAGATCCAGTGAGTGCAGTCCTCTCTCCTGCTCTTGAAATCTAGTGCCCGTATGGTTAGCCCTGTTGATGCTGGTGTCTTATCTCCCAGGATGTGCTGCTGTGTGCCTGGGACACCCGCACCAGCTCCCCATTTTGACCTAGGAGGGTGGCTCTGGCCCCATGTCTGATCATGGAGACCTTACTCATATAAGGTCCATTGGTCCCAGGAGGCCCATGGGACCAATGGACAGTGAGGGGCAGATGTGGCACTTATAGTGACTTAGTGTCTGATACTAGGAAAAGCCTTGCTGAAATGTAGGGGGCACTTGGGACATAGTGTGTTTTGGAATGAATGGGGGAGAAGGCTTTGAGCCCTGTCTGAGTAAGCCTGCCATCTGCAGTGACTGCAGACACCCAAAATCTGTTCTTCTAACTTCTGTTTGTCCTGGATAGCTCTGCAGAAGATAAACAATCCTGCCAGAGTGTTGTGTAATGCCTAAATGAGTGTAGGGTATGACACGCACAGCTGTGCCAGCAAGGTAAAGCAGATGTTTCTGGGTAGCAGCAACGCTATGGATGCAGCAGGTTGGCACAGAGGGGAAAAAGCCCCATTGCATCCACCATGGTTTGAATGTTGCTAAACTGTTGTGAAGGTTAGCAAACCCATCCTGTGCTCAGGCTAGCTGTGTCAGCTCAAGGTGCAACCAGCATTTTGCTACTCATGGGACACTAGTGAGCTGTACCAAAGAATGGGGACATGGATATGTGTCTACATGGCAGCCAGGGGGACCCCGATTCCCCATAGCCCTGCTTGGACCAGAGAAGCTGTGGAGAAGGTGGCTGCTCCATTCACCCTTGTCTCATAGTAGAGTGAGAATGGTGGTTATCTGAACTCTTATACTATAAAACCAAACCAGGCTTTTTATCCAGCCCCTGTTAAAACCTTTACAGCCTCACCAGCTCAGGTCTGCTGTGACTGGCAAAGTCTGACTGAGCACGCAGTCTACTGGGAGTTTTTATGATTGCTTTGTTTCAGAGAAATCGTTTTCCTCCTTTCTGTTAAATTTTTATTGAAAGGAAGGAAGATACAGGCCTTTTCTTTTTCACCTTGGTTTATCATTTAGAAAGCAAGCAACTACTCCTGATGTTTCTTTTTTAAAATTCCCATGTAGATCTTCATAGTCTCACATTTATGATTATTAACAGGGCTACCAGGAAATGCTGGGTCAATTTTTGTTTCTTTTGAAATAAAAATATTTTAAAATGTTTTTACTCTAAACAACCTCATCCCTTGAGAGAGAAATTAGAAAAGAAGATTTCATTCTGGAAAATTTCCAGAGGTATGCTTTTGTTTTTAAACAAATATTCTGAATTGTGATAGCAATTTTTAGAAACAGCCTTTCTCAGGAAATTGAAAAATATGCTTGCCTGAAACATGAAGAAAAATGAAGGTATGTTTCAAACTAGGAAGCCGAGGTCTAGTTTAGCCCAAATTGCCAATCAATGACAAACGCTGTTCTTCTTTCCCCTCAGAACTGACTTCAACAACTACCTCTCTGTAAAATAGAAATAATTGCTCTGCCTTGATAGGAAAAGCAACTTCTTAAGTCCTTTGGCTTAACTTAAACACATGTGAGCTGGAGGTCTAAAGCTCACCCTGTCCCACCAGTTTCCCTTTTGCAGTGGGTTTCCCCACTGTATTGGTGTTCCCTGACCAACTACAGATGGTTGTGCCAGGAGAGTTAGGGCCAATGTGAGTATTCAAAGAGATTTTGAGTGACTCCTTCGGTCCTTCTGAGTTCCCAAGCCCTAAGTGGGAAGAGATGGAGCTCTTCCCAGATGCTTCTCAGCAGATGTGGGAACCTGACTGACAGAAGTCCACTGGGACCGCTTCTTGGGAGTGAAAATGTGTTTGAAATCACTGTGATTGAAAAGGCAGGTAAGGCTGCATTTCAGGAGTCAAAAAACAGAGGGAGAGTTGGTTTTCTATGCTGGCCATGCTCTGCTAGGTAGCACAGAGATAAAATCACCATCTAAAAGCAAAGGTAAGGTTGGTGCAGCCGCTGGAAAACCTGTAGTGCACTGCCAGCGCAGCAAAGGGATCCCGTGGAGGGACAATAGACTCTCCTGATTCTGAGTGTGCCAGAGGAAATAGATACGTGGAGGTAAACTGAGTTCTCCAATTGACGCTAGAAAGGTGATAAGGAATGTCAGTAGATCATTTGTTCTCATTTATGGCTCAAGTTTATCTGAGAGTACTGATAAGATCATTGTTTCCTTTGAGTCATTGTCGCGAAGCTATATTTGTACATTTACATGATGAAGTAGCAAGGGAATCCAGCTTTATCTTAGTTTGTATTTTTGTGGTTGTGTCTTCCTTGTATTTGCCTCTGTTTCTGTCTGTGCCTGGGAAACACTAACGCTGAAATATCTGAGCAGCACTTTGGTGACATCCTTAAATGATTTACTCTAGGACACACATGGAAACCTTCTGCAGAACCAGAATTTGAACAGACATCTCCCAAAAGCTGGCTTGGTGCTACTAGGACAAAACAATTATTCCATGTCCTGACCATTTAAAAAGATGCAGAGATCCCACTTTCCTTTAAGGTTTGACTTGCGCATGATTAGTGCATGATTAATAGACGTCATCAGCATATGACAGACATGCGTCTTGCTGTCTTGCACATTTGCCTCTAAGTGCCTTGTGGAATGTGTTCTAGATGACTGAGTCAGGACCATAAATGTTTATTAGCCTGATGGACTCCAGAACAATCAATGAAGTCTCTATTAAAACCATTCATAAGAGGATCTTCCACATAAAGCAGGGCCAGCAAAGACTTGTCTTTCTTGGCATCCCTGTCCACTTCTACTGATTCAGAGACTCTCTGACCATGATTTCTGCATGCTTCAACAAGTTGCTCTGAGTATTACTGTGGTTCTGGTTAAAGTTTGTCACTAGCAAATTTAATACCCTCTTGCACATGTGGGAATAATGTGCATCTCCTGTGGGTTTGGGGTTTTTTTTCCCCTCCATCTGTTCTGTGAGTTTGGATTGGAACCAGAGTAATTTCTTTACAAGCTTTCTACTCCGGTTCATAACAGGTTTACATAAAAAGTGGACTTTCCTCCTGGCATGGCTCAGTGAAGCAGCTCTAGTGATAACGCAGTGAACAAATAAAATGATGTGATACTTTTCCTGTGTTAGAGAATTGCTGAAGTTGTACATAGGGCTCCCACCTCAGGTAACAGTGATGATATGGGGTAATTATAGTCTACCTGAGGACTGTTTGGCCAGATGCTTTTTGGCAGGACACTGCTACTTATTTCCCCAGGAGCAGTTCCTGCATATATTCCCTGGGGCGGGCACCGTAATGTCCCAGCAGGGCAGAGCTGTGAGCAGTGCTGCATGGCTGGGCTGCAGCGAGGAGCACTGACTGGCCTGCATCTCCAGGATCCATTCACCTCCCAGGGCATGTCCCTTGCCCTTAAGTATCTGCCTTGTGGTGCAGATAGGAGGGCACCACAATCAGCTGTTCATAGGCGGCTGAGCAATTCCTACCTGCTTGTGCAGCTCGGGATGTTGGGGTACCTGGGAACATCCTGCTTCACCTGCTAAGCATCTCTGAGCACATGATATTGCAGCAGCTTTGCCCTTTAATTTTGCAAGGAGGCAGAAAGGCAGACTCCTCAGTGTTAAGTTCATAAGCTGAGCACTTGGGATGCAGTGGCTGCCAAGGCATTCCCTTCCTCTAAGATGTGGAGCTGAAAGCAAACAATTTTCTTGGAATGCCTTTAGTCCAAATCTTTGGGACTAATTCAGACATCCAAGCTGATCTTATTCCACTTCTTTTTATGTAAGTACCACAGTTTTTATTAATTGACAACATTCAATAATCTCGTCTTGGGACTAGGTCTATCTCAGGAAAAAGCCTCCTCGGGCTCCCTTTGCTAGAGTTTCTCTGCAGGCAGCTTTTACTGTTCTTGAGATTTGTATCCTGATAGGTCTTCCTCCATCCTAGCTTGAATCTGGAAAACCTTTGCTATATATATAACTGACCTTTATGAGGTGAACGGTTATGAAAACAGACTTCAAAGAAACTGAGAGAGCTGTGGTTTGCCTTGTGACAAGGTCTGAGATGTAAATGGAAGAGAGTTTGGTCTAATGACTTCTTTTACTCCTTCCTCCCACACAGGCAGGAGAACTTTTGTTTTGTTTGTTTTCTCTAGAATGATTTCATTCAGTAAATTAAGTGATTAAAAAAATGGCTGGAGAGTGTTTCCTGGTAGAAACCAAAAGAATAAAAAAAGCCATTTTTAATCAACCTAGAGTGTTTTTAAGGATGCAAGTGATTTTCATCCATAGTCAGGGAACCTGTGGTGGAGGAGGACTGAAACAGAAGGCCGCATAGGCAGCATGGGGCGAAAACCACTTGCAGGTCCCTACTTTGCCCCAGTGAATGATTTTCCTCCTTGGGTTACAGCACCATCAGGAGGAGCAGGGGCTTGATTCTGAGTCCCTCATCTGGCATAACTCCTGTGGAGTGACTTGGAAGGGCTTCCCAGCTCACTGTACCCCTTGATCATCTACTTTTCCTCATGCAAGCTTTTTGAGTTTCCCAGGGAGCTAAAAACATACTCAGACTTCTGAAACAGGAGAATAACATCTATGCGCTCGCAGATTTTGGGCAGGACCATGAATGCAAGGGCTGCTGCTCTGGCTAGGAGACACCAGCAAACATCACCTCCCTGAGTGCCAGTGGGGCAAGGAGACTCACAGGTGCCAAGGGCTCCTCTTGGCATGGAGAAGCTGCAGTGCCAGCACCGGCCCAGGGGAAGTCTCCGTCGCCTGGCAGAGTGGGGAGTTATTGTTTGGTACCTGCTGATTACTAATTACCAGCTTAATCCTGCATTTGTGTCACTGCTCAAGAGAGCCAACTGACACGGTGTTGCAAAAGACACCGTGGTGTGTTTAACTGGCTGAACAACTGCGTAATTATAAGTCTCCCTAAACACTCTTCCACAATTAGAGCTCAACACGTCCTCATGACCTGACATGATTTTAAAAATGTAATTAGAGGCTGGCAGCACCACTGGTGTTGATCTTGAGGCGGGAGGGAGGAGGAGGTGAAATTGCTGTGAGCAGCGGGTGTCTAGCTCTTACAAGTGCCTTATTAACCTCTCTGCAAACAGATCTACACAATGGCCCTGGCTGTCACAGTAAGGCTGCTCTGCTTGCTCCGGCTTCCCTGCGGCCACCCCATGCAAGCCAGGCACAGTAGCTGCAGGAAATCCATCCTCGACTGTCTTCAGCCCTTAAGCCTGGCTGAAAAACGTGCCAAGCCAGGGCCCAGGCAGGACAGGCTGTTTCATCAGTGAATTCAGCCTTGTGGGTATGGTGGACAAAGCCCATTCCTGTGGCCCAGCTGGAGAAGGTTCTGCAAGGTGCTTACAAGCAGTGCCTCCATGAAATGGATCAACTTATAGATGGTAAACCCCTGATGAATAAAATGTGTCTGCTTATGCCCACAGATGTATCAGAAATATATCTATGTTTATACTCATATATACCTATACATATACATATGTATACCTCAGAAATATATACATATATTCAGAAATATATACATATTTCTGACTGTTTCTGGTGGCCAAAAAAAGGTGTTATAAGTAACAGCTCCAATCACAGGTTTTCCTCTTCTGTCTTATTCATAATCCCTTTCCATCTTCTCTGGCTCTGTTTCAATGCTTTTTCACTTGTCTTTTGTCTTTCCTCCAATTCTGATTCATTTAGTGATAGAATCACTTAAGCTTCTGGTGTTACCCTCTTCCTTTCACTGAAGGCACATACAGCCACCACTCCCAGTCTCATACAAGTGGTATTACCTCACTGCTATCCAAAATAGTTTACTCACGTGGTGGAAAATTGTGAAACTCTCCACTAGTATTTTTTCTTTCAGGATATCTGGGACCTGCAGTTGCCTATTATAGTTCATTGTGCCTTTGAGCTAACTGCTCATCAATATCCAACACAGTCAACAGAAGCCTGCTCATTGCTAATATTTCAATATTTCTTCCCACTCCTCTGTAATGCAGCTCTTCATTTTTTAATGCAGCAGGAAATTTCCAGCTTCTGCTAAAGAATGAGTTTACCTTGGAAGCCCTGTTGAGTCTTGCAAGTGAGATGCTGTTACTTCTAATTAAATAACTGGATGAAGTCAGCTATATAGTTTGATTGGTTGTTTTTTATCTTTTTTTTTTCCTTTTCTGTTTCTCTCTCACATGCACAAGTATGTGCCACAATTCTGGTAATTTATTACGCTTACTTAAAATGTGTATCATTCACTGTATTTCTCACTCTTTTCATAATTGGATTGGGCATATGCTTATGTGGTATTCAGATAAGCAGGAAGTGAGCAAGCAAGCACATTAAGTTAAATTTGGTGTAAATAAAAAGCATCAGCACTTAATTTAGAGCGATGCAAGTGTCCAGTGAGAAAGGGGCTGAACTGGAACTGGAAGGGTACCTGCAGTTAGATCTGACTCTTTTGTTTCAGTGTTCATGTGTTGGCTGTAAAACAGCCCATGTGAGGTCACATAAGAGAGGCATTCACCCTGGCTACCACCTCCTGTCTTTTGGACATCAGAGGTAGCTTTCCTGATGCTGAAGTTGCACTGCTGCAAAGCTGATGTGGGTGAAAGAAGCTTTCCTCACTCGTATCAGCCTGGCAGCAGACTGTGTATCCTAAGTGTGACACCAGTCCCCCACTGGAGGAAATCTTGACTGAAGAGTGAAGAGGATAGAGAGTATCAAACAATACACCCCTCTCCTTGCCCGAGTTCTGCAGGTTTGAAACTGCATGAGAGTAGAATCACACCTGAAAGGGTACTTAATTGTCTAAATACCATTGAGGTGCCTAACTCCCAGAGATTTCTACAGGAGATAGTGACCAGAGCACTCAGTGCCCCTGAGGGGCGCTTTAAAGGTCACTGTGGAGCCTGTGTTGGAGCTGGCTGATAAAACCAGATCACTGGAGGTACCGTTCAGTGCTTAAATAAAAAAAAATAAATCTCCTTTTATCTACCCAGCCCCTGTGTTTCTCACCCAAGCTTGCTAGAAATCAAGATAGTCTCCCTAATGCCCACGTTCTCTCCAAAGCACAGCTGAGTGTAGGAGCAGCATTGGTGGGAAAAGTCTAAAGTGTTAGGCCTACTGGTGCCAGCAGAAAAAAATAACTCAGAAGCAGTATTTCTGCAGCAGCAAGGCTGCCTGGACAGAAAAGCTAAAACAGGTCTGAGGAGGACAGAGATCCCATGCTATGGATTTTGCTGCTCTGGACTATCACCTACCCAGGCAAACAACCCAGCTTTGCTGAAACCAACTTGTACTTCCCATAAGGCCTTTCCAAAAGGGGCCTTCCTCCCACCAACCCTCATCCCTTCCATCCAAACCTACTTGTTTCCTCCAGGGCATATGGAGTCTCTCATGGGTAGAAAAAGAACAACCTGAAGGGCATGTGGCAGAGCGACTTTCTCTTCCTTACCAGGTTCTTTGCAAGCTTCTCTCTCAGCTTGGTGTCCCTCAGACCAAGTGGTGTAGGTGAAACCTGTGATGTCTGTATCGTTTTCAGCAAATGCCAATTCCATGGAATTTTGCTTCCCACTTCATTTACCTTGGAAGGAATCATTGATAAATGCCCTGCATTCAGTGACACTGTCAGCACAGTGTGAAACTGCACAAGGGATGGGAGTAAAGTACCGAGTTTTTAATGCTTATCCTGCCCCGCTGCACAAATTAAGCAAACAAGAAAGCCCTTCCAGGATGTTTTAGAGCAAATCCCTATTTCTAGCAACCCTCTTTGCATCATGGGTGCTTTGGCAGTGCACAGAGTTGGAATAACAAACCAAAGAGGCTAGTGTGTGCTAGCAAACAAACCTTGGACAAAATTCTACCAGTATAGTTGCATAGTATTGCTTGGAGAAAAAAATCCAACTGGCTTGTTTTACCTAAAACTCTTCATTGGCAAATGTAAGTACACATGAAGTACTGTAGATGCCTTGGATTATGTATCACTGCAGTGTAAAAGGAGCTACATTTCAATACGTAAAAAATAGTGTGTGATATAAACTTCTTTCCAAGGTACTTTTCACAAACTGAATGAAATTTTGGGAATGGCGGCAAATGTTATCTGACATCATTATCGGTACTGTTGAGATATGGGCTTTGACAGAGGTTGACATTGTGCTCACTGTAACTGAGTGATTCCAGTTTCTCTAATATATTGTCAGCTTCTCTGGAATGCAGTACAGCTGAGATAAGCCATGGCATTGGGTGCTGCTCAACCTAAACAGAGCTAAGGACTCCCATTCCTCTGCTGTGGAAATCCCTTACTTAACCCTCGTTAAGATAGCCTTGGATATATCTTTGAAAGAACTACAAGAGCTGGATTGAATGCTGGGGAACAAGAACTCAAACCCAATCTCTCCTGTTACAAAGAAGAATCCCCTTGTTTTCCTGGGAAGCAGGAATGTGGGTCTGCTCAATCTTACCTATTCCTTAACACTGCTGAACTTTTCCCTGTCCATCTTCCTTACTTAAAGAAAACTTGCGTCATACCAGTAGGAGAAGGAAGCCTTCTCCACAAGAGCAAACCGTTTTCCCCCAACCTCTGGTCCTCAGTGTATCAGCTACTTCCTACACAGTTGCCAGGAGTGCAAGTAATCAGTCATTTTCTGTGTCAATAAGGGTTCTTTTGGTGTGATGAGGTACTGGGCGCAGCTATGCCATGACCTGACGGAGTGAAGGATAATGTTTCCCTAAATCCTGCCCATGGCAGTAAAAATAAAACTTGTCCTAAGGTTTCAGTTAATTTCCTTACTTTGTTACTTCCAGAAATCTTGTTTTGGGGATACTTGGGCTGTGAAAATTGTGCGTTTATCCCTGCAGAAATCCACTCATAGAGGAGTCATATTTAAGGTGACTAAGAATTAAGCTTGTCTCTTTCATTTGCTGCTTTTTGTTGTATAATGACAGCCTGACATCATAGTCATTAACAGAATTAGGGTTTTTCTGCTTGCTTTGTTTATTTTTTAAAAAACTCTTGAAGACATTCGGGACCGCAGTCTGGCCTCCCCTTCCTCATACACAATTTTTTGAAGGATCTTTGGAAGGTCTGACAAATAATTATTGTGAGCTTTTAAGAGCTTGAATTGAAGGTGTTGAATCTTCAACAAAGCCGGATTTTATTAAACTTGTGAATTAGCCCTGACATTAAATAGTTGTTAACAACAAACAAAAAGAGCTTCTTTAGAGTTTTTTTCCTTTCTCTTCTATTTTTTTTTTTTCTGTGAATCTGCTTACCCTCAAATGGCTCTGTGCTTTTTGCACACCAGCTCCAGGGCTAAGAAAAGGAGATTAAGAAAGGAAGTCTCTCCCCATCCCTTTACAGAGTCACGCCTCAGCTGTTGAGTTGGACAGCTTTCCAAACTCACCTTGCTGTTTCCTGAGGAGTATGGAGAAACCTGGCACTTATGGTGGCAAGCACATAACTCCCATGTTGTGTGGGCATAATGTTTGATTGGGCTGATGTGCCCAGACTGCCTGTCTGTGATGCTATGGCAGGGTCTGAGGAATAAAGTCTTTTGGATCATTCCTGTGATTTCTGCCTGCAAATGGCACAGACATATCACTCCTGCCTCAGAGGACAGAGGAATTCTTTTACTGGGACTGCATCAAAATTCAACCCCAAAAAATAACAAAAAAATATCAGCCAATGAAAAAAAAAACCCAGAAACCTAACCCAGCCAAGTATTTAAAGATGTAAGTCTTAACTCCAAAAATTAGACCTCTGCAGTTGGCTACTCCAGAATCTGAAACCTATGCCTATTTTCAGCCTAAAAATGCAAGCTAAAATGTTTTCCTGTTTTTAATTTTTATTTATAAAGTCCAGTTCATAACAAGATTCATCTGTTCCATTAGGATTTTTAGTAGCCAGAGGGGATTCTTATTGTTGGCGAGCATGGGTTTACAAGGGTGGAGAATCATCTGGTTTTGTGGCCAGCTGTTGGCCATTGTTAGGGACTGCTAAAAAGTCTTTGTACATGTGCCCAAATATGTGTTTGAGGGGCATGTTATTATTCAGCTTCTAACTACGGGAATAATGATGAGATATCTAAGGAACATGTTCCAAAACTATTAAAAGACGATTCAGGTGGAGAAAATACTTTATTCTTCTGCATGGTGCCTCACAAGTGTCCAGAAATGATGTCTTAACCAAATCTCCTGCCACCAACACTAATCCTAGTCACATCACACATAATGTTGCCCTTTAAATAGTGTCAGCTGTGTATTTGTTGTAGCTCACTTTCTTTGGATTTTGGCTTTGTGAGGTATTTCATCGTGATGGAGAATAGCATGTCAGCAGAGCATTGTCTCAGGCCTCTGCAAAATGAGCATGATCTTAATGAAAGTTTCCACTAACGTGCTTTGCATCTCATTTACTGCAGTGTATATGTGTGCACGCAGTCAACTGGAACAGGATAGCTGGTAGAGATGCAGTAGCTTGATTGGATGTCTAAGCCATGAAGAAATGCTGTTTGAGGATTCCTTACATATTCACATTGCCCTGTGCTCTTCAGATGTATAGTGGTCTCCACGGGCTAGGTTTAGCACGGAGGTCCTATGGCACCTTGCAAAGATTGCCCCTCTACTGCAAGGGTGAGAAGAACTGTTTCTGAGAGGTACCACACAGGAGAAATCCTCAAACGGACAGGCATGTAACCCCTGAGATGTTACCACTTGCTCCCTGTCTTGGCTTTTGGCAGCAGACATGATCTCCAGGAATGGCCCTATTTATATTTAGTAAGAGAATTCCTCCAATCACATTGCACACAGTTCGCTTTGGCTGTGCTGCTTGAGCCATGAAGAAGGTGCCCAGGTGCTACTGGAATTATGTTTTCTGCCACCAGCAGAATGGCTTAAATAGATCTGTGGTATTGGCATCTAAATAAAATAGGTTAAAAAGCAAGTTCTCAGCAAATTCCAAGTTCTAGAACGTGAAAATCTTTCCAAAGTATGTGAAAAAATGAGATGAAGGGACACACTTCTATGAACATGCTACACCTTGCAAGATGTAACCTGCTGCACATACCTCCGTGAATTCAGGTTAGAAACTGAAAACTGAGAAATAGACTGGGCTGAAAATTACCTGTAAAGCAGATTCAGATACATTAGAAGATGACATGAGAACATCAGCTGTGACCTCTTGAATTTTGGCTTTCTGTGTTCAATTTCCATGTCAAAACCCTGTGTTTATATAGAAGACTGTAAAGGATGAGAACAGGTATTTACACTGCAGATTGCAATGATGCTTTCTGATCTGTTGAAGCTTACCACATAAATAATGTGTACTTATACAGCATACATAAAGAACAAAATTACTTTGAATGGCCTGTGATGGTCTTATACTTTCATAAGAAACTTATGAAAAGCACCTGCCTGCTGCACGGTAACATCTCCTAAGAGACTGAAAAATTATCAGGTAACGTTGTTTGAACTTAAAAAATGGTGTTCTCCTGATTTTGCTTTAATAATGTCAGCCCTGAGCTTATAACCTTATTAGTCAAGCTATCCTAAAAAGTCATAAGATTGAGAAATCATGAGGTTTTAAAAAAATGTAAATAGTTTGTTCTTTTTCTCTGCTTTGAGGGTTTATGTTTTCAGTCTTTTTTTTCTGCAAAAACGCCAGCTTACTTTTCAAACACTGTAAGTAGGGAGTGTTTGTGTAATCACATGACTTCAAGAACTGGGACTTTGAGTGAGAAAAAAAACCAAACCAAACCCAAACCAGAAATGAAAACTGTGATAAAATGTCCAGAAGACTGTGAGAAAATCTTCTGGAAATTAATTGATTAGATGAATAAAGAAACTCATCAGCTGAAAACAAAAGCCATAGATTTCTATTTTCCTTCACTGAACAGACATCATGTTCAGATTTTAACAAAAAGGAAGCGGGGAAAATACTCATGTTTAATAATAAACACAAGAACACTAACTTTAAAATATTTTGCTCTAAACTGTCAATTTTCAATCTGCAACATGTTTTTACACAGTTCTATTCCCTTGAAATGCAATAAGGGAAACATTAAACTTGATGGCTAGACATTTATGAGGTATAAATCAGTTCAGTTGCATTGCAGTCAAAGACTTGAGTCACTGGATGGCCTAGTTTCATGACTTGTTGACTTTGGTTTTGCCCTTTGTGTTTCAGCTGCTAATGGGAAATATACATGAGCCCAGTGTTTGAAAATAGTCCTCAGATGAACTTACATAGAGCAACTTAGCATCTCTGTTAGTGTCACCTTCTCCAGATGTCCTCACCCACCAAGAGACTGTCAATGAAAATATCTTTATAGCTTGCAAGGATAGCAGAATCCAGCCCTTGAACAGACTCTCACGAAGAACAAATACAAGGCACGATTTTTGCCTTTATATTCAAATACACCCTATTGTTCTGTAGTTACATAAGTCAGCCAGTCAGAGAACAGAAACAACATCATATGACTTATGTAACTAACCATTGCCCAATCCTGCAATGAGATCTGTGTGGCCAGGCCCCCCCCATGCAAAGCCCCATTGAAGTCCAGACAAAGATCACTCCAGGGTTGGAACCCAACATGGTAGAATTTATGACTATTTGCAACAAGCCACTCATGAACAAAACTGAGAATTAATCCCTGAAGAAACGGGTGAATCATTTTTTTTGATGAACAAATATATTCTATTCTGTTTGTAATAGCTTTGTGGATAATTCAGGATTCAGAAAAGAGACAAAATCCATCAAAGCAAATACACATTAATTTCTAATTATATGTCCAATTCTTCAAGAAGGGCCGATATCCTTGGGCAAACAAAAATAGGAGTCTGGAGAAAACAATCTTCTGAAAAACAATTTGTTTGTTCTTGATAACTCAGAAATTCATCCAAGGTGCAACCAATAGTTTAAATGATTGAACTGAGAAAACAAGGCCCCAGAAATCAGATGCTGTGGTCTGTAGTCAAATGGTCCCATAGCCCATGTGAGAAGACCTCTATAACTGGAAGTGATGGTATAGTCTGTTCCAGCTTTTGGGTTTGGTGTATCCTGTTGTGTCTCAAATACAAACAGTGAGAACTCTTTCCTGCTGTTGAGCAAAACTTTGCAGGATCCTGGAAAAATCCTGAAGTTCACTTTTCTAAGGAGGAAGAGAATAAAATGGGTGGAAAATGGAAATATTGACAGGAATTATGAGACTGGGTAACACCTAAAGTTGTTCTTGCCTTGTTTTCCATTTTTGACTACTGCCTAAACCAGTCCTTTCCAAGGAAGAAAACCTCAAACAACAGATTCACATCACGCCCCCCCTCCACCTCCTGCCGCCACCACCACCTTTTTGAACTTTAGCAGTTAAAGACTGTCTAAAGCTCTAAAACTCCTCTAGTGATGGGAGATTCTATAAAGTGCTTCAGATGTCATCCTGGCCGTGGTGACCACCTGGCAGCTTGCCTGGCCCTCCTAAAGCCTGCTTTTTATTTAAGAGCTACCTGCCATTGCACACCTGGCTGCAGGTAGAACTTTCAAATGGGGGTTAGGCTGCACAAAGTGTGTAAAGTAACACGACAGTGTGGCCACCAGGCTGTAGCAAGAGGAACCTGCTCATAGGAGAAGCTTCCTAGCACTCTCTTTCAGCCTCCATGACCAGTCCCAGCAAGCGCAGAGTTGTTGCTAGCAATTTAGAGAGGTCCTCTTCTCCCTCTTTCCCTGCCTTCCCACACTGTTTCAGACCATGCAATGTAGTCAGTGCATTTACTGCCAGTTCGCACCTGATCACACAGCATAATAAATTCATGACTTCAACTGAAGAGGTGAGATGGGGAGTTATGACATATAAACAAAATCTTTTCTATAGGGAGTGTTATTCCAAACCTTTTAGGAGACATCAAGAACTTTATTGTATACATAAAGAGGTTTTTTACTTAAATGCTGCACCTGGAACATGTGGGAACAGCCAAAATATTGAGAACAGATTTGCTTTTTTACTCTGTGCTTAGCAATAGGCTTGAACATCTAATTTTCTTACCTTGGCATTTGTGTGATTTGCATTTTAGGGCCAAGATCTGTTACTTCGGCACACAGCGGTGTTGCTTTTGCCGATTATATTTTATATAAGATGCATTTGTCTGGAACCACTGTTGTCTGCTAAATATAACAGAGAACTTGGTAACTGGGCCATGGGGGAAAAAAATACATGTGGTGGCTAGTATGTGATTTTTTCCTGCAGTAAGTGAGTAGAAAGGTTTTTTTGTAATCCTCTAATACATGATCTGTGAAGGGTCTGTCCAGCTGAGAGCTGTCTGGGTGCTACAGTATGGCTGCCTACTATTCACCAGTAGGTGTGATCCTGAAACACAGCAGCTAACGAGGTAGATGAAGAGAAAACTTACTGTTAGTTGCTGTGGCTCAAAGTTGCCTAGCTCTGAAAGCCCAGCAGGAGGAGGCTTGACTGCAGTCATGGACTCCATCCAGATGGGTGCAAGACTGTGCGCTCCTTGCCTGAGGAGGAGGACCACCAGGTCAGTGGCCAATAAGCACCTGTGCACGTGGCCATGCATGTGTGGATTTGCCTGGTGTAAAGAGAGCAGTTTGCATCAGGGCTGCAGCAGAGATAGAGTTAAAACTCTCCCCTGTGATTTCAGGGGAAGTACTAACCATGTGGGCTGGGATGGCAGCAAGGAGACAAGGCAGTGGTCCTGCAAAGAACTGGTTGTCTATCAAAGTTATTTCTCAGTTTCTTTGGGTTTTTCTCCATCAAGGGGATAACTTGCAGTGCTTGTGGGCAATGAAAGTGCCTAAGTCCCAGCAGCTGTCAGGCTGCGTCTACCCTATCTTTATTGTGGGAAGGCAACACTCCCCTTGTTAGTACCTGCTGCTGCTGCTTTCACTGTTTGCCCCAGTGAAGCTGATTTTAGGGCAGAGAAGAACAGATGTGAAAATCCCACTCAAAAAAAGCTACCACTTTCGTGGAATCAGATGACCCACTGTAACCACATCTCACCTGCAGAGCTCTCTGTTCTGGCAGTGGGCTTGGAATGCACAGCCCTCATAAATTGCCTCATAAAGAGAGGCAGCTTAAAACTCCTCCCACTCCCCATCATCATCCAGAAACTCTGTCATATATCCCGCCCTGGATTTTTTCACTTACTGAAATATTTATTTCCTCCTTGTTCCTTTCTCATGTTGCTGAGGTTCAGACTATCCGAAACCTCTCGTTGACAAGTATTTGCAGCACAGCAAAAGCTTGCAAGTATTTGCAGCACAGCTCTGGCTTGCTGGAGAAAAAAAAAATCTCGAGTAGATTATTCTATGGATTTTTTTTTTAAAGTACCAGATATGATCCACTACTCTCTTTTGAAGGCCTTTAATCTTTCCTTGGATTTTTAGTCCTAGATCTTAAAGTCCTTCTGTCAGTGCTTTGAGTGTGTTTGGATGCCTAACCTGGGCTGAGCTAAAATGTGCAAACACTTAAAAACAGTTATAGCTCCTGTCCTGAGGACCCTTTGTTCGAATTACAAAAACTCTAGGAGGCTACAGCAGATCTGTCAGCTGAGGCTGGGAGTATAAACATTTTTTCTTTTTCTTTTTTTTTTTCTCTCTTTCTCTTTTCTTTCCCTCCTTTTTCTCTAATAAGCAGGGGGGGCAGGGAGGTGGAAATCTCAGCAAGAACAGATTGAAAAGATTAACATTTGGTTGGTTTTGTATTGTTCTTTAGTGAGACTGCAACTTATGAGGCTGTTTTAATAAATGTCTGGTTAGGAGCCAATCAAAAGCTGCCAAAATGGGTGTAGGAAAGCCTGTTTCCCACACAGCCTGCTCTTTCCCACCCTAATCACTGGAAATAAGCAGGCCTAATAACCAAATGCCTTCTTTTCCCCTACTTACCTCCTCACTCTCAGGGATTTTGCAGCCCATCATTCCTAGACATGAGAAAACATAACTCTTCACTCCAAACTCTCCTCCCCCAAGGCAAACCGAGACCATCTTGTTGAACCATATGTTGAGGGCAGATGCTCATCTGGTATAAATTATCCTAGCTCTGTTCAATTCAGCAGAGCTCCAGTAATTGAGATCAGCTGAAAACCATACTTTTGTTTTATTTATGGTGGTTGAAGGCGGTCCCTTATAGGGTATGGATGTGCAAGGGTGGGGAGTTTTCTCTGCTTGCTTGCCACCTTTGAGGGGGAACACTGAAATGGCTAGATACGTTTTCAGGCTGCCTTCATCTGGAAAGTACTACGGGAGACTGAGTACAGCAGCTCTCTCTCATGTCAAAGAACATTTGTTTCTCTAAAGGTGACCTTCTAAGAAGACTGGGCTCTGCCTCAGATCATGAAGGGAGAAATAAAGGGAGAAATCATAGTGGTGTTAGTAAGGTAAAACAAACCTGATTTCTCCAAGATGCAGCTTCTGTTAGAAAGGCTGAGGGGGAGCAAAGGCTTCTCCATTCTGTAACAGGGATGCTCCCTTACTCTGCTGGGCAGTTGACCTCCGCTGCAGACCACTGTGGCTAGCAACAGGAGGTTCTATATGCGATTTGACTGTTCTGTGCTAGGGCACACACAGAGTGACAGAAACAATGAGTTAAACCTGTCCCATAGAGTCTGCAGCCTGGAGATGTTTGTAAATATGGCCAAAGGCAAATCACAGAAGTTAAGTGTTATGACCAAGGTCACACAGGTGATTAGTTGCAGAGAAGAGAGGCATCCTGTTGTTTACCATATCAGGGTAAATAGAATGTCAAGATAAAAAGAAATGAGGGCACTGTTACACTGCCATTCACTTTCACACAAATCAACAGCACCCACTTTTACCTTTCAGCACCAGATCATGACACCTGATAGAAGGAAGAGAGGCCTGTTAACCCTCAGGCAGGTGACTTTTGTTTGTGTTAGGTTGTAGTGGCTTACTGGGTGAAAAACACCACAACAAAAAGAAAACTGCAGAGATCTGAGCCTTGATTCTAACATGTTGAGCTATATGTTAAAGAAAAGAACAGAGAGATGATTTGAGGGTTTTGGAGTTTTTGTTCATTTAGTAAAGGTGTGATGGGAGCTCTGATTGGAAAATGTATTGGTGGGAAATAGTCAATAAGAAATAGCTGGTTTTGAGGCATTATAACTACTTACTAGTGTTAAAAATCTGGGGCAAATTAATTTTGTGAGAAACTTTTGTTCTGAAAACCCAAAGCATGTGAAACTTGCTGGGTTGTGTTCACTGCAGAGAAGATTTGGCTGCATGACAATACCCAAACACTCATCCCTGCCTGCCATTCTATTCACATGGCCATGGTAGCCCAGGATGAAATTGTCCAGTGCCAAGTTACTCCATCAGCAGATGCCACAGTAGGCAGGTTATCTAAACTGCAGCTGATGGAAACATTTAATGGTATAAGGGATGGGTGCCTCTAAAGACTGACTTTCCTTTGCAGTTTGCTTTCACCTGGGTGGACCTTGGTGCAGGAGAACTTTGGTAGATGCCATCTGCTGAATCTGCTGGGCCCACCTAGGCCATTCCTCTCTCTTCATGAAGGCTGAAACTGACTGCAAGGTGTGGACAAGTATGCTACGCTTTGTGCAATTGCCGTTATCCCCATGGCAGCAAGGAAGTTTGGGGAGGCCAAGGGTGATGATGCCTTAAGTGCCTGGAGGAAGATTCACCAGAGCATGCCTGCCAGCATCAGAGGAGGATGGCAGCTGTCCTGGTCAACTGATTTGTTAGCTTTACATGGGCAGCCTTGCTGCCTCTGCCAGGGACGCCAAGGAGTTGTGGATTTTCCTGGCCACACGTCCTGCTCCCCTGCCACCAGCACCCAAAATATCTGGGAGCAGCCAACATGATGATGCAAAAATGGCTGCAGTCGCCTTTAAGCCCCAGGAACCTTGGTGGTGCTCCGTGTGGTTGGACAAATCCAGGGGTTTAGGCAGTTTCCAGAAAAGCTGGGAACTGCTTCAGGACTCGGGTGCTGGGACAGGCATTCATAAAACCCTGTGACTGCATACAGCAGGTTGAATTACCCAGATGAAGGACATTTCGGTCTGCTCCTCTCACAGGAAGGGTTGATGCTGCAGTTGCATCTCCTCTCTGGTCAAATCAAAAAGGAAAGAAGGAAAGAAAGGAAGAAGGAACTGGCTCCCATTCAGCAGATTTGCACTTAAGACATGTGAAAGTGACTCATGAGATGCTCCTTCAGTGCTGGGGAGCAAACTAACACATAGCATAGCAGGGTGACACCCCAGCTCTGCCATTTACACTTAGACATGTAAAACTGTGCTCTCAGAGAAGCTGGAGAGACTTTAAGTGGATAATTGGGCAATGGGCCCCTGCTTTTCCTCCTGTGCAACTTCATATTTATATAAAGTGGGAATAATATTTCCCTGTGTAACAAAAGGCTTATAGGATCAAAGTCCATTGGGGGTGAGGGGTTCTCAAATACTGTGCTGTTAAATATTAATGATTATAGAAGTATATATATGGAGGGCTGCTTGTGAGGCTGAAAACTGAGGCTCTAGCCATTCCTCTCAACAGGCTGTTTCTCTGGCTGTTTTCTCTATTTCACCCAACTTGGTAGAATAAACTTAGAATATATAATAGTAAAACCATAAGCACTTGCAAAAACCAAACAGAATGTCTAAGCAGGTGTAGTGCTTACAAATGCCCTTAAAACTTTTTTTTCCCCTTAATTCCTTGAAATAAACCTACATGGTCACATAAGCAATAAACAAAGGGGAAATTCCAAGGTAAACAAAAAAAAAAATTATTCTCTAGTTAACATTTAGCAGAGCTCTGCAGCAGAAATAATCTCAGGAGCAATCTCTGTCCCTCATCTTTGTAACTGATTTCTCCCCACAAGAGGAGAGAGAGTCCACTCACTGGTTCAGGAAGGAGTCATGTAGCCCTATATTTTCTTGTTAGAAAGTTCCCCAAGTATGCCAGGAAAATAGGTTGCTCCAGTAGTTGCAATCTACCCAGAATGAGTAATTTCCTGCCCCCTTGGCAGAGGTTTGCAGCAGGACTCTGAGCCTCTATATTGCAGCGGGCAAGGAGCAGAGGCCATTTGGGCTAGTGAGTCCGTGGCACCATTTGAGGGATGGGGACTGAAAGCACACAGCTGCTAGACCCCTTCACTCCCAGATGGTTAGTCGTGTGCTACACTCTTCCTTTTAAGTAGGAGCAGCTTTTGAAAACTCATGGGGATAGATATACACACCTCCACCCATGGAAATACACAGGTTCCCTAAAGAGATGCTGAGACCATTGCCATATAATTTGTTTTGCCCCAGTGCTGGGTGGCATTAAAGGCGAAGTGTTCCCTGGGTCTCTTTTTCTCTCTTTCAGGCCCTCTTGACATTCCTGACTGAAGAGTGGATGGATGGTGATCTGCTGGTGTGGTGAGGAGATTCTCCTCCAAAGTATTTTTCCAAGTAACCAGATTATCCATGGTATCTTCTGCTCTTCCTCACCTGAACTGCCTTAACCGCTGGTGGGAAAAGTGAAGTTGCACTGGTTCACAAGCCATATCAGTTTTGAAGAAGGACTGATACTGCTGTCCTTGGAGTGAGAGCCTCCTTCCATTGGTGCAGTTGTGGCAGTCACAGCCCAGTACTACTCTTCAAAAAGTTTAGAGGTGGGGAACAGTGCAAAAACAAGCTTAACAAACAGGAACAGAAATCATCTCCAAAGATTTCTGACTTCCAAAAGAGCCAAACAGAAAAGAGGCTGCCATTTCTGCTTGAGCCTTGTGGGCTGGCTGCTCTTTTCATTTAATTACCTTTAATTAACAAACAAGATAGGCACGGTACTCAGCCACACTTGTGATTTGCAGAAAAGAGCTTAATAAGACTAAGGGAATGCAATGCTGTCCCAGCCTCTCCTTCTCAGGGGTGACTGTAGTTTCCTGCTGCTATGCACCACAAAACCCCAGGAGGAAGGTGTGCTATATTAGCTTCCACCTGAAGCTGAGCAAGCCCTGCGAAAGTCAGACTCCTGAAGGTCTTTTCCTCTGGATCCCCTGCCCCCGCAGCAAGAACACAAAATACTGGCTTTTTGAACAATAGTTGTACTTGCTGTGCTAGAAATAGTACGTTAAAACAGAAGAAAAAGCTCTCCAGTTGTTCCTTTCCTTTCCTTCTTTCTTTTTAAAATTTGTTTTATTTTAAATTTTTTCTCTTCTGGGTCTCTACAGGGTCTAACTGCTCCAGCGCCCTTGCTGAGCACATATTCACAGTCGCACCATCACGCGGTACATCACTCCCATGTGCGTGTGCGCCCAGGGCCAGCGCTGCTGCTGCTGCTCAGCTGCTGACCAGCCTGCCTCTGCCTGCTCTGGGATTCCACAGCCGGCCTTAAATATCCCAGTTATTTTTATCCTCCTACGTAATGCCGCGAGAGGCTGTCCCACAGGTGGCAAGGCAACAGCTACACAATGTTTCCCTGTAGTCGAGAAGGGAAATGGAAGAAGGCCAGGCTTTCTGATCACGTGGTGCCTGAAGTCAATGAAGAAAATTAGGCAAAAAACTGTCCTCCCTCCCACTTCTTTTTTTTTTTTTTTTATTCTTTTGTAAGAGACTGGTCCGGCTTAACCCTTGGCACAAAACACGTGTAAGAGAGCGCAGCCTGTTGGACACAAGCCAGGAAAGCATCAGGGAAAAGTAAAAAAAGCACAAAACTAGAACATAAACACAAGATTGCTGCAGTAATTGGTGGCTCTGAAAAACACTAAGGAAATGCGAGGCTTGTATGAAACATCAGCAGACAAGAAGCAGGGTGATGTCAGACAGCCTTCCAGGATTAGAAACCCTTAAAAGCTCTAGAGCACAGAGCTGCCTGTGAAAAACGTAGCAGCTTTTCCACGTAGAAGGAGATGAGAAGGGCGAATTTCATTTAAGAAAAGTAACTTTAACAATTCTGAAGTTCTCCTATGGCAAAGGGAAAGAAAGCAACCTGTCTTTTAATTATACAATAAAATATCTTTTTTTTCTTTTCCTCCATCAATCTTCTAAGAAGTTAAAAAAACCCCAAAAGTGAGAGCATACACAATCTCTGCAAACTAGGGTGACTGATCTGCTGCAGTAAGTCCACGCTCCTCCTCTGGCTTGAGAGGTTTCTGACAGCTCTGAAATCAGTTTTATGCATTCCCCAAAGTTCTCCGCATGTATATGAAATGCTGATCAAGAGAAGAAACATATAATAATATAATAAATAATGTAATAATAATATAATAAATGCCTTGCTATTTATTAAACACTTTCTCTAGTGAAGATTGAGAAAGCCATGGCCACTTTTAAAGTAAAAAAACCTGTGTATGTGGGGTGCAGGTTAGTGGGGTGCTAGGAAGGGTTTGTTTTCCCCTTTCCCCACACCAGCTTTCTGGAGAAATGAAGAGAGAAGTTTAAGATGAAGTTTTATTTTGTGAGATTTTCTTGCTGCCTTGGGACAAGGTAATTTCAAAGAACAGCATGCTAAATACGAGATGCTTCTGCTTGCTTAGGGAAAGCACAAGTTCCTACTCTCTGGTTTGTGTCTAATAGCAGCGTACAGAGTTGCAAGGACACATCTCTCATCAACACCCCTGCAGAGAAAAAAGCACTTTTCCAACCAGGGAAACCCAGAGTTTGGAAGGCAGTGAGCCGTGTTCGCAGACTTGTGACCCATTTCCATTCCCAAATAACACTTCCCTAACAACCAGACCCAACAGAAAACTCTGCTCGTATCAGTTTCAGATGCAGGGTACAAGGAGAGGAGTTCCTACCATCCCAGTGCAGTCCCGCAGGGATTAGGCTGCAGCTGAATGAGAATGCCTTCTCCTGAGTTACTCCCTTCCTCATCTCCCTTCCCTCGCACAACTCTTTGGTTGGGAGTTTCCCTGGAGCAGCGGCATCCTGGGGGGACTGTGGGTCTACCACGTAATGGCTGGGGGCTGCAGTGCTCTGGGTTAGGAGTGCCTCTGGCAGGCTGGACGGGTGCCACTGCTGGCAAGTTGCTGGCCACCGTTTGCTGGCACGAAGGTTCAGGATGAGCATATGCCTGTATTGTGCTTGCAAGAGAGAGGCTGAAAGGCATTAAACTGAAAATTACACCTGGCACAGCCTCTGGGCACCAACTGGCCACTGCCACGTTCACCTAAGGCAAGAAAGAAAGGAGGAAAAGATAACATTTTACCTTTAGTATTTGAACAGATGAAGTATTTTCCTCAGCAATCTCTCATCTGTGGTTGGAAACCACATACCATAATGATTTAAAAACATGTGGGAACCTGGGGCAAGCAAGATGAATTTGCCACTAATAACAACGAGCAAAAGCATTTCATGTTTTTTTTTACTCCTCTCCCAAATAAATAGGCGGCTCTGTGCAAAGCTTTCTGATCAGAGTACTTCACAAAGCAAATATGCTTCACAGGTAGTGTTTCTCAGCTACATCTCTTTAATTGCTACAGATTATTTGCTTAATTCTCTGGTATTTTTTTATTTTCAGAAGAATTTAAAGGGAAAAAAAAGAAAGATAAAGAAAGAGAAAAAGACAGAGACAAAGAAAGAGAGAGAGTAAGAAAAGAAGGGAAAGAAAGAAGGAAAGGAAGGAAGAAAGGAAGGAAATAAGAGTAAAGTATAGAGAGAGAAAAAAGAAAGGAAAGGGGAACAAAAAGAAGAGGAAAGGCAGAAAACCAAAAAAAAAGAAAAAAGGTACCAATACAAATAAAGAAGAAAGAAGGAAAAGCAAATGAAAAAAAAAAAGGTGAGGAAAAGAAAGAAAAAAAGAGAAAAAAGAAAATGAAAAATCATGTGAAAAGAGTAAGCATGACAGAAGAAAAGCAGAGCTTTTAGGATGTAAATAGGAAGATACTGTGGGGTTTAACACGAAGAAGCTCATTACCCCACATTAAGTCAATACAACTATAACAGAAGAAAATATCAGAGAGAAGGGAATTGTAGTCGCAATAATGCTGGAGCCAAACAGAGAGAGGCTTTGAGTGGAGGTACCAAAAAAGGAAAGGGAAGGGAAGGCAACCCAGGACTGACACATCCTGTGGCTTTTTATTCTCCTCAGGTACTTATTTGTTGTTCCCACTTCTCTTGGCTTCTTTCCTCAGGGGAAAAGAGAAATATGATGCTAGACATGATACACTTATTAAGAAAAAAAAAAATAGCGGGAGAGTTTTCTAGCAACTCCCTTAAAATCAAAGGGTGAGAGACAAGCACTACCCAGGGAAAACAGACACTTCCTAGAAGCAGTCAGCAGGGGAAGGTGGGAAACAATCCTCCCTGGCAGCAAGCTCTGGGAGATGCCTTTATTGGGGTAGGGAGTGGCGGCGGGAAGCAGGGGACTAGTGGCAGTCACCTGGCTATGCCTCAGTGGAGCTGAGGCGCAGAAGCTCTCTCTCCTCCTGTACAGAGCAGGCAAGAAGCAGGAGGGAAGGTTGAGGAGCGACCACCAGAGGATATCAAAACGCTTCACAGCCATTAATTTGAATAAGCTTCCTAACTCCCCTGTGATGTAAATATTATTACAACTGGAATAACAAAGGCACAGACCAGCTAACTGATTTCTCTTGCAACTGTACGCTGCATCAGTGGTGGAGCAGAAATTAGAATACGGGTCTCCTAACTGCTCCAGACAGTGCTCTAACCACAAAGCCAGCCTGCATTGTCCTCTGGGCTGTCTCTCCTCTCCTTCAGCTGGAAGACTGCAGATGTAACCAAACTCTTTGCAAAAGCAAAACAGATGTCCCATGTCTCTGTCATTATCCTTCCTTGCAGGAGCAATTCCCTACATGCGGTTTCTTCCCGGTACGTGGCCCCGGGTATGCATGGGTGAAGGTAGGGTGGTGCAAAATCCTGAGCAGAGAGACAACGGACAACCCCAGATACAGTGTCAAGGTAATGGCATCAACACGGTTAGGCCAGCTTGACATGGAACATTGTGTGGAAGTCCTCCTTCCATCTCTGCACAGTTGCTCATGTACCACTGGATCCAATATAGATCTCCCACTTTCCAAGAGTAGCTGGGACTGAAGTTGCAAGGGTGGAGATAGATAAGCTGTTCCTGAGGTTCAAGCTTGTGAATACGCTTTCTTACTGGGTCTCTGGTGAGAAAAGCAAAAGAATAAACAGGAATGCAGAAATTGCATTGGAACCAACATCAAACACTCATGGGATGAGCTGGAGCCTACCTGATTTGTACATGTCTTCCAGGAACAAGCTGGGTTTCCCTTCCACCTATTTTTTCTCACCTTGCCTGTTTTTTCTCAGTGTTTTCCAGGGATGGAATTGCCCTTTGGCTACTGCTGCCCTGGTATTCTTCATTACTATGGAAGAAAAATGGTTTGACAAGAGAAAACAGAGTAAGCTGCCTTTCAGCTGGCCATTGTGTGGTGTAGGTCTGTCTGCTGGACATCAGTGTTTCAGTGAAGGTTGGTTGGTTCCTTCATCTTTTGATCAGTTTTCTGAATTCAGCTGAGATATGTCACCGGGCAATCCCTTAATATGCTTAGAACAACCCTCCAGCTCATTGGTTCCTCCAGCCAATGACGTCGGTGGAAATTTCAATTGCTGTCACAAGGAGGTGAACAAACCAACGTGAGGCAAACTGGGCAGCAGAGCTGTGCTTCTTACACAGGCATATACCAAAGCTTGGATGCCTAAAGCGTAAGCGTGAAGGCTGAGAAGTTTATCTCCACCTGTAATTGGCCTAATGCATAGACTAAAGTCAATGTGACAGACTGGTCACCTGAAATTCTCACTCTTCAAGTCCTGCTGTATCCTCTACAGTTCTCTTGGTGTTTGGGGCATCTGCCAGCAAGTCAAAGAGGATCCGTCCACTGCTGCCAACAAGAGATTGATTAAGACCTCAGCAGGGTTAGTGAAATCTTGTTTAGAAGTCAAGAGCATGCTCCCTGAAAGTCAATATACACTGTGAGCTGACACTGGAAAAGGAACTTTGCAATAGCTGTTCAAGTCCAACTAACTCAAAGTCAGATATTTCAAAGAACAGCTCAGCGCTGGGCTCTGCTCCATCTGTCATCCAGGGAGGGATTTTGACACTTCCAGAGGGCAACATGGCCCACCCACATTCTAAGGCAGTCAGAGAGCTACATCCCTTTCTACAGGCTGTAGAGCGACAGTCTCTGGTAAGGTGGGACATAGCTGCATTTTCCTGCTTTCTAACCACCCCGTACAAGGGGAGCTACACTGACACCAAGTGCCTCTGAAAGATCTACCCTGAGTTTCACAGACAGCGGAATTTTGCGGACAGCAAGTCCTTTTTTTTAACTTATTTTTTTGCTACTCTGAGAATCATTCAAACGCATGGAAGTAATAACTGCCAGAAGGCTAAAAAATGCTTTTTTTTTGCAGTCTCTGCAAGCTAATAGTGACATAAAACTAACCTTTTTTTTGTTGCTATCCTACAGATTGCCAACAACCATCCATTCTATAAGCAGGTCACCCATTAAAATGAAAAGTAAATCCTTTGACTTTTTCATATATGTATAAATTTCCTGCAGCCAGATGATCATTTTTATTCTGCTGTTGCATTAGCTAAGTGTTTCGCTTATTTTTGTCTGTGGCCTCTTCTGTTGTTATTGCAATAAATACAATAATTCAAGTCAGAGGGGTAGAGAATTCCTTGCATCATGTCATCACCTTATAGCTGAGGCTTTTTATGACATGGTAAGACTTGCACTACCACTTTGAGCTACATTGTTCACCATGCCTGTCCTTCAGAGGGAGGATTACTGACCTGAATCTGTATAAAATGATGGTCAGAAATAGACTGTATGACCCACTAGCAGATGTACTGCTCTCATGCTTCTCTGCAGGTCTCCTTGTGCCATGCTGATATGGTTATTCCTCCAGGAAGCCAGGTTAGAAATGCTCCTCTTACAGTTACGTGAAACATCCAGTGGTTTCGGGGGAGTATTTTGTACCACATTTCTCATTCTGTTGGGACTGCCTTATGTAGTCACAGATGTGTAGTTTAACAGTCAAATATCTGGGTTTAAAGGGCCAGTGACTGCAACACCATGATGATGTCCAATACAAGTCTCACTCAGTTGAGTGGCTGTCCTCCTATTGATTTTGGTTGGCTTTGGTTCACTTCCAGATGCCAGAGAACTCTTCCACGATAGAAGACGCTAATTTTTTTGGCTCTTATTTTGTCATACCTGCTACTAAATTTATCACTGGAAATGACCTCAGACTTGTGAATGGCATTCTCTTTGGCTTTCTAAACAATGTCTTGATTTTGCCAAAGGAGAAGGGAAAGACTCTTTAAATCAGCAGATCGCCCTTTTGTTATATCTCAGATAAATCTGAACTAATCATAAGTCAGCCCATCCGGTCACACCAACATCATTGTCTCCAATGCTGATTAATGGATCAGAGCTAACGTTAAACTAAAACTTCCTGGTTTGCTTTTTAAATCCTATTTTAAATGGCTGCTATATTGCAGTTTCAAATTGGCCCACTTACAAGAAGACTGAACCAAGGACTTTCTTTTGGAAGCAGACATCTGGCTGCAAGCCTGTTATACCACATTAGCAGCCGAAGAGCTGGCCTAAACTGCATTTGATCACCTGGAAGAGCTTCCACACCACAACCAATAGTGAGGTACAGTGAAGAACTCAAAAGAATGAAGAAAAAAATCACGGTGGATGTCATAACAACCCAGGTTTGTTTATGAAATGTAGGGGGCTGAATCATATCTCAGCCTTTCATCACCCAGTCCTGGAACAGTAGTACTTTAATAACTTCTAATGACAAAAATATGGAAAAAATTAGAAGCCAGAGCAAATGAGGAGGTTTTTTTTTCTGATACAGATTAAGTTTCCTAAATGCCAGGCATTGTTTATTTTTGTCCAGAGCTCCCCTTTCTTGTTTATTTAACATCTCAGACTGTTATTTCTCTTTATGGTTTGCAGTTTGGGAGGTTGATCTCTTACATTTTTTTAATGTATGAAGGACATTTCACATTTTGCAACTCCTACATTTTTTTGGCACACAACTCTGGAGAAGTTCTTTCCAGTGTACCTGCTGCTTTATTAAAGCCTTGACTGGAACATGGTCATTAATATGCTCTTTGCTTTTCTGAATATTGTGGCTCTCAGACCTCCCACATAGACACCAGCTCATTAGGAACATATGACATCAAGAGCTTTAGAAAGAAAATTGATTGTTGAATACTTGTGGGATAGGACATTGCAAAGTCCTGTTTTGGCTCTGGAAAGACAGAATTTAGTTTTCATGGATAATATTCCTCCAAGCTGGCTTCTCAGGCCCACAGAAGATCTGGGTCTATCAAAAGTGGAAAGACTTTCTTGTTCATATTCTGATTCATGTTCTGGTGGATGTGGATTCCTAACAAGCCTGAGTGAGCCAGCCTTGCTTATACCTTTGGGGAGATACAGAATCACAGAATCACAGAATAACCAGGTTGCAAGAGACCCACCGGATCATTGAGTCCAACCGTTCCTATCAAACACTAAACCATATCCCTCAGCACCTCGTCCACCCGTGCCTTAAACACCTCCAGGGAAGGTGAATCAACCACCTCCCTCAGCAGCCTGTTCCAGTGCCCAATGACCCTTTCTGTAAAGATTTTTTTCCTAACGTCTAGCCTAAATCTCCCCTGGCGGAGCTTGAGGCCATTCCCTCTTGTCCTGTCCCCTGCCACATGGAAGAAGAGGCCAGCACCCTCCTCTCTACAACCTCATTTCAGGTAGTTGTAGAGAGCAATGAGGTCACCCCTCAGCCTCCTCTTCTCCAGGCTAAACAACCCCAGCTCTCTCAGCCGCTCCTCATAAGGCCTGTTCTCCAGCCCCTTCACCAGCTTTGTTGCTCTTCTCTGGACTCTCTCCAGAGCCTCAACATCCTTCTTGTGGTGAGGGGCCCAGAACTGAACACAGTATTCGAGGAGCGGTCTCACCAGTGCCGAGTACAGAGGGAGGATAACCTCCCTGGACCTGCTGGTCACGCCATTTCTGATACAAGCCAAGATGCCATTGGCCTTCTTGGCCACCTGGGCACACTGCTGGCTCATATTCAGTCGGTTGTCAACCAACACACCCAGGTCCTTCTCCTCCGCGCAGCTTTCTAGCCACTCTTCTCCTAGTCTGTAGCACTGCGTAGGGTTGTTGTGCCCCAAGTGCAGGACCCGGCATTTGGCCTTGTTAAACCTCATGCCACTGGACTCTGCCCAGCGGTCCAGCCTGTTCAGGTCCCTTTGCAGAGCCTCCCGACCCTCCAGCAGATCGACACTTCCACCCAGCTTAGTGTCGTCCGCAAACTTGCTAAGGGTGCACTCGATGCCTTCATCCAGGTCATTGATAAAGACATTGAACAGGGCTGGACCCAGCACTGAGCCCTGGGGAACCCCACTTGTCACTGGCCTCCAGCTGGATTTCACACCATTTCCCACCACTCTCTGGGCCCGGCCATCCAACCAGTTTTCCACCCAGGAGAGTGTGCGCCTGTTCAGGGCAGAGGCTGACAGTTTCCTAAGCAGAATGCTGTGAGAAACTGTGTCAAAGGCTTTACTGAAGTCCAGGAAGACCACATCCACAGCCTTTTCCTCATCCAGCAGCCGAGTCACTTTGTCATAGAAGGCGATCAGGTTAGTCTGGCAAGACCTGCCTTTTGTGAACCCATGTTGACTGGGCCTGATCACCCGGTTCTCTTGCATGTGCTTCATGATAGCACTCAAGATCACCTGTTCCATGACTTTCCCTGGCACTGAGGTCAGACTGACAGGCCTGTAGTTTCCTGGGTCCTCCCTGCGGCCCTTTTTGTAGACGGGCACAACATCAGCCAGCCTCCAGTCCAGTGGGACTTCCCCAGTCTTCCAGGACTGTTGGAAGATGATGGAAAGGGGTTTGGCCAGCACATCCGCCAGCTCCTTCAGTACCCTAGGGTGAATCCCGTCCGGTCCCATAGACTTGTGGCTGTCCAGTCAGGCTAGCGAGGCACTGACCACCTCCTCTTGGATCACGGGAGCCTCATTTTGCTCCTCTAGCTCCTGGGTTTGTACACAGACGGAACGACCCTCCTTACGACTAAAGACTGAGGCAAAGAAGGCATTAAGTACCTCAGCCTTTTCCTCATCCCCTGTTACTGTTGTTCCTTCTGTGTCCAACAGGGACTGTGTGGTCTCCCTAGTCTTCCTTTTATTATTTATATATTTGTAGAAAGATTTTTTGTTATCTTTCACTGACTTGGCCAATCCAATTTCTAGCTGAGCTTTAGCCCTTCTGATTTTTTCCCTACACAATCTCATTTCCCTCCTGTAGTCCACCCAAGAGGCCTGTCCCTTCTTCCAGAGGCCATAAACATTTCTCTTCTTCTTGACATCCCTCAAGATCTCTCTATTCAACCAAGCTGGCTTTCTCTCCTGCCGGCTTTTTTTCCGGACCACGGGGATGGCTTTCTCCTGAGCTGCTAGGACCATCCTTTTGAAGAGCTCCCAGCCCTCCTGGGCTCCCTTGCCCTTGAGTACTGTCTCCCATGAGACTTCACCAACCAGCCTGCTGAAGAGATCAAAGTCTGCCCTCTGGAAATTTAATGTTACCGTCTTGCTAACCACCCTCTTCACTTCACCTAGAACAGAAAATTTTATCATCTCATGGTCGCTTAGTCCTAGGCGTCCACCTACCGCCACATCCCCTACAAGGCCTTCTCTGTTCACCAACAGGAGGTCCAGGAGGGCACCTTCCCTGGTTGGTTCATTCACCAACTGTGCAAGGAAGTTGTCTCCCACGCACTCCAGGAACCTCCTAGACTGCTTCCTTTCTGCTGTGTTGTACACCCAGCAGATATCAGGCAGATTGAAGTCTCCCACCAGAACGAGAGGCATCGATCTAGAGATTGACCGCAGCTGTTTATAGAAGAGCTCATCTGCTGCTTCTCCTTGGTTGGGAGGTCTGTAACAGACTCCCATCACAAAATCTACCTTCTGGTGGGCTCCTCTGATTTTGACCCACAGGCACTCAAACTCCTGATCGCCACAATCCATCTCAATGGAGTCCAAGTCCTCCCTTACAAAGAGGGCTACCCCACCTCCTCTCCTACCCTTCCTGTCCCGCCTGAAAAGCTTATACCCCACCATAGCTGTACTCCAGTTATATGAGTCGTCCCACCACGTTTCCGTGATGGCAACGACATCATAGGCCCCTTGCCCTACGACAGCTTCCAGTTCTTCCTTCTTATTCCCCATGCTGCGTGCATTGGTGTAAATGCACTTCAGCTGAGCTGCCGAGCCTTCAGCCCTCCTAGAGGGAACAGGGTTCGTTCCCAACTGCCTGGTAACTGGAGTAGTTAACACCAGAGTGCCTGCATCTCCCTTAGCACCCCGAGGTGTGTTCTCCCCCACTTTTTGTGCGGTGAGGTACTGGTGGTCCTCGCCCGCGCACCCTCTCCCAATCACCAATTCCCCACATCCAGGCTCGTTCCTGTCTAGCCTGGGCTCAACCCCCTCCCCCTTCACATCTAGTTTAAAGCTCGATTTATGAGCTTGGCTAGGTTTCTGGCAAGGGCTTTAGTCCCCCTAGGAGACACACGTGTCCCATCCTTAGCAAGAAAGCCTGGGGGTGCGTGAGCCCCCCCATGATCAAAAAAGCCAAAGCCCCTCTCCTCGCACCAGGCTCGGAGCCAGGTATTAATCGAATTCTTCATCCTGGCTTCCCCCTCCTCTCTATTTAGCATTGGGATGGAGCAGAATACTACTTGTGCCCCAGAGCCCTCCATCATTCTCCCAATGGCCCTGAAGCCATTCTTGATGGCTTTGGCCTTTTTGTTTGTTAGGCTGTCATTACCAGTTTGGACTACTATCAGAGGATAGTAGTCTGTCTCGTGGACCAGGGAAGGAAGTTTTCTAGCTACCTCCTTCCCTGATGCACCCGGTAAGCAGCAGACCTCTCTGTGGAGCGGGTCCGGTCTGCAAATGGGTCCCTCTGTTCCTTTTAGGAGGGAGTCCCCTACAACAATCACCCTCCTCTTCTTCTTGATGGAGGATGTTTTTATCTTTTTCTGAGAATGGTGCAGCCTAGGGAAGGATTCTAGTCTGTGGGAGCCACCATCCTCATCCTCAGGGCTGGGTTCCACCTGCAGCACCTGGTACTTGTTCGCCAGGGGGATCTGGGGCTTTGCTGTCTGGGTGAGGGGAGCAGGTTTCCTTCGTCTGGCAGGAACTTGCTGCCACTCCCCATCTCTTGTTCCCCCAAACCTGCAGTTTGCAGGTGGATGATGTTCGGACACCCCAGCCCCAGCAGGCTGCTGAGTTAGTGAGAGGGCCCTGCTCCACTGGTCAATCTCCGTCTCACACTCCCTGATGGTCCTCAGTCTCTTCACCTCCTCTCTTAGCTCCTTCACCATGTGAAGGAGTTCCCCCACTCGAGTGCAGCTTTCACAAATGGGGCCAGGACCAGAGGCACGAGCCGGTGTGGGAGGGGGGCACTGCCTGCAGCCCAGGGTCTGGGGAGCTGCATGCACCCACTGTGGCTCCGTCTGGGTGGCAGCATCCACCCTGCCTGCTGCAGCACACGGAGCAGCTTTAACCTTCTGCCGGGTACATTGCTGCAACATGATTCATAAAGAAGCTGTATGTGGATTGTGAGGGCTGGATGCTGTAATGCCATTTTCTAAGCATTATTGTGGCACATAGATTCTACTAACTTGGTGTCTGTAAGTCCTAGAGATGCCTGTTGCTTTTTAACTCAGACCATGAAAGTACATCATGTGCAACCAAAGGTCTAGCCCTCCTGAATGAGTGTTGAAGTCATGCCTCCATTCTGAAAGCCAGCTCAAGGAAAGAAGGTGTGAAGAGTCTGGTTGACAATGATAAGCAAAGGTTAGAGAAGGACAGAGGAAGACACATCCTTCATTTTCAATGACTTGTTTGCTGTGAGACAAAGCAATTGAAGCTCCTTTTTATAGGTGCAGAGCTACAAGTAGGAGTCTTGCTCTGGCTGCCCTCGCCAGACTTGTACCTATTACGGAAGACTGTGATAATCTATTAGGACAAATGGTCAGAAAAGGGAAAGTAGGGCTGGAAATGATCTACAAAGGCCAAGAGATGCATGTGTTTATGTGACCTCTTTTTAATGCCCTCCGCTGACAGAAACTCGTTGATGATCTGTTCCACTATGTGAGCAGACTTACCATGAGAAAGGTCCTTCAAAGCATCTTCCTTGCTACAGTTTAAACCATAGACAGTTTCTTATACAACCTGCCACACACATGGGGAACGTGTTATTAACTACCTCTCTTAATTTATCCAGGAATGCTTGCTATCCTAGCCTCTCTAATGTGGGTACTCCATGGCGATGTCCACACTGCAGGAGGGATGCACTCTGTATCTTCTGTTATTCACCCTGTTTTCCTCCTAGCTTTCCCTTGAAAGAAACCTGAGCAAGGGATGTGAATAGAGAGCTTTCCAGCAGATCTCTTACCACGGGCACTCAAATGGACCAGACCTAAAAGTGTGCCTACTCCACGTAAATCAGCTGGACGCAAGGTATCATTAAGTGCCCATGGCTACAGGAACTGGCATACCCTAATCACAGCAGTGTGATGATTTTCTAGGCTATATTTGTGAAAACAAAGGGAAGAATGACAGGCCTCACACCTGGACATAAGAGGTCAGTTATCTATGTTGTGAAGCTGCTGTGACTGTCCCTGCCCCAGGGTGACAAAATCTGAACCATTCTATACCTGACACCGGGTTTGGCCCAGGCCAGGTACCTTAACCAGCAAGGAGCTTGGATTTGAAAGAAGTCAGTAGCATACATGATATTAAACTTGCCAGTTATCCTCAAAGCTGAAGAGCAGACCAGCTTATTTCCACTGTACACATTTACCCGCAGACTTTCACAACTGCTGCCTTTATAACTACATCCAGTATTGATAGGACTCCCAGTGCTTGGGACAAACATAGTGTAACCACATTAGCTCTTACTTCTCCACTGTACCTCAAGACTGCAGTGCTGTCTTGAGACCTCTTAACAGCAGCTGCTGTGATGCAGCAGCATATAAGGACATGGCCTGGTACATTGACAGGAGGTCAAGCCAAATTTGCTGGCCAAATTCAGTGTGTGGGGCTGGCATTGTGGAAACCAGAGCAGGGCTAAGACCCATGTCTGGAAAGGGACAGATCTGTGTGTGAAATTGAGAATGAGCTTCCTTTGTGTGGATCACTATATGCATGAAGCTTTTCTGGGGTCATAAGTGAGCCAGAGATACTGACCTGCTCAGAGCCACATGCTTCTTCAAACATGCATTTGGATTTTTTTAAAAAAAAGAAAGCATTTTTTCTAATCATTGTTACTTAATAAGTATCACAGAATCAAAGAACAGTTTGGGGAGGAGGAGGGGTCTTAAAAGTCATCTAGATTCAACTCTCATGTCATGGGCAGAGACACCTTCCATTAGATCAGGTGGCTCAGAGACACATCCAACCTGGTCTTGAACACCTCCAGGGATGGAGCATCCATGACTTCTCTGGGCAACTTGTGCCAGTGCCTCACCACTCTCTCAGTAAAAAATTTCTTCCTGATGCCTAATCTAAATCTCCCCTTTCAGCATAAAACTTTTACCCCTCGTCTTATCACTATACTCCCTGACAAAGAATTAATCCCCAGATTTCCTGTAGGCCTCTAAGTACTGGAAAATTGCTATTATGTCTCCTCAGAGCTCTCTCGTGTCTAGGCTAAACAAGCCTGACTTTCTCAGTCTGTCCTTGTATGGGAGGTGGTCCAGCCCTCTGTGTTTGGATCATGTAGAAAATGACCTTGAGAAACCTGCAAGGTTATAGACTTATCGGAGAGTAGGTCTTTGTGCCAGTCTTAAAGTGCTGGGGAAGCTGTTTTGGAAATAAAAAATAAATATGAAGTTTCATTTACTTGTTGGTTTCTGGATCTCTGGGCCATGTTTTTGGGGCTTTCTCTGCAACTTGGAAAAGCAAGATAATTATTTCATATTGAAAAAAAATAAACACTTTGATATTGTTTTGCAACTTCTAGCTGACAGGAACTGGAGCTTTAAACAGAACATCAGATCTTATGAAGCCTGTGATAAAAAGTTGTAAGAGTCAGCAGCTCCACAGTGAAGCACTGCTTCCAGTACTGACTATTCTCTGCAGCAAAGAACAGATTTCACAATGCAAAAGAAAGAAGCGGCTGAACAATGGGAAGAGAACAGAGCCTGTAAATGTTGCTAATGAGCAAACTCTAATCCTTCTCTCACAGACGTACCTGCTCATGCACCATGTCCAGCATGGTCGATGTATGACCTGACTCCCTGTTTCTAAGCAGGCATCTGATCACAGCAGAGTTGTTGTAGCCCTGAGCTTGGCACCATGGCAGAGGCAACCGGCACATCGCACTGCAGAGAAGACTTTGGGGAGGGGAAGAGAGGAAGGAGCTCTCTGTTTTTCAGGTCTTGCTCTGGCATTCAGCTGTTGAAAGTACACCTCGATTATAGCAGAGGAGTGTGAGAGGACTGGAGCAGTGCAGCTTTCAGTGTAAGGAAGCTAAGCAATTCCCTGCTGTTCTTGGTCCTCCTCCATCCTAATTAGGAAAGGAGATACTAGGGCAGGATAGCCTGGTCAGTTGCAGGACCAGTGTCCTCCTAATGGTGGGCAGCTGGTCTGGCCTCTTAGGAAGCAGAAGAATAAATCCCCAGCAGACTCTGGTATTTGAAATGGATAACCCAAGTGTAGAGGATGAAAGAAAAAAATAACTGGAGTTGGGGGTGGGGAAGACTCCTCACTTTGGTCAATGGAAATGAAACTTGCGACTTGGTTTCTGAGAGGCCCATCTGCTGTAACAGCTCTGACTGTTTCACAACCTGCTACTGTTAGCAGATAACTGACTCACCACAGCTAGACAGCTAGACAGCACAGCTAGGACATACCTAACCCTTTCCTCCAGGAGCTAGATATGGTCTTCAGGCAATTAAGTCATTTGTGTTTTCTCATTTGTTGGCTCTCTTTAGCAGCCAGATTTGCAAGCGGCTGCAGGTGGTCAGATACAACTGGTAACTGCAGGACTAGGCAGCATCTACGTTAGCTTGTAATAATGAACATAAGCAGTTACTAGTCAGAGCAAAGTATAAGCAAACACTTCTGAACTATTATGGTAGGCTACTCGTGATGTGATAAGGAAATGTCCTTGGCCATAGTATTTTAATAAAGATTTTGTTAGAAATTGCTATTAAAAACTTCAGAGGGATTCCTCCATGAGTTATAAAAGGAAGACTTCTACAACAACAATATCTATTATATGTGTATGCATATGTAAATGTACCCATGGTTTCTATTTTCATTTGACTCTCCTTTCTTCCGCAGTGTTGAGCTGTACATTCTTACTCAATGATCACAGGTCCATCCTGTCCTAATTGTGATGAGGATGTTTTTAAAATACAGGAGTAACGTACCCTACTACTTTCCTCTGAACTCTGAGTCTTAAGCCGATGTGCCTGACTCTGAGCACAAGCTGTGCAGAAACATCATCTTTTCCAGCCCTTCACTACCTGCCTCAGCTGAACAGGATGCACTCACTCTGTTTATTTTGCAGTTGGATGGATTAACTCAGTCATCTCAGGACTTCCCAGGAACAAGGTGAATTGAACAACAGTCTAATCTACACACATGTCTCACTCCTTCTCCATGCTGTGAATTATACTCTCCCAGTCTGGAGAAGCCGCCTTCCATTCCCAGAAGTGCAGGACTGGCCCATGCAATATTTACAAAACCAGCATATTTGCATTTTTAGCAGTGAAGTTCTAGGCGAAAGCTGGTGTCACAGGAATAACCAGAGGTTTTAAAGAGTTGGATATTCAGCCACAGAGAAAGTTAGGTTCACATACAGCAGAGACACATCACTATGTGGCTTCTTTTCATAAAGTCTCCATCCCCTCGCACAGGAACAAGCAGCATTTGTTCATTTCTGTCCTCCATCAATCAAACAACCTTCTCAGCTTTGCCCATAACTTTAGATGTCCTAGTCTGCTTGGAAGAAAAAGGTCCTTGGCATGAAAAGGCTGAATGATTCCTGCAGTATGAATAACAACATTCCTTCTGTCTGGGCACAGGAAATTCAGGGAATGGATCAGGTCTCTCCCCACTTCCCAGAGACTAATAGTGGTGGAGCATCAGGACTGCAAACCCTGACTGTAAGAACTAGCAACACCATGGGGTGGCTGGACAACCCTTGCTCTTCAGAGATAAGGATGCAGCCTGTCTGCAGGCTTGGACACATACTATAGTGTTTGATATGACTTCACATTTTTCTTTGCTGCAACAGAAAAAAGAAAATTTAAAAAGAAGGAAGGACAAAAGAAAGCGAAACAAAATCATTAAAATCCCATTAAGTTTGCAAGTTTATCTTTGTTATGTATCTTGTTACATATCTTATTTTAGTCAGCCCAAATATGGAATGCTTTTGGCTTTTTCTTCATAGTAGGTAGTACATTCCATTAGCTCCTGATTAAGTTCCAACTTGGGTAATTGAATTCTGTTGCTTAAAGTTCCTCTTGCAGTTTCAGTTAGATGCAGTCATTTAATTTTCACTTCCTTTTCTGAGCTGTTAAGTAATATTAGTGTGTATTGTTTGAACAGTTGCCCTCCATCATCATAGAGATGCTTGCCTTGTCCTGGTGGATGATGAAACACGATCCTTTTGTATGGCCTGCATACCACTTTGCTGAATCTATGAAGTATTTTGAGATGGTTGAATTGTTCTTTTGGCAATTCTATACAAATGATTATTATCAAGGTAGTAGTCTATAGCTGTCAAAGTAGATAAGCCTTCAAAATAATTAAAGAAACTGAGACCCGAGTTTAGATGTCACTCTGCAAAGATCCCATTGCCCTATATTACTGAGCAACTTGACATATTTATTTGGTTTGGGAAATAAAACTATATCGCATGCCCTCTCACAAAAGAATTATTCTTGGTGTGAGGAACCACTGGAGACGATCTGTCAACTCTGTTTATCTGGATTCTTTCAAACCTGGTAGAAGAGCTAGCTTTTGCTTTGTCCATGATGCAAGCTTGGCAGAGTTTTCCCTCTTCTCTTTTCCTTCTGTCAAGTGTTGGGATAACAATATAACCAGACTACCTTTGGGCACTATGAAACATTAACACTTTTACTTCTGCTCTTACTCTGTGAGGGCTCTGCCCCTGACGTTCTCCCAAAGCTTGCTTAGCTGTAGCACAATTAGCTGCTGTAGCAGTGATGGGAGGTCAGGAAGGATCAGCAAAGGCATGTGGTCAAGCCCTCTGCTGTTGCTTGCCATTTTTATTTTGGTGTGAACTCTTCAATTTGATCTATCAGCACAAACACTGCCATCAATAGGAGAGTTACACTGAGGCAGGATTCTGCCCAAGGCATGTACAGGCACTTTGGGCTTCAAATTAAAAATGTCACAAGGAACAGGCTTTCTTTATAGAAACACCCCTAAATACTTCATATTAGGCTCCAGGACATGGAATTGAGTCTTGTCTTTGTTCTCAGCCCTCCTCTATCCATTCCACTACCATTGGATAGTCAGCAACCAAACATATGTATAATGATTTTTTCCCCATTTTATAATTTGTCATAGGAACCTGAATATATATAAGTGTATGGGACTTGATGAGATGCATCCCAGAGTCCTGAGGAAATTGGCCGATATGGTTGCCAAGCCATTCTCCACGATATTTGAAAAGTCATGGCAGTCAGGAGAAGTCCCCAGTGACTGGAAGAAGGGTAACACTGTGCCCATTTTTAAAAAGGGTAGAAAAGACGACCCTGAGAACTACTGACCTGTCAGCCTCACCTCTGTGCCTGGGAAGATCACAGAACTGATCCTCCTAGAAGCTATGCTAAAGCACATGGAGGACAGGGAGGTGATTAATGACAGCCAGCATGGCTTCGCCAGGGGCAAATCCTGTATGACCAACTTAGTGGCTTCCTAGGATGGGGTAACCACAGCAGTGGACACGGGTAAACTGATGGATGTGATCTATCTAGGCTTATGTAAAGCCTTGGACACGGTACCCCGCAACATCCCTCTCTTTATAATTGGAGACAAATGGATTTGATGGGTGGACGATACAGCGGATAAGAAACCAATTGTATGGTCATATTCAAAGATTAGTGTTCAATGGCTCAAAGTCCAGATGGAGATCTGTGACAAGTGGTGTCCCTCAGAGGTCCATGCTGGGACTGGTGCTGTATAATATCTTCATCAATGATATTGACAGCGAAATTGAATGCACCCTCAGCAAGTTTGCAGATGACACCAAGCTGAGTGGTGTAGCTGCTGCAGTGTAAGGATGGGATGTCATCCAGACAGACCGGGACAGGCTGGAGAAGTGGGCTTCTGAGAACCTCATGAGGTTCAACAAGGCCAAGTGAAAAGTCCAACACACACGGGTCAGGGCAATCTCTGTTTTCAGTACAGAGTGGAGGATGATGTGATTGAGAGCAGCCCTGCAGAGAAGGACTTGGGGGTGCTGGTTGGTGAGAAGTTTGACATGAGCCGTCAGTGTGTGCTCGCAGCCCAGAAGGCCAACTGTATTCTGAGCTGCATCAAAAGAAGCGTGGCCAACAGGTCAAGGGAAGGTGATTCTGCCCCTCCATTCCTCTTTTGTGAGACCTTATCTGGAGTACTGTGTCCAGTTCTGGAATCCCCAACATAAGAAGGATATGGAGCTGTTGGAACAAGTCCAGAGGAGGGCTACGAAGATGATCAGAGGGCTGGAGCACCCTCTGTATGAGGACAGGCTGAGAGAGTTGGGCTTGTTCAGCCTGGAGAAGAGAAGGCTCAGAAGAGATCTTATTGTGACCTTCCATTACCTGAAAGGAGCCTACAGGAAAGCAGGGGAGGGACTATTCCTAACGGCTCATGGTGACAGGATGAGGGGGAATGGGTGTAAGCTGGAGAGGGGCAGATTTAGACTAGACATTATGAAGAATTTCTTCACCATGAGAGTGGTGAGACACTGGCCCAGGTTGCCCAGGGAAGCTGTGGCTGCCCCATCCCTGGGGGTGTTCAAGGCCAGGTTGGATGGGGTCTTGGGCAGCCTGATCTAGTGGGAGGTGTCCCTGCCCACGGCAGGGAAGTTGGAACTGGATTATCTTCAACATCCCTTCCAACCCTAACTATTCTATGATGCTATGATTTTTGGTGATTCCCCTTCTAGCCTTATCAGGTAGGAAGTACGATGTCATGAGTCATTGAAAGGAACTAGGCATGCCCCAGTTGGGGGCCACAGCCATATCATGAACCATCTCCAACAGTAATTCTAGTTATGATCCTGTTACCAGGATATAAGTTATCTTTTCATAAGGCCTTCTGAAGTTGCCTTGAGATCTTGAAAGAGTAGATGCTTTTCGAAAGTCCAAAATGCCTTCCTCAGTTTGAAAACTGGGAGTCCTCGTAGAACAAATGATATGACCTCATGGAAGGTGCCAGGTTCCTTGTCCTCAGCCTTCTCTCTCTGCTGCCTACACCTTGTCCTTACTCTAAATGTGAGCCTTCCTGTGTGCTGCTGGCCTTTGTGCCCAGCCTCCTGGTCTGGAGGGCTGCAGCAGTCACCCTTTGGGACTGAAATGCAGATCCTGGCCACTGTGCTGTGCTGTGAAATGTTCTGCTGGGAATAATACCTTATTCAGAGTCATGGAAAGTATATAAAAAATAATTCGGCCAAGTTAGATACCCATTGCCCTTTGCTTCTGTCAGGTCCATCTTAGAAGACAGGTTCAAATTCTGTCTCGTTTAATCCTAAATCATTCTTGTTTCTGTGCAATAGCAAAATCTCAGCAGTTTGGACAAAAACAGCATGCAGTTCTGTATGGCTAGCAGTATTCAGACAGACAAGTAAGTTTCTTTTAGCCTCAGACCTGGGTTTATAATTAAAGCCCAAAACTGTGGGTTTGCAGTGGCTCGGGAGGGGAAAGGGAAAAGTGACTTAATGCTGTGGTGAGGGAAAATGTTGAAACTAGTTGTGGCAAGTGAGGTAGAATTTGGAATAGCTTTGGATAAAACTTCCATATAGTATCTGTGGAACAAAGCGAATTGTTTCATCCTGAATGGAAAACCAGGGGAGAAAACCAGCTTGGTTGAACAGAGAGATCTTGAGTGATATCAAGAAGAAAAGAAATGTTTATGGGCTCTGGAAGAGGGGACAGGCCTCCTGGGTGGACTCTAGGAGGGAAGTGAGATTGTGTAGAGAAAAAATCAGAAGGGCTAAGGCTCAACTAGAAATCAGATTGGCAAAGTATGAGAAAGATAACAAAAAATCCTTCTATAAATATATAAATAATAAAAGGACGACTAAAGAGACCATTCAGTCCCTATTGGATGCAGAAGGACCAACAGTGACAGGAGATGAGGAAAAGGCTGAGGTACTTACTGCCTTCTTTGCCTCAGTCTTTAATTGTAAAGAAAGTTGTTCCATCTGTGTACAAACCCAGGAGCTAGAGGAGCAAAATGAGGCTCCCATGATCCAAGAGGAGGTGGTCAGAGCCTTGCTAGCCCGACTAGACACCCACAAGTCTATGGGGCCGGATGGGATTCGTCCAAGGGTATTGAAGGAGCTGGCGGATGTGCTGGCCAAACCCCTTTCCATCATCTTCCAACAGTCCTGGAAGACTGGGGAAGTCCCACTGGACTGGAGGCTGGCTGATGTCGTGCCCATCTACAAGAAGGGTCACAGGGAGGATCCAGGGAACTACAGGCCTGTCAATCTGACCTCAGTGCCAGGGAAAGTCATGGAGCAGGTGATCTTGAGTGCTATCATGAAGCACATGCAAGAGAGCTGGGTGATCAGGCCCAGTCAACATGGGTTCACAAAAGGCAGGTCTTGCCAAACTAACCTGATCACCTTCTATGACAAAGTGACTCGGCTGCTGGATGAGGAAAAGGCTGTGGATGTATCTTCCTGGACTTCAGTAAAGCCTTTGACACAGTTTCTCACAGCATTCTACTTGAGAACCTGTCAGCCTCTGGACTGGACAGGCGCACACTCTCCTGGATGGAAAACTAGTTGGGTGGCCAGGCCCAGAGTGTGGTGGGAAATGGTGAGAAATCCAGCTGGAGGCCAGTGACAAGTGGGGTTCCCCAGGGCTCAGTGCTGGGTCCAGCCCTGTTCAATGTCTTTATCAATGACCTGGATGAAGGCATTGAGTGCACCCTTAGCAAGTTTGCGGACGACACTAAGCTGGGTGGAAGTGTTGATCTGCTGGAGGGTCGGGAGGCTCTGCAAAGGGATCTGAACAGGCTGGACCACTGGGCAGAGTCCAGTGGGATGAGGTTGAACAAAGCCAAATGCCAGGTCCTGCACTTGGGGCACAACAACCCTACGCAGTGCTACAGACTAGGAGAAGTCTGTCTAGAAAGCTGCGCGGAGGAGAAGGACCTGGGGGTGTTGATTGATAGCTGACTGAACATGAGCCAGCCGTGTGCCCAGGTGGCCAAGAAGGCCAATGGCATCTTGGCTTGTATCAGAAACGGTGTGACCAGCAGGTCCAGGGAGGTTATTCTCCCTCTGTACCTGGCACTGATGAGACCACTCCTCGAATACTGTGTTCAGTTCTGGGCCCCTCACCATAAGAATGATGTTGAGGCTCTGGAGCGAGTCCAGAGAAGAGCAACAAAGCTGGTGAAAGGGCTGGAGAACAGGCCTTATGAGGAGCAGTTGAGAGAGCTGGGGTTGTTTAGCCTGGAGAAGAGGAGGCTGAGGGGAGACCTCATTGCTCTCTGCAACTACCTGAAAGGAGGTTGTAGAGAGGAGGGAGCTGTCCTGTTCTCCCAAGTGACAGGGGACAGGACAAGAGGGAATGGCCTCAAGCTCCACCAGCGGAGGTTTAGCCTTGACATTAGGAAAAAATTCTTCACAGAAAGGGTCATTGGGCACTGAACAGGCTGCCCAGGGACGTGGTTGATTCACCTTCCCTGGAGGTGTTTAAGGCATGGGTGGACGAGGTGCTGAGGGGCATGGTTTAGTGTTTGATAGGAATGGTTGGACTTGATGATCCGGTGGGTCTCTTCCAACCTAGTTATTCTATGATTCTATTCTATGATTCTATGAAAGCTATTTTATTAAATCCTCTCCTATGAATGATTTAGTGGGCAGTTACCACCAACACATATGTCCTGCTTTCTTAGGCAGGAGGCTACGACTAATTGTATACAGATTTCTTCAACTATGCGCTTGTGGCAGATCCTTTTGGGTATTTCCTTAGTTCATAATCCTGATTGTGCATGAACATCATTCCATAGAGGTTATGCGCACTCATAACACTCCTATTCTCACAGTTACTTTGTCATCAAACTCTTATTGCTACAAAAGAGATCAGTTTAAACACTTCTCAGTGCCTTTGCTGAGCCTATGTGGTTGCCTGTAGAAGAGCAAGAAGTGGAATCCAACTTCCTGAGACCATACCCCTGCTTGCGTTGTTACTCCATTTATCTGGCCCACATTAAAAACCCAAAAGGCTATCTGGAGTTTCCAACTGTTTTGGCAGGATGTAACACAGCCTAACCATGAGGTCCTGCCCTGAACTGTCTTTTTTCCTGTGCATGTGGACAGCAGAGACTCTCTGCTGTTCCTGAGCTCTGTACAGCAGTCAAGCTGTGCAATAGGCCCTCATTCTCCAAAATTAGTAAGCAGGAAGTGGGCAGTTATTGAAGGGAAATGGGAAAATCTTGACAACTCTCTCAAGGCATTACTGCCACATGTGAGCTGAGCTGGATGAAGACTTTTAAAATGAAATTATTAAGGCTAGTCCCAAGCAGCTGGGTCAGAGAGGCCTTATTTTTAAACTTTAACTTGTGATGTCTAGCTTGCTGCTTTTGGCAAAGCTGCAGGACAACCCAATAGTGCTTAATTTGTGTTTTAGAATCTAATTATAGGAAAACAACCTGCTTCGCCACATGGTACCTCTGTCTGGTAAAGTACTTACAGCAGGACTTGGTGATCCAGCCTGCTTTTAGGGAGAATATATTCTCCTGAAAGCCTCAGTGACTTGGAATTCAATGTGCTGTACTTGATACAGTTGTGCTGGCATTGCAGTGGTATAAAGCAGCAGTTCACTCCTTGCAGGCAAGTATGGTCACAGAGGCTGGGTTGCATCCCCTCCTCTTCCTCCACAAAGACTGTCATTGAGGTCAGAGAGTGATACTGCCAAGTCTGGTGATTAGAGATAGTTGCAGTTATTCAAGGGAAGGCATGGACAAAAGCAGAAGATGCAGCAGTGATTCATAAATGGTGGGAAGGATGGCTAGAGGAACTCAGCCACATGTGAAAGTATCATCCTTATTCTTTTTCGGGGGGGACATATGCTTAGCTGTCACCTCCAAGACCTCTGTGATTGGTGCTGACTACAGTCTGCTTCGGAAAAAATGAAACTTGTGGTTTATCTGTGGAACTGGATGTCACACAGAGTTGTCTACCAGGGACTGATTGAAGTTTTGTATTGGTTCTGGGGGTGTGATATGCCTGGTCTGCGAAACACGGAGTAACAAAATCAGGAAAAAAACCAGGAAAACAGAGGTCTCCTTTCTTCTAGCTTTCTGAGGTCCTGAGAGCCTGAATCGTATTTCCCTTCTTTTAGAAAACATGGACTTCTTCAATATTTTGTTTGGGCTTGAGAAGCATGGGTATTCAATGCTGTTCTCACTGGTTCAAGATTAACCAAGACCAGTTCCTTGGCAATCTGATCTAGTTAGACACACTTTGAGAAGAGAGTATGACAGTGTGGCCTCTGGAGGTCCCATGTATACAAAATTAGTCTGTGATTCCATGGCAAGACACCCATAATTGATGTCTGGATTGGCTCTGACTTTTGTCTCATATGTTACTGGGGATGTCAAGGGTGAAGAGGTGTTAAACTTCTAGATACTCAGCTTCATGATAAGGTGTACTCCTCAAATTTTTACCTATACCTGGAAAACATAGCTAGGCAACTGAGTAAACAAATATTCAGTTCTACATATCTACATGGAGCTATAAAATTAAAAGGGCAAATTCCTTTGTGCTGGGTTAGTTGTAGACATGAGAGATGTCCAGTGTTATTGTCCCACATTAGAGACACATAGATTCATAGAATGGTTTGGGTTGGAAGGGACCTTAAAGATCATCCAGTTCCAACCCCACTGCTGTGGGCAGGGACACCTCCCACTAGATCAGGCTGCCCAAGGACCCATCCTACACCTCCAGGGATGGGGCCTCCACAACTTCCCTGGGCAACATGTCCCAGTGCCTCACCATCCTCATCATGAAGAATTTCTTCCTAATGCCTAATCTAAATCTGCCCCCTGCAATTTATAGCCATTCCCCCTCATCCTATCACTATATCCTCTTGCAAAAAGTCTCAGCCTGTCCTCATAACAGAGGTGCTTAGCCCTCTGATCATCTTTGTAGCCCTCCTCTGGACTTGTTCCAACAGTTCCATATCCTTCTCATGTTGAGGATTCCAGAACTGGACGTGTTATTCCAAGTAGCATCTCACAAGAGTGGAACAGAGGGACAGAATCAGCTCCCTTGGCCTGCTGGCCACGATTCTTTTGATGCAGCCCAGGATGCGATTGGCCTTCTGGGCTGCAAGCACACATACCTGGCTCATTCTGAGCTTCTCATCAATCAGGACCCCCGAGACCTTCTCTGAAGGGCTGCTCTCAATCACAGCACCCCCACTCTATACTGAAACCACACATTGCCCCAACCCATGTGTAGGACCTTGCACTTGGCCTTGTTGAACCTCATGAGGTTTGCACAGGCTCACTTCTCCAGCCTGTCCAGGTCTGTCTGGATGACATTCTATTCTTCCAGTGTGGCAACTACATCACTAAGCTTGGTGTCCTCTGCAAAGTGTGTATATCTTCTCTACACCTTCTTTACCTCTGTCTTTAACAGTAATGAAAGTTTTTTCCTGTGTGTACATACACAGGAGTTAGAGGAGCAGAACAAAGCTCTTAAGATCTAAGAGGAGGTGGTTAGAGACTTGCTTGCCCAGCTAGACACGCACAAGTCTATGGGGCCAGATGGGATCCACCCAAGGGTATTGAAGGAGCTGGCAGATGTGCCTGCTAAACCCCTTTCCACCATCTTCCAGCAGTCCTGGCTGACTGGGGAAGTTGCAGCTGACTGGAGGCTGGCTGATGTTGTGCCCATCTACAAAAAGGGCCGCAGGGAGGATCCAGGGAACTACAGGCCTGTCAGTCTGACCTCAGAGTTGGGAAAAGTCATGGAACAGGTGATCTTGAGTGCTATCATGAAGCACATGCAAGAGAACCAGGTGATCAGGCCCAGTCAACATGGGTTCATGAAGGGCAGGTCTTGTCAAACTAACCTGATCGCCTTCTATGACAAAGTGACTCGCCTACTGAATAAGGAAAAGGCTGTGGATGTATCTTCTTGGACTTCAGTAAAGCCTTTGACACAGTTTCTCACAGCATTCTACTTGAGAAACTGTCAGCCTCTGGACTGGACAGGCGCACACTCTCCTGGGTGGAAAATTGGTTGGATGGCCGGGCCCAGAGAGTGGTGGGAAATGGTGTGAAATCCAGCTGGAGGCCAGTGACAAGTGGGGTTCCCCAGGGCTCAGTGCTGGGTCCAGCCCTGTTCAATGTCTTTATCAATGACCTGGATGAAGGCATCGAGTGCACCCTTAGCAAGTTTGCGGATGACACTAAGATGGGTGGAAGTGTTGATCTGCTGGAGGGTAGGGAGACTCTCCAAAGGGATCTGAACAGGCTGGACCACTGGGCAGAGTCCAGTGGGATGAAGTTGAACAAAGCCAAATGCCATGTCCTGCACTTGGGGCACAACAACCCTATGCAGTGCTACAGACTAGGAGAAGAATGGCTAGAAAGCTGCGCGGAGGAGAAGGACCTGGGGGTGTTGATTGACAGTGACTGAACATGAGCCAGCAGTGTGCCCAGGTGGCCAAGAAGGCCAATGGCATCTTGGCTTGTATCAGAAACGGTGTGATCAGCAGGTCCAGGGAAGTGATTCTGCCCCTGTACCTGGCACTGGTGAGACCGCTCCTCAAATCCTGTGTTCAGTTCTGGGCCCCTCACCACAAGAAGGATGTTGAGGCTCTGGAGTGAGTCCAGAGAAGAGCAATGAAGCTGGTGAAGCGGTTGGAGGACAAGTCATACAAGGAGCAGCTGAGGAAACTGGGGTTGTTTAGCCTGGAGAAGAGGAATCTGAGGGCAGTCCTTATTGCTCTCTACAACTACCTGAAGGGAGGTTGTGTAGAGGAGGGTGCTGGCTTCTTCTCCCAAGTGACAGGGGACAGGACAAGAGGGAATGGCCTCAAGCTCCGCCAGGGGAGGTTCATGCTGGACATCAGAAAAAAAATTCACAGAAAGGGTCATTGGGCACTGAACAGGCTGCCCAGGGACGTGGTTGATTCACCTTCTCTGGAGGTGTTTAAAAGACGAGTGGATGAGGTGCTGAGGGGCATGGTTTAGTGCTTGATAGGAATGGTTGGACTCAATGATTCTGTGGGTCTTTTCCAACCTAGTGATTCTGTGATTCTGTGATATCATGCAAGCTGTCTATGTCATTGATGAAGATATTAAACAGCAGTTGTCTCAGAACACATCCCTGAGGGACACCACTTGTCATGGATCTCCTTGTGGACATCAAGCAGTTGGCCGCTACGCTCTGAATGTGCTTATCCAGCCGATACCTTATCCACTGAACAGTCCACTCATCAAATCCATATGTCTCTGATTTAGAGAGAAAGATGATGCAGGCAACCATGTCAAAGGCTTTACAGAAGTCCAAATAGAATACATCCATTGCTTTTCCCATGTACACTGATGTGGTCACCCCATAATAGAAAGCCACTAGATTGGTCAGGCAGGACTTGCCCGTGGTGAAGCTGTGCTGGCTGTCTCTAATCACCTCCCACCCTCCATGTGCATCATAGCTTCTAGGAGGATCTGTTCCATGGAATTCCCAGGTACAGAGGTGAGGCTGACAGGTCGGTAGTTCCCAGGGTCATCTTTTCTACCTTTTTTAGAAATGGGCACAACGTTACCCTTCTTCCAGTCACCGGGGACTTCTCCTGACTGCCATGACTTTTCAAATATTATGGAGGGTGGCTTGGCCACCGCATCAGCCAATTCACTCAGGACTCTGGCATGCATCTCATCAGGTCCCACAGATTTATATATATTCAACTTCCTCAGGTGGTCATGAATGTGATCCTCCCATACAGTGAGAGGGGTTTTACCTCCCAGGTCCCCTTCTTGTTGTCCATTGACCCAGGAGAGGTGAGGAGAGAAGTTGTCAGTGAAGACTGAGGCAAAAAATGTCAAATTGCCTGTTAGGGACTCTGATTCCTGCTGAGCCACCAGTCTTTCATCTGTATGAAAGGAAAACGAAGCCCAGTGCCTTAAGATGACTCTCTTGCAGTCAGTCAAGCTGCACCTTCATGATTGCTAGGTATGCTAGTTTTTTTAATTGAGAACTTGCTTAAGTTGTTAATCTATGGTCAGTTTCCTTAGGAACTGGCAAAGGTGTGGGTGTGAAAGTCAACTTTGAAACCACATTGTAAGCACCAGTTTTACAAATGTAGAAATCTTGGGATGAAGCCAACACTCAAAGTCAGCTTTCCCAAATTCCAGGCCTTGGCCTCATATTCACTTTTTTTTCTGGTCTGTTTTCCTTTTCCTGTAAAAGTTTTTGCCATAAGGCAAAGTGTTTACAGACATTTAAATTGTTTAGTATGTGTAATTTTCAATTTCACTTATAAATGTCCTAGCTAGCATAGCATGAGAAAGCCTGCTTTATCGACATAGAAACCAGGTTGTTTTCAGCTTGAGTCAGATACATCAGCAGGAGCACAGCTTGAGTTTATAACCCTATTTTTCTTTTTTCACTACAAGAAAGGGAATTAGTGCATTACATAGTATTGGTTATGCTGAGAAATAGTTTCAGTGTACCCAGGGTGTGTTGATGTTTCATTCCCTCTTGTTTCTGTGTAGCACTATTAATTCTGTCCAAATTGCCATCAAATACTTATTTATTCTCTCAGGAGTACCCAAATATTTCAGAGGTGGAGTGAGAAACAGAGATTTTCATAGCTGATATGTGTTTCCCTCTTGGAATGACATCACTGTTTAATTCTTCCAGATATTTTGCTCTTCATAACATTTTGACTAAAAAAGAAAGCAATTGCCTTTAAGTTTTACAAGGAGAGTTTTAAAGTGGCTGAAATCAAAGTGAGTGAAAGTCGAGCTACAAGAAATTAATCTCTGAACATCCAAATTGTGATTTATACTCTAACATATCAAGTCACATTTTAATCTACAGTAATCCCAGGAACTTCAACGGAGTCCCAGAAGAAAGAATTTTCACTCCTTGTCTTTTTAGCATGTGGGGGGATATTTGTGCCTAAGGGACAGTTTTAAGAATTTCCTTAGTAACTGAACTTAATCCTAAATATACTAAGTCTTGAAAAGTGAAAAAGGTGCAATTTTTACCAAAAAAAAAAAATTACTTTCTTTTCCTCTTCTTCTATAGTTGACATATGGCTGAAGAGACACAGACTTACACAAAATGAATACAAAATTACTTATACAAAATTAGAAATTAGTACAATAAAAAGCTACGATACAGAACAGCAACAAGTGGTGTTCTTTCATGTAATGGTGTTGTCATAGGTTGTTGTGAAAGGCCATTTGTAGTGAGATAGCAAATATCTGTCCTTGTTAGTAGAATAACTCCAGAAGTCTGCATTGCAATGCAAATAAACAAGGCATTTTGCTTTGGACAATTGAGATGAGTTTCACTATAGGCAGAAAATTTTGGCTATAGCCCAGATCCTATCCATATTTGAAGACACAATCCATTAGGGAGTTTAGGGTTGTTTCAATCGATTAGAAGGGGAGGATTGCAAGCAAACCCTCTCATTCATCTAAGTTTACCTTTTTCCCCCTGAAAGGTCCAACAAGTGTCTATTTGAGGGAGTTGGAAAACAGCTTTCTTCACCTCTGCATAACATGCAGCAGTGATTAATCATCTTTTTAATTTTCAGTAAAATGTTTTTCTGATGTAAAGAACTCAAATTTCCCCTAATTTTTGGCTTTCACATGAAATGCTAGAACAATCTGAGGGAAACATGCTTCACAAAAGTGTTGATTGAATTCAATATCTAATGTTTCTATCCAAAAATAAAAATAAAAATAAAAATTTGTTTTAAAACAAATATAACAAGAAACTTGTTATTGTTTTTCACTGAGTGGAATCAGGACATGGGTTAGAGATTAGTAGGAGATAGAGGTAGAGAGATACAACCCAGGTTCAGTAAGACAAACCCATAAGAACTAATTTAAAGGAAGAAGAGACAGTAGCTGGAGCTCTTGAAGTGAATGGCAAACCAATCCTTTACTTCTAGACAGAATCAGGTTAATAGAAATACAGCAACATCTTGTATTATACATGTGTTCCATGCAGGTCCAAGAAAGCATGGAGGAAAGCGACAGTCTGCACCTTAGAGAAAAACAAAATCATCCACATAGCTTTTTGTTGAGTGAGTGAATTAACAAGTCAGCCAGCATCTGTCCTGCTCATTTTCTTGGCAAGAACTCTTGTGGCAACAATGTCATATAAACTTTTCTTTGGCGAGGCTTTGAATCGGCTAATTAGAAAAAAAGCTTAAGACAATAAGTACACAAGAAAGGGAAAAATGCTTACAGCCCAGGACTTAGATTTTCAGTCAGACTGTCTATATAATGGAACAAGCAACAGAGCATCCCCATGTGATTACTACTTAAGTGATCCCCCAAGATGTTTATAAACACGTTTACAAAAATCTTCCTTTCCCATTATTGGGGATGGTGTCGGATGCATTCCTGGAGGCGCTTGTCATATTCAGTGGCCTTTATGAACATTACGCAGCTTTAAATCATATGTCTGCTCTTAATTATTTCAAATGTCCTTCTTTGGCTTTAATTTGTACATTTCGTTTGGGCTTCTCTTGTCTTGGACAGTGTTAGGGCTCTATAGCTATTTAGGGAGACACAGATGTATTTCCTGATTCTCCTCTGGTTTTTGGTAAAATTTTTAAGGGCAATGTGCCTTGAGGCTAAGACTTCTGGCAATGGCTGGTGATTTCAGGTGCCTGATCTGAGGCACATGAAAAGGCCAGATTTTCACACACAAGCAAACAATTGTTAAAAAAATCACCAGTTCTTTGTGTAGCTCTAATAAATGCCATAAGGAGCATTACAATGACTGCGGCTGTCTTCACAAGGAAACCCATGCTCATAAGCAGTGGACACCTCTTAAGGACAAGGGGGGCAAAATTATGGTGAAAGTAATATGCCTGACAGCACAACATCTAGGCCATTTCCACATGTTTTAGCCAAGCTTCTGAGAGCAGTATTTATTGTCCAGGAGGGGTCTACTTCTGTTTGGAAGAACGAATGGGCTGATCTGCCTGTAGGTACGCTATTTCACTGGTTTCTACATCCTAGTGCAGTTGCAGTAGCTCTGGGTTAAGCAAGTGAGCAAGTAAGTGAAGTTTATAAACCTAGATTTTCAGTGGCATCACTTAAAGAAAATTTACTTTGCTATTGGGACTCTTCATCAGGTAATGCTGGAAGCAACAGGACTTCTCCTGTTTTGTCTGCCCATCCTTTGCCTTTAGGCTTCCTTAAAGGTGAGTCTGGGAAGGCAGGAGTGCTGGCAAGTGTCAATTTCCTCTATCAAAACTGTCTTTCAATGCTGAAGAACAGTTTTCTATCAGTGCGACACTGTAAGTAATTTACCTCATTTGCAAACCTTCTACAGAATCATAGAATCATAGAGTGGTTTGGGTTGGAAGGGACCTTAAAGATCATCCAGTTCCAATCCCCCTGCCATGGACAGTGACACCTCCCACTAGGGGAGGCAAATATTTTTTTTTTGATCTCTCATTTTGAGAGTGGGCACCATCATCTGCAGCTCCAACATGAAGCAGCATGACATTCTTGCCTGTTGCTTCATGAAAAGTACGGGAATGCTTCCTCCCTCCTTCATCAGGTCTAGCTCAGCTCCAAAACCTGTTTTTATGGCCTTTCTACTAGCTAAGTATTGGGAATGGTTGAAGAGTGACACTCAGGATTTTCCATCATGGCCTAAGTACACTCTGAATTTGTTTGGGCTATGCAGCTCTCTAAACTTTTTCCTCGTGTAGCTTTCAACATGCTTTGTAACTTCTTCAGGACTCATGTTTAGCAAAAGCCTGACTGGGAACTTGACAATCACTTTCCTAGGAATCACAGTCTTGGCTCCAGAAGCTGAGAAGGCTCCTTCGATTCAATGGAGAGGCAAGGAAGGGTACCTAAGGATATCTCTCTTCATATCATGCAACAGTTTTGTTGCTTCTACATCTTTTGCATATTCTTCCTCTTAGAAGCAGATCTGAAATCATTAACAGGAGAGTTTCCATGAAACTTCAGAAGATGGTCGCTTACAAGGAATATGATCCCTTTTTTTTCCAAATGTTCTGCTTTTGAACTGGATAAAATTGGTGACTTACACCCTCCTGTCCCCCTGCCTCTTCCTCCCAAAGACACATGGGTCTTCTATGCTGCTTTTTGCTTCACAACATGAAAACAAACATAAAGTCTGTTATCTCTTATAACCCACTGGCAGTTCATGACACACCTGCACTGGATCAGCAACAGAAGAGGATAAGCAGAAAATAGCATGGCACTGGGAGATAGTATCTGCTTAAACAGAGAAATATTCTTCAGGAGTGTGGCAGTTCAATATAGCCTGTATTTCTGCTTTTTGTGGTTTTCAGGGAAGAGGAACAGCAATCCAGAGAATAAAAGCATTTAATAGGCAGAAGTCTAGAAATAGCATGTGGAATATGAAGGAGAGAGTGTCCCTTGCATTCATGCACACACAAAAACAAGGCTGAGGTGTTTACAGAGTTGCATGCATATTTTCTGGTCCACCAGACACTCCCTGTGTGTGGGCTATTGTTTGACTGCAAGTTCTAATAAATAAGAGCTGACATTCAATAGAAAGCTCTTATTCCCCAGCTGCACAGGATGACAAACCAATGGGGCCAAATTCCTGAAGGTAGTACGTGTGCCATGTTCTGGGGACTTCACCACTGCAAAGGTGACAGCTTATTATTTGTGGGGAATGCATTGGCCATGCTCTGGTGTGTATCTGAGCAGCTCTTTGTATTGCATAGCTAAATGACAGAGGTAATTAGCAGCACAGAAATGAAGACTTGCAGCCTTCAGAGGAAGGAGGTCTGGAACAGTTTGTGCTGGGGAGGAAATCTAGAGTTGTGGGCAGCTCTTTGGTGGTGGAAAACCAAGCTGGAGCTAAGAGCTGGCAGAGGATGGAAGGTGCTTTTCTGGGAGAAAGGAGACAGTGAATTTGGGGCACATTTCCAACTCTGCTCCTTGTTCAGTGGGATGCAGGCAAAGCTAATGATTATGGGTCTCTAATGAAAAACATTGCTTATTCAACTCATTTAAGAAACCAAGTGCAGAAGTTTAATATATTCAAAAAGTCTGTCATGGAGATTTATTAACAACAAACACAGGAAAGAGAAAGGTCAACTGCATGTAATATCACATGGTGTACTTTTACTTTTAATCTCTGTGAAAACCTAAGTGAAACACCCTTTTGAAGCTTTTGGATTTTTGTCCATTCTGTGGAGTTTTTTGGCTTTATATCTGCAAAAGATCATCTGTCCTGATTTTACAGGACATATTCTCCCACCCTATACACCAAGACAGAAATCTCTGCAAATAGAAAGCAAGATAAAACACATTCTCTCTGTAAATACACTCCTTGTCCCTACCTGCATCAAAATTGCTTTATTTTAACTGGAAAATGATGATTTTACAGCATTGTATTCTGTTTTGAAATTGAATGAGGCTTATGTGGAGCCCCAGGGATTAAAAAACTGGACCACTTTGAGTATTTGACTTCCATGGGTCCTACAATGTGACAGGGACATAACCCCCACCTGTGTCCTTCACCTCAGAGACCTGATGGATATGAAGTGAAAGAAGAGTGGGATGGAGTGATTAGCCTCATGCCATGGATATAAGGAGAAGGGTATTTTCCTAGACCCAGTCCCGTGCTCTATGCCCACCACCTTCTCAAAGTAGCCAGCAAAGAGTTTACTAGAAAGTACAGGCACTGCAATGGGTCAGCACTTTGGCTCTTGGGCTTTGCCATCCTGCAGGAGGTTGTCAACCCAAAAGTGCATTTTCATCAGAGGTGGGAAAGCAGCATCTGACATGCTGCTGGTGAAGGACTCAAATGGGAGGCAGCAAACTTCAATAGTCACATGGTTAATGTCCAGACACCATCGGCGAGGTGGGCAGGAAGAGCTAGGATGCCTGAAAACCCCCTTCTGTTACTCCAGATAGCACTATGTGCTGTGACCAATTTTCCTTATTATCATGGCTTAAGACCATGTTGGTCACAAGATGGATGAACACATGCAAATTTCTTTTCTGTGTGTAATTTTTAATGGCTACTCCACTCCTCTAAAAATGTTTGTATGCCTAGTCCCCCTCCTACCAAGGATACTTAAGATACATCTGACATAAATCTCCAGATTCTTGAAGTATTAGAGCAGAGATACATCTTTCCAGGGATATTATCCAAAGACCCACTGTTCCTGCATTATACCATTTCTGTAATATCGATAGTGCAAGTGTAACAATATTGCCTGCTAAAGAGATGAACAGGGTAAAACAAACATGTTTGCCTCATCATGCTTTATAGATTTTTTCTACACAATAAGCTGACATCAAAGGAAAGCACAACAAATGCACTTACACCTCTGAGCATCAAGCTCTGCTCTTCACCATTCCCTGGGACTGTTGCTGCAAGTACATATACAAAATAAGGGCCAGAAATCTGAAAAAGCTGAAAAGAAACATGCTTTCCTTACCCACAGAATTACCTACTTTCCATAAAGTTTCTTGATTTTATTATAATAAATCATTCTCATAATACAAAACCAAACAGCTGTCCCATGAGTGCCTACACCATCTCTCTGCCACAGGGCAATTACCTTAAAGACTCGTTTTAGGAGAGCTTGGCTGGAGGTTCTGGCTCTCATATGAGTAATAGCCTTTAGTTTACTTAAAGTTTCTTCTGCCACACGTGACATTTTGCTTCCCTCCCTTCCTTACACCCTTGTGTTGAGGAACTATGCATCTCTAAACATCTGTGCTCTACCTCAGGAGAGACAAGGGATCTTATGAGGAGAGGCTCAGGGAGCTGGGGTTGTTTAGTCTGGAGAAGAGGAGGTTGAGGGGAGACCTTATTGTTCTCTACAACTACCTGAAAGGAGGCTGGGGAGAGGAGGGATCTGGCCTCTTCTCCCAAGTGACAGGAGACAGAACAAGAGGGAATGGCCTCAAGCTGCTCCGGGGGGGTTCAGGCTGGACATCAGAAAGAAATTTTTCACAGAAGGGGTCATTTGGCACTGGAACAGGCTGCCCAGAGAGGTGGTTGAATCACCTTCCCTGGAGGTGTTTAAAAGACGAGTGGATGAGGTGCTGAGGGGCATGGTTTAGTGTTTGATAGGAATGGTTGGACTCGATGATCCTGTGGGTCTTTTCCAACCTAGTGATTCTGTGATCTCTCAAGGATCACAAAGCACTCAATTAGCCAACTGTTTCCTCACTGGTGCAGCCGGCATAAAGCAAACTGTTCAGCCTAGCTACCTCTATACCCTGGACCTACAATTTCTCAGCGAGAGTTTTGGTGTTTCAAATGAAGGGGGAGAAGGGCATCATTCTGCTGAGTTCCACAGCCAATGCTGCAGTCCACAAAGAGGATTTTGCTATAGTCCTCTTTTCAAGACTTGTGCAAGCCCTAGAAATGCCAAGTGCAGTGTATCACATCGTAGGTTCAATGGGATAAATTTTAAGCAGAGATGAAAAAAACCAGAGCTAACTGCATTCCATACTGTCATGGGCGGTTTTACGGAACAACCTGGAATAGTAGGCTTGTGCTATCCTGAAGTCGGATGGATTTCTGTTTTGCATACTGTTAAGGCTTTTTATTGCTCCAGTTCAAGAGGCTGTGCATGCTATTTCTAAAGGTTAAACACTATCTAGTAGAAGGGAAGAGGGGACAGAATGATAGTAAAACTAGCAGAACCAAGAAAGAGATGAACTCCTCCTGTTGTGGAGGAGTTGGAGAAATTCTGCCTACAAATAACCTCCTGAAGCTGGGAGCACTATAGAGATATGTCAGGAAAAAGATCTTTCCCAAAGAGATCTTTTCTTCCTTCAGTTCCTCTGTTGATATGTCAAACAGACAAAATCACAGTCTATGGGAAATCAGAAATGCAAAGAGGCAAAGTGACTTTCCAAAGGTTGTCTCTAGGTCAGTGGCAGAGCCAATTCTAAATTAAACTCTTGATGGACAGATCTGCTTTGGTGTTTAATTTTGTTCTTTTTTTTTTCTTCAACCTGTGCAGCTCTGGCTACGCATCTTGGAAGCATCCCAGCAAGGCTCTTTTTCTCTCTTATCTTTTTATATGCCGTGACAAGCTCAATATTTCAAGGCCTGTTTTTCTTCATTTCCCTCACTCTGTGGAGTCTGAAATTTCTTAAAACGCCACATTTATGAGTGATTTCTCGCTCCTCAGAACTGGAGAGGGAGAAGATAATTGAAACCAAGTGTTTCATTTATGTTAATAACGAGTGTCTTTTTATTTTATGTCATGCTGCTTCATGCAAGACCACTTCAAAGTGTAGAGAAGAATAGAGGAGAAGAACATTATAAAAGAGCACTGGAGGCCACATAATGAGATTCAATCACAAAAGGAGAAGCACTCTCAATCCAAAATTTGGCCACAGTCTCAGCAGAGGGAAAGATTTGAGAAGAGGAATACATCATGCTGTTGGACTTTACCTTTCAACAAGATGGGCTGTTGAGGTGGTCTGAGATGCCCTGAAGCCTGGCACCTTTAGACCTGAGATAAAGAGCGAATGCTCAGATTTCATCTCCATGGGATGACAATTCCTTCCTCTTCACTACGTAAGACTCTTCCTGGCATATCCTTGTTGTACAGGCCAGAGAAACTGACCAGCATGATGCTGATGAGATTCGGCCTCTCAGAGGTGCTGCCAAAGGTGGGAGAATCTCCCATCTGTGAGTGTTGGTTGAAATCACTCAGCTCCTCCCTCGTGGGGTTAAGGGTATCTGTTATCTGCCTGTATCTGCCATCACTGTGCATGCACACAGAGAGTAAAGCTGGAGGAGCTGGGGATAGGAAGCCACATAGCAAGAGTGCAGCAGACCCAGCCTCAGGGCTTCCAGGTTTGGGTCATAACTCCTGGGCAGATGGTGGAAGGTTATTTTTGTCTCCTGTAACTCTGTGGCAGGTTGTTTATTACTTGACTTCCTGCAGCTGGATTAAAAACATTCAGCAGTTATGCACTTCATTTCATGGGTACTAGCTGCTCCTATGAAAGTGCAATCTGGTGATCATGCCTAATTCTCCTCCATTTGTGTTGGTGGAAGGAGTAGCGCAAATGCCTGGTGTTAACTGACTGGTGAACCTGTCTGTAGTTTGAGACAACCTTAACTCAGCATCATATGTTCATTACAGTGCAGTATTAATTACAAGTTTGTGGTCATTTAATCTGAAGTTTTCTTCTTTTTACAGAGAAGAAACACATTCATGCCATATTTATAGTGCACAAACCTTGTCCAAGACAGCAGCGTGGGTTTCCTCTGTTTCTGTCTGTCCAAGATTAATTGCTGCATCTGAGAATGGCATATTTGAGTGAAGAGCAGAGAATGATACTACAGACAAAAGGCACACCCAAGCTCTATGTGCCCGATGTGAGCTGGGTAGGACTTGTTTTTTCATGATCCTAAGCATTTGACAGCACAGCATGCAGTCAAAACATAGTGCTGTGCACTCTTCATTTGGACATCCAATGTGACAGACAAGATAAAGAATGAATGAAGAAATAGCAGGAGTGAGCTGAGCAGAATCACACAAGCACTCAGTGGCAGAGAGCTCCTACAACTGTCTCCTTCATGGCAGCATCATTCAGCAGGTTCTTCAGCCTTGACTTCCTATTAATGCAACCTGCTATTTTCTCTACATACCCTCCAAAAAAGGAAATGGAGCTGTGTATACCGTTTGGCACCCTTATTCATTGCAACAATCGCATGTCTTCCAGTTTTGCTGCACTTGACGGACTGTCTCAGCTTTCTTGCTGTGTGCTGCTGCCCTTTCATTTGGAGACACTTCCGAGATTTGTAGGATAAAATCTTGACTCCACAGAATGCAATGGCAAAAACTGCCAGGTTTTCACAGTGTAGTATGTGTGGTCACATTCTCTCCTTGGTCCTGGATACCGCAATACTATCAGGCACCCAGATTATCAGGTAAACACCTTTATTGATTGCTGGAAAGCAGAACCTATAGTAAAATAATATAACAGTACTTACATTTATACAGCTCCCCCAGAGTCAAGACACTATATAACATAATGAAACACTTATACTGAGAAACAGAAAATCTCAAAGAATAAGACTGAGAAATTAAATCTCCTGGAAAGTTTTTGCCTGTGGGCCAGGTTACACAGCCACAGCTCACATTGACTGAAACCCGCCTGAGGAAGGAGCTGAAACCTTGAAGTCTGCAAAATGCCTCTCATATTTAGAGGTGGGCAAGTGGCGCTGTGTGTTGTGCTTACATACAGCAAGGGTCTGCATACAGACTTCTGAAGGCTGCTGATTGGTCACAGTGAGGGCTTGTTTCCTGAGTGCAAGATAAGAGCATGGGCTTTGCTACATCAGCAGTGCATCTGGGGTACTCTGTCTGTGGCCATAAACCTGATAACTGGTGGAGGCTGCCTTTAAAATAATGACTCAGCTTTTTAAAGCCTTGAGAGAAAATGCTTCCAGACAAGCCAGAGTGATTATGAAGTTAGAAGTTGACATGCTGATACTAAAGGAAGCTCTGAACCAGGTCTTACGAATGGTGAATTTTCCACTTGTCACCACTCTACTGACCAGGGCTTGATGACCCATGTCTCACAACTGGAGAAAAGCACGTAAAATGTAGGGTGTCTGAGGGGCTCCCATTTGTTCTCACTGTCTTGTAGTCCAGCCCCAGACGGCTCATTCCATCCCTGCTGTGCTCGATCTGCTTTCTTCCCCTGGCATCCTCTCAGCTGAAGGACTCTCCTTTCTGATCCAACACCATAAAAAGCTAGCAAATTCATGGAGAGTGTTGAGGACACCAGCCCCATCCCAAGGGAAAACCCTTCCACTTCTTCCCACTCTGCCTGCTCCTGCTTTCCTGCAGCTTTTCCAGCCCTCCAAAGTTTCTCCAGCACCTGGCAATGCCAAGGGGAAGATTTTCTGCCAGCAGTGTTGCAGGTCCTCACCAAGCAGAGGATTCAGCTCCACATGGGGAGCTGCAAAGGCTCGGGAGCAAGAACTTTGTCCCAGATGGATAGTGCAGCATTTTTGAACATCTAGCATCTATTTATCTGTTGCCTTTGAAATGTCGCCCTTCTCTGTTAGGTTTTCACATAAGCAAGCCCTTCAGAAAAACGTCTTTTATTTTTCAGCATACCTCATTGAAGGCATTTATTAGAAAGCCTTACAGGCTGGAGCCAAAATTTTATCTGCTAATAGCAGTTATATTGCTATCCTAAGGGTTAATAATCAAATTGGAGTTTAATAACCTGCTTCCTTCTCAGACCATTTCACATTAATTGTGCTGCCTTGCTATAATAAAATTTAATATCCCCTATTAATGAAATTCTCACATATTACAGCCCTTCCTACCTGAGACCTTGGCAATTCGTTTCTTCTTTCTTTTTTTTTAGAAACAAAACAAAATAATCCATCTCTCAAATTAGTAGCATGGATCTAGGGGATTTGTTGCCCACACCCTCCTGACTGCCTGTTTTTATTTCAGCGTGTTGAATGGACATACACTGCAAGCCTGCATGACCCAGTCCACAGTCTATGTGTGTTGATGGAAAGTTTACCAACAGTTTTGAAGAGGCTTGGAGTGCATCTAATGCAGAAGGGAAACACAGATGGGAAGAATAAATGAGGGTGCAAGACTAAATGAGGGTGCATAGCTACATGTGTGTGCATGTCCAAATCACCCCATGGTGAATGGTATTCTAGTTTACTGCACTTCTCATCACCCTGAATTTAGAGCAGCAACAAAGGTACGTCGTTAGTACCACCCAGCACAACCTCCTCTAGCCAAAATATTTCTTTTGGAGTATTATTCCTTGGCTTAAAAAAATCTTTTTTTGTCTTGATTTGTTTTGAACAAGTGTTTCCCAAAAGTATTTCCCAACTGGATCATAAAAAAAAAACCAACAACTACATTGCACTGAAAAGAATAATCAGTCCCTGCTGTTAAGCTCTTATATTCTGAAAGCAGAGTTAATGAAATGAATATTGTCTAATTAATGAGACTTTTTTTAATGGCAGGATCAAACCTTCAGATGGAAGTCATCTAGTTGGAATAGCATGAAGCTCTCAGCTCAGGCTGGATCTCTGGTTCAACAGTTGTTGAACCTGCATTTCCAAGAAAGACACTTAGATCAGGAGATGGCTTTTTAACAAGAAACCCTAGCCTGACACTTGAGAAACCACTGGGCGGTGGAAACTCTTTGTCCTTAACAGAACTAAGAAAAGGCTGAAGTCTTGCCAAGCTCTTTGCCATCTCCCCCTCCCACCACTTGCAACATCTCTGCCTTTGGAGCACTGAGATTCACAACAGTCTCGATTGCAGTTTAGATCTGACCTAGAAGCATTGGGTTAGGAGATGCTGGTGCTCTGATAGTCTCCATGGTCCTGGTTTCATCAGCATATAGAGGTATGGCCAGATCTACCTGTGTTCTTTGGCTCCCTCACCTCAATCTCCTGCCACAAAGCCACTATAAACCATCTTAAGCTGGCAGCCACTAAGCCAAATTGCTGTCTGTGCCAATGAAAATAAAATATATCCAGGGAGCTTCCATGGCCTTTTACAAGGTGGGTTAGAGAGTTTGCACTCTGATGTTTGCCTTTATGCAAATGTTTAGATTTATTGTTATAATTCAATAATGCATAAGAATTTATTAAATATCACCCACCAAACATCAGGGAAAGGCATTTTCATCCCTCAGCAGGGAGGAGCAGCACTGCTAAGCCTTTGAAGAGAAGCCTGGAAATGTTGTGAGATAAAAAGATTTTCCTACAGGATACTCCGTAGGAAGACACCAATTAAACTAAAAAGTCAGTGCTTTGCAGGAATGTGCCAATTTCTATACAATCTGATAGGAATTTTCTATTTGAAAGGATTAGAACAGGAAAAAATTAGCTGAACATCTCTAAAATTCAATTTTTTAAAAACTGTGAATGAGAGGGATGTTGCTTTCCTAATTTGGGAAAAGCTTTTTGAAAAATCACTGGAAATTCAGAATATCTGAAACGATATGAAAAAATATTCTGGTTTTGGGAAACAGAATGTCTGCTTTACAACCATCTGTAACTTCTAAGTAGGCACAACCCTGTCTTAAGATAAATAATATATCTTACTGACTTGAATAAAAAAAATTGGCTGAGACAAAATCATTATTCAGATGTCAGTGAAATGAAGTTTTGTTTAAACAGGGAGTATAGCACTTGGTTTCTGCAATTTGAACAGTAATAGTTCAAAAGCTTAGAATATGTGGTTAACATACATTTGGAGGGCTATTTCTATGCATAAGCTCTCAACTGATCAAGCAAAACAACATATTTTTATATGCAAATGGTTAGTCAAGTACCTAGGTAATTCTGCAAGAATTAATTGGATGACATAAATAATAATTCCACATTCAAATTATGGATAATATATTTGTACTTACTATAGCACAAGTAGCTATGGTTGGTGTGAAATTGACAACTCTTTCTTTAAAGTAAAGATGAATGATTGGATCTGAGCACTCTTAACAAAAACAGAAGTGAATACCTCTTGGGGAAAATGTCAGATGTTCATTGATTTTCCTGTTTTGCTAGCACCCAAGGGAGAAAAGGAAAAACCGGATGATTATCACTGAAGTGTTTAAGAAGCTGAGATTTATCTTTCATCAAGTAATAATTTTCTTTAAATAATAATGCAGTCAATTGGAATAAAAATGCTTGTTCATACAAAGAAGAAAGCATTACCAGTGTATGTAATACAGATAACCAATAAAACTTGAACAATACTGAATTAATAACTTCATTTTCCTCTGATAATAAAACCTAGGTAAAAACCCAGGGAAAACCCTAAGTATCTTCATCCCACCTCCAGTGCATAGCTACAACTAAGCTTCACACTTGTGTCAGGACCAGGTCTCTTGCCTAAGCCACGTGTGCCTCCAAATACATCATTATGGAGGTAGACCTTTTGCCAGTATGAGCATCACCAGCTGTGGTGTGGTTGATTAAATTTGGATGGCTACCAGATGCCTACAAAGCTGCTCCCTTCCTCTGTCACCTCAACAAGACAGCAGGAGAAAACGAGATGAAAAATATCATAAAACCAATACACCTGCTGTCCTCAGAGACAAGCTGAATGCCTCCTGCTTTGAAAAGTCAGCAACAAATACTCTGGAGTGGCAAGCTTGAGAAGTCAAAAAGAAAGGACAAAGAAAAATCCTAACAGTCAAATGCTGACTTTCATAACGGACATATAGAAATTGCCTGATGGTACCGGACACCCTAATGTCACTGACTGAGGTGGGGTATTAGGTCTCTGACATACTGCTTAAGCAACTGAGTTTAGGAGCCAAAGTTAGCCTACTGAAGGAATAATTAATACTGAAGGAATAATTAAGCATGAAAGCATTGCCATGACATTGTTCTGAGACTTTTCTAGGAGTCTTTGGTCTGAAATGTTATCTGACACTATTTTCAGCTGTCCCTGAGCAATGAGACAAACTTTCAGATCAACAGAAGAGCTGTGGAGATCATACTAATGGGCTCTTCATTACACTGGGCAAGTTCTGGCCTGAGGCAACTCACACATTGCAGTCAAATAGTTTAGTATAGCAGTTAGGGGCTTTGGGGGTGGAGAAAAACTCTTCAACATGGAAGACCATGGACAGAGCTACTCTTCCTGTCTTCTAGATGTTACTAGAGACTCATCTGTAGAACAGAGCTGGACTGTTCTATCGACGTCAGTACTTTCCCTTTGACAGCTGAAAGGCTGAGCAACTCATTCAATAACTAGAGAAATCACTTTCTTTGCTTTACAGCCTACTTTTTAATTCAAATGCTGGCTTTGTAGGGGGATTAGAAAGCTTAAACCCCAATTCCATCCTTTATAGTGACACAGCTGACTCTGAAGTCATGGAAAGTTGTACTCAACATACCTGACTCTAGCTTTTGACCAGCAACTCTTATTCAGTCATTTCCAAAGGAGGCCAATCTCTGCCAAACATATGATGTGCAGGAAAGGATGCCAAAGTGCCAGTCATTCTCTATGAACATGTTGAAAACCAGCAGGGACTGCAGGATCACAGCCATGCTGTGGCAGAAATCAGCCAGTGAAGGCTGCAGTTCAGGCATGGCTCTCAGGCTGGAGTTATTTCAGGTGACCACAAATGATGAGATGGTCTGGATTTTAAGCTCCCAGGTGAATGGAGTCAGTGGGGGCAGAAGAAATTGACACTGTTGGGTCACCCTGGGACACAAGTGTCCGTCTGTCCAATCCAGCCCTTCTCCCTCAACCCCTGGGAAGACCATTGTAGTAATGCCCTATCTGGAAGTGACTCCAGCACTTCTGGCCCCTTGGCTTTTTCTGAAGGAAAGAGGGCTACCTTTATTGCAAGGTTGATATTGCTTATTTTAGTGACTGCAGAAAGCGAACAGCACTACTTCTATCTTTGTCCACATTTTCCTATGATCCCTATCCAGTATACTTTGTAAGTCTGCACTAGAAAAAAAGATCTCAAAGATGGTATCCTCACTTCCTGGACACTCATGAACAACTATTGCCTTTCCAGCATGAATGGCGTGTTACTGGAAACAGCAGGTGAGGTATGGCTTAAATGTTCTTTGAGCCTGTGGGTGCTGGCAGGTAAGCAGACATTTCCTGCAGCACGGGATGGTATGTAATTGATCTCTTCCTGATGATCCCTTGCAAGATGCTTGTGGGTCCCTGTGAGAGCTGATACTAACAAGCGGCAAATCAAACCTGACAATCTCCCTGTCCTGCCGATCAGTGATTCACCATTGCAATTGCTTCTAATAAGACCTAGTTGAATCAAACTTGAGGGTTCCTTCCCCTGATGCACACCATTAGTGTCTCAAAAGTTTCCCTCCTTGTTTTCGCTTCCCTCAGCTACTGATACTTATAGAGAGAAGCTGCTTCTACATATGTTATGCAAGGCATTTTGAATCTGTTTACTGTTTAACAAAGCCCAAAGTGCAACATAATAAGATGCAGGAGATTAGGTCCTAGAGAGTGAAATGTCAGACTTCATGTATTTAAAACCAGAAAATGCAGCCTGATTCATTAAAGCACCCTGAACAAACAAGTTATTATAATTTGTGCAGTTTTAGAGGGCATTGGAAAAGTGAAGGATAATTATAAGGGGAAAGGTGCACTGTCTTATGGACCCTCATTGGTTGGAAGTGCAATGATGTCAGCAGTACCTCGGGTCTGGTGTTAGATGTTGTTTTCCTTTTCTTTCTCCTCGTTATTCTCTGGTAGATGCTTTACATCACTGGACCTCTCCTAGGGCTTTTCGAATAAAAGCGTATTACCTTTTACGTATTTCGAATAGGGCGTATTACCAATAAGGGAATCATGAAGAACAGATATGGAGCCTGTTGTATCTGAGCGAAACTGAAGAACACACGTTCAATGGAATTAAAAAACTTATTCAAGATTATTGTTGGAGGTTGTTGAATGTCTTTAGATCAGAGAGATGAATGTTGAAAGAATTGCCTAAAAGCCCCATATACAGGAGTATTAGGGAGTCAGTGAGGTAACCTCAAATGAAGGAAGATTAGGGAGTCCAGTGTGTATGTGACACATTTGAGGTACTATGGATCTAAAACCAGAGAGACAGTGTTGAAGTTTTTTCAGAACCAGGAAAGTCCCACTGTGCTGAAACTTGCTGGTTCTAGATTGTGTCCTGCCTCTGCACATGCATACATAATTTGAAAATCAGACAGTATTTCCACTTCCATAAATACAGCTTGGTGTCCAAGTGATTTCCAAGTCTAAATGAGACTGTTAGTATCACAGCAGTGTCTTATGGGAGAGAAGGCTGTGCATTAAATGGATCTATTTCATTTCTCTGCTCAATGGTTAAATGAGCACTTATCTTTCTTACCTCTCTGCTGATACTGAGTGTTATGAGCCCTGTGACTCAAGACCAAGACCACTGGAAATTTAAATTCTGAGTAGTACAGATGCCAATAAAACATTGTATTTATTGTAGTTCTCTGCCCTTGGGCAAGCTGCCTCTGTTGCAGCCTTTGATGATGAATTCCCTATGGAGTGATAGTGCTGTTTCTCAAGTCCTTCAAATAGTGAGACAAAATGCCTAAGAAAAAAAAGTAGGGAGAGGATAAATAGATGGCAACAATACGTAGACTTTTCTAATACTGAAAATTTTTGGCTGGCTTTGCACTGAAGAAAAATATCAAGGTTAATTGACTATGATAAGATTTAACATTGATGGTGTTTCCAGCATTTGGAGTGGCTGAAACATGAGTGTTTAAAAGTTGTTTTGCCTCATACTGTTGATGATGCCTGCAAAGATTATGCATATGTGAGTTTTCATTTCTCTGTAGCTGCAGTTGGTTCTGACACTGGGACAGCAATTTGCAGAATGCCATCAGGGATGCTGGATACGTGGAGCTACACAAACCTGCTGCACTGTTAAAAGTGACAGTGAGCACCTTCCCTCTCATCCTTTCCTCTCCTGCAAATGCATGGTGTCACTTCTCAGGAGGGCTACTTGTTGAATTGCCATTTGTTGTCACAGGAAAGGTCAGAGGCATGGATGAAAGGGAAGGAGAAGCACAACCCTGCATAAGAAGTTGTCTCCTGAGCCAAATGAACTGCATGGATGTCAGGCACAACGTGTTCTCTCCAAAGAAGGCTTCTATAAAATCCCTGACAAAAATCTTTCCTGACAAAATCCTTGCAGTTTGGTAAATCCCCCTGTGAATTATCCACTCTGTTGCTCCCAATTAAAACAAGAAATACCTCACTCAGCCAGCAGCGGCAATGCCTGAGAGCCAGTCCCAGCCAGACCAGCCATTTCCCTCCAGGCTGTGACCAGGTGAAGTGCCGGCACAGGGGTATGGGGAGACATTACCAGCCTGAGGATGCCTGACTGTTTTTGCCAGCTGCTGGTGAGTTGAAGAGGTTCTTGTTTGATGAGGAGGGTGCTGGGCTGGGAGGTAGTTCTAGTGAAACCTGTGGGGAAATCTCCCCCTGCCTGCCCTCTGGCCTCACAAAATGCATCTCCACTTTTGCTGCCCATATGCACAAAGCTCTTGCTTTCCTTGCCCTGCAGGTAAGCAGGTATCCAAGGCTGCTAAGAGCTTTTATTTCTCTAACAAATCATTTTATTTCTGTAACAACAACCAGCTGGTGAGCACAAGTCTGAGAAGACCTCTGAGTGGTGCTGGGAACAGTTTGCCTGATAGTGGGCAAGTAAGATCTGGGTGATCCCGCCTTGTCTGGAGGCTTTGCTGCAGACCAATGCAACTATTATATGCCTCACACTGGGATGATTCCATTGTTGTGAGGACAGCCTGAAATACCTGAGGTGGTGGCAAGCAGTCCATGCCCCTTTGCGGTGAACTAGGTTAGGGCAGTGTAGCCTCTGAGCTGCCTTGGCTGTGGCTTTCAGCCTGCCATAATTCCTGTACCCCCATTTCCCTCATGCAATGCAGGAGCACTAGCACTAACTCTTGCTTAGGAAAGGAAGAAAAAAGAATCACATTTTGGATGCCTTGAGGAGCTAGAGGTGGAAAGCTTCCCACTTAATTACACACGGCAATGAGAAGTTTCAAAACAAAATCAGGGAAAGGGCCAGGGGCAGGGGAGGGACAATTTCAGTGGAAAGGTTTTGTGTATCAGTTTGGACAGCAGTTTGGATCTGCTTTGATATTAATAATCTGGATTAAATTTTTCTTTCTTACTATCACTAGCATTCTTTATTTCTATCTGATTTAATTAGTGAAGAGCCTGTTGGCTCACACATTGAAGCAGATGTTCCACGTCCTTCCCCTTGGCAGGCAGTACCTGCACTCAGTTCCAGACAGAATGGCAGCCTCTTGGCCAATATTTCGTGGGGGTAATTAAGTGCTGCTGGGGCTTAGTCTGCTGGGAGGGTGTGCAGGCTGGCATATGATTTCCGACTAGATATATCCATCATATGTGTATTCAGGGAAGGAACTACTGCAGTGAAACACACCAGCATATGACATACTGTTTTCTAAATCAACCTTGCAAGGGATGATTAGCTTCATGGCTGTTGCCTGACACCGTGGTTTCATCCATCCCACTATCTTCCAAGCCCCTTTCTCAGGGCAGCTTATTACAGCTCAGTCCTCATACTGAGGATCCCTGAGACGATGTTGCTGCTTTCTTAGAGCTTTCATGGACAAAGATTTAACTTGTGTAGACATGGCATTTTTTGACATGTTTTAGTAGGCATGGTGTTATTGGGCTGGTGGTTGAACTTATTGAACTTTTAGGTCTTTTATAACCTTAATGATTCTCTGACAGCCATGGACATTGTGCTCAGCTTTGCTTTATCCTCCAAGACAGGCATACATGTTGATACCCTGCATTATACAAGTCTTTGCTTACATACTTCAGGCTTTATAAACTTGCAATTTTATGGCCTCCCCCACACACCCTAAAAACTTGTCCTTTAACTGTTATCTCTGGATTTGAAAATCCTGTAAAAACAAAACCAACTGGTTTTGGCTGCTTGGCCAAACAGTTTCTCTCTGTAAAAAGAAGACTGATTTTTCTCTCTGGGTAAAGTAAAAGGTTACAACAATATTTAGTTTGAAATTTCTTGAGATCAGGCATTTATTTTTGTTCACTCTCTCAGTGTACATGTGTGTACATGGAAAGTACCTAGAAGTGAGTCAGCATTACTCAAAGTGAATAATTGGCCACTATTTCTGGGATGTTCATTCAGTATTACATGTGAGTTTCTCTTCCTTCCAATCCAGGGTGGGATTATTTGTGCATCTTCCAGGCTGCCATAGACAATAAGGCATTGGCTTGGACACCAAAGAAGGGACTATCTCACACTCACTGGTATCTTGACGGAAGGCTTGATAATGGACCAACACTACAACAGCGACAACAATTAGAAGTGTTTTGATCTCCTCTCCAAAACAAGAGGCTTGCCTCTGGCTGATTTAGTGTTCAGCATCACAGAAAGGTTTGTTGCCTCATGAAGCAGCAGGATCTCTGTCAGAAGTGTCAGAGCTCTTACCTCTCTTCCTGTCATTAGATTAGACACCCTCAGGTGTCATTAGGTGAGTCCCAGGGCAATGCAGATTTTGAAGTGAATTTGAAAGGCACGAAAGAAACAAAGAGGAAAGAGAAAGACTTGCACAGCAACAGATTTGGAGAAGCAGGTTTAATTTCTTATATGCTATTTACTTTGGATTCATTTCTCAGGGCATATGCTGGTCTGCAAGGATAAATTTCTGATACTCTAAAGAAGTTACCTCTCTCAGGAATGATTTCAGAGTACATATTCAGAGTATATTTTCTCTATGAGCTGCTTCACTCAATTCATTGCTCAGACATAGGAGCTGTTAGCCCTTCTTTTTAACAACTGCCTGTGACACTGTAGAGCAACTTTTCTTCCCATTTCAAGGATCCATAGCTTTTCCTTTTAATCAGGTACCAGCTCCCACAGTAACCTCTTTGTGATGACCTGTGTTTCTTTTTAGCAGTTTCCTCCCTCTCCAGCAAAGAGTGGTGGCATTGACCTGCCCCAGGCTTCCAAACAGCAATGCCCCAGCACTGCTCTGTCAGCCACAGTAGCCTCCCTGCAACAGCCAGACTGTCTCTGCAAGGGCTGCTTGCATGGGTGACACCTTGGTGCTTCCCAGGGAAGGCCCAGCACAAAGCTTTGAGTACTGAAGAGGAAATAGACCATGTCTTATCTCACGCGTGAGGGTCCTGGGTCTCACAGGACCTGGTGACAGTTGCTCCCTGATGTTGTTTCTCTGTCTCTGCATGACAGAGTCTAGCCCTTCTTCAGGTAATTTATATTTCATGCACCCATCAAAGAAAATAATCGTTGTTGTAATCTGCCTCCCCTGGCTTTAGAGGGTATTAATGGTAGGAGTACAGGTCTTGGAGTGATACCACCTTGTTTCCTTGACTCTCCCGTTTCCCCTATTTCCACTAAAAATTCTTGCACTAAAATGTGGAAGAAAACCCAGATTTGGTTTACTTTGTTAGACAGAAGTGACCCTATTTCATACAAAACAGGTAAAAATTAAGAATTTTTGTGTTTTAAATTTCTGCAAGCAGTTCCACATCCAATACTAATGCAAGAGAATATATTTATGTTCAATATATAATATGTGTGTGGATCTGCTGGTCCAGCAAGACAATGTTGGTGCTGGAACAGAGGCTATGGTGTGTTTCTTCTTGCTCAGGTCAGCCTCACTGCCTCCACAGCACTGCCTATTACTCCAAGATGCATGAAAAAGATGGGTAATTCTGGTTGTGGGTAAGGCACCTAACTAGAACCCTCTGTTTGGCCACCTGCTTAGACCATGTTCAGTCACTTCTGCATTTTTGACTCCTTCAAAAGCCAAGTGCAGCTGAAGGATGGAGCCAGAGGGTTGGAGGGAGTGTTGAGAAGTGAGGCGAGCTGAAGCTGGCTGTGGTGGGTGGTGAGGGGGGATTTCCTTTCTCTCCTCCCCTTTTGTTGGCCCCATGGGGCCTCTCTTGGGAGCTGGAGGGCTGAAGGCACCCTGTGCCTGGTGCCAGTGGGAGATGGGAAGGCATCCGGAGAACTTCTGGAGCTCACTGCTATTGGCTGAATAGAGAGCAAGGGGGAGCCCTGCTGGTGAGTGGCTTGGAAAAAAAAGAGAGCGAAGGAAAAAAAAATTATTAAAGGGAGAAGAATGCTGGCATTTATGAGTGATTTGGCATAGCATCTGCTCTTCGACATAAGTGAGGCAGAGTTTCCAGTGGTCTCATGTGTCCGAAAGAAAGTGGCTAATATCTGACACCTTGATATTAATATGTCCCCAGGCTACCTGTGGCCATTTCATAGAATCATAGAATCACCAGGTTGGAAAAGACCTCTTAGATCATAGAGTCCAACCATTCCTATCAGCCATGAAACCATGTCCCTGAGCACCCTGTCTACCCATCTTTTAAATACTTTCAGGGATGGTGAATCAACCACCTCCCTGGGCAGCCTGTGCCAGTGCCCAATGACCCTTTCTGTGAAAAATTTTTTTCTGATATCTAGTCTGAACCTATCCTGGTGCAGCTTGAGGCCATTCCCCTTTGTCTTGTCCCATGACACTTGGGAGAAGAGGTCAACTTCCTCCTCTCTACAACCTCCTTTCAGGTAGTTGTAGAGTGCAATGAGGTCTCCCCTCAGCCTCCTCTTCTCTAGGCTAAACAACCCCAGCTCCTTGTACGGCTTGTTCTCCAACCCCTTCACCAGCTTCGTTGCTCTTCTCTGGACTCGCTCCAGAGTCTCAATATTGTTCTTGTGGTGAGGGGCCCAGAACTGAACACAGGATTTGAGGAGCGGTCTCACCAGTGCCAGGTACAGGGGCAGAATCACTTCCCTGGACCTGCTGGTCACGCTGTTTCTGATCCAAGCCAAGATGCCATTGGCCTTCTTGGCCACCTGGGCACACTGCTGGCTTGTGTTCAGTCAGCTATCAATCAACACCCCCAGGTCCATCCTTCCCATCCAGGCTTTTTTTTTTCACAGTGCAGGTAGTGGAATTACAGTGGAGTGATCTGTCACCATCTGAAAGGCATGAATGGGGCAAAATGACTCGATCTCCACTATACAGTGGAACAGGATGAGGACCCTCTGTCACAGACAGGTAAGACTTGAGGTGCTTGGAGCATTGTGGTACCTTAGCACCTGGTGACTGCTGACAAGGGAAGATGTCTGATGAGAAACCTTGCAGCTGACAAGGGAAGATGTCTGATGCTCTAGGACTGACTGCTCACCTTGGAAAGATGATGATATTTGGGTGAAGGCAGGCCATGCTGGAGGGTCATGAAAGGCATGCATGGGTCAGTGTGGAGAATGATGAAGCTGGTGGGCTCCAGGAAAAGCCTTGTGCTGGCCAAGGTACTGACCCATACCATCCTGGAGTTCCTGAGCTCAACATCTTTTCTGTGGGTTTACCCCCAGAGACAAGCCACATCACTCTGGGCACAAGGTACCCAGATGTGACAGGCCCACTCCTGCTATGTTGGAGGGACAACAGGTCTCAGAAGGCTGAGAGATGTTCTGCTGCATGGCCTGTTCTCAGCAGGCTTGTCTCCCTGGAATGCAGAGCAGAGCTTGGCAGCACCAAGGACAAGCACTGACATGTCCCATCGGCTTCACTCTGGCATCGCTTTTTAAACAACAGAGTGGGCTGGACCTGTCTTGATGAAGTGCAAGACAGAGAGAGAAGAACTGGCCTCCTGCCCAGACGACGAAAATCTAGATTAAATCACTCTCACATTCTTCCCTGACTTGAATTTGCACACGCAAACCCACCCACTGCAGGGGCTTAGCTATGTGTTCATGCCAAAATAGAGTGTCTGTGGATGAGTAGATCTCCTGGCACCTCCATTCACGTCTTGTGGTCAGGTCAGCTGCGGAGATCTTTGTTGACTACCAAACACATGACTAGGAAAGATTTCTTGTCTCTTTGTATTTGACTGGTGTGTATGTGCTTTATACAGCACTGCAAGTAAAGCCCCTCTTGATGATACGGGTGTGTGCTGTCTTTCTAAGTCTTGCAAGAATCCTTTGTTCCATCAAATATTTCTTGATCAACAAACTATTCGGAAAGTATGGACACTTTTGTACCACTTCCATGCAATCTGCCTCAGGGTTCTGGTCATCTATTAGGACTGTCAGGTGCAACTGTGGTCTGAAGAGCCAGGTTGGTACTTGTCTTGTGTTTTCTGGCCATATGGAAGTGCCTAGCCAATGTTTTATTCAGTTTATTTTTTTGTGCCTGATAAGGGAAAAGAAATATTGTGTTTGGAGAGTTTTTCTTATTTTGCCAATACATTGTGGGAAGACCTGTTTTTAAGATCTAGCTTCTGTATCAAGAGATAAGAGATTTCAGCAATCTCTGGTGAAGTTTTCCTTTATGAAATATCCCTCTATTGGCTTCCTGTCCTGTTATTTGAGGCTTTAAAAAGAAATGCAGCGTTTTCTATTTTCTTCTTCTGTTATAAAAAGCCAAAGTTCAAGCCTCTTAATAAATTCCTATACAACATGAGCAAAATTAAATGTAACAAAAGATTATATAAAAGGTTTTTTTGAAAGATGATGGTAGGGGAAATCTGTATACAAGACCGGGAAGTAATGACCTTTTTAATGAGGCTGTAAATCAGCAGTTAATTGCAGGTAGATATTTTATTACAACTGGAAGTGTCACTCTGCCCTCTGATAAATATGTAATAAGTGACCATGTCTCAGAGCCCTGCTTTTGCAAGAAATCTGTGCCATGAAATCCATGCAGATTAGTACTTCTGTGGTTTGCAGCTGGCTCGAAACAAGGAAGCCAGTGCTGCAGCTGCTTTTGTATATCTGTAACTTGCAGGTTATTCATAACAACCAGTAATTCACAAGCTCTCACAAAAGGAAAGTTGTCTTTGCCTCTCATTGGTGGTGAAGACCTCATTTCACTGTATTATTTGAATCTGAAAATCCTACATTTTTGAGGAGGAGAAGGAGGACATGGAGCAGTTCTTTAGGTTTACTGCAGTGGTGTAGGGCATAGTTTTTGGCAGGTAGCTACTGCTCTTATACAGAATTGACTGCTATTTTTTTTGTTCTTTTTTTTCTCTTACTTATTTTTCTTCTCTCTCTTTTTTTTTTTTTCTTTTTTTTTTTTTAAATGTTTCCTGTAAACTATTCAAGGTTTAAATCAGAGCCCATATCATCTTTACTTGACTTGGCTAAGTCTAAAGCCCGTGTCATCTTTTAATTAAATTATTTTACAAGGAGAAAGGGGTGGTGTTAGAAGAACACATGACACCACAAAACAAGAGAAAGTGTTTTGTGATTAATTGTCTGATGGATTCCAAGGGGGTTTTGTGTCAGATTTTTCTCCCCTTTTGCCATAGCGCCTGCCAAAATCTGTGCAGGACAGCAGGTGCTGAGACCCAAGCTGTGCTTTGAGAAATGGCCTACAGTGCTTCTCATTCTGGGAGAAGACTCAGTTTTCATTTCCAGCTTTTCCAGTTCATGTCAGCACTGTGCAGCCTTGGAAGCAGCAGGGAGGAGGGGGAGCCTCTCTGATTCATTGTGGCACTCTGCTGCTCCTCTGATTTCATGCATGATATACAGCATACTGAACACCCTTTTGCCTTTCTGACACGTCCAGGGCCCTCTTCATTGTTACAGCTGAAAACTACGTGATCTTCTGTGTTGTTACCCTCCCAGCATTCCTGTAAAGCCAGTACGAGCACAATTGTGAGCAATTATTTTTATTAGTATTTAAAGGAAGTTGAGCATTTCTCACAACAGGAAGACCATCTTACAGCACTTGCACCTTCCCACCATCCATAACCTTTATCATTTTCTCCATGCTACTATTTACATTTTAAGGATGTTGGCTCTTCTCTATGATCAAAGTCTTGGAAACTTTTTATTATGTAATCACAAAGTTAGCTGACAATAAAAATTGATATTACGCTGGGGCCTATAGAAGTGCAGGTTAAAAAATGGTCCCTGCTTAGAGTTGTTACGCTTCCCTCTGGATCCACTTAGAGGGAAAATGAATTTAGGAGAGCCAGGCCAGTGGAGACTATTTGAATGGGTGGACATGGACGTGCTCGGGTGCTCTGCTTCTGAGGAACTGAATACTGAAAACGCTGTAAAAAATGTCACACTCATGAGAGTTTATTACAACAGCACTGAAATAGTACATATCACTGCTAAATGTGAATTTGTCCTAGTTGTTCTTTTCAAGGCCAAATACTTTCAAAGCAGTGTAAAGCTTTCTCATGAAGATGGGTTTGTAAATCCTTGTCACAGTTTAGCCCCACATGGCTAAACTTTAGCATCTAAAAACCTTGCAGTTGAGTTTCCAAAATCCCTCACCCCTGTTCCCTCACAGGGAAAAGGGAGAGGGAAATTAAAGGAGAAAGACTTGCGAATTGGAGACTAAAAATGCAGCTTTAATGAAATTATAACAATAAAAATTAAAACAATTAGAAAGTAATAAATATATACAAATATATAAGATCGTGTCCCCCATCCCCAGACACAAGGGAATGGGTTCACAGCAAGGAGGGAGCTGGACTCAGGAACTGGATTCAGGAACATACAGATCTGGGATCAGGATCAACCAGACAGGCAAGGTCCTCACTGAATGCTGGCCATCGCAGAAGAAGGTGAGACCCTAGGTAGAGAAAATAAGACAAAGCTCTGGCTGATCTTCTGTCTATGGACTGGTGAGAGGTGGTGAGAAGAAAGAAGTCCTCAAAAAAACATTGCTGCTCATGCAGAATTGAAAGACAGCAAGCACCTCTGAATGTAGTGTCTGCAGTTCCCATGGACAGCAACGACCATTGCATGTTATGCCCATATTGCTGACCTGAAGCTCCTTGTGTCAGAAGGAGCATTGTACCCAGAGGAGCCAACTTGACTCTTCTCACTGCTACACATCCAAGGATACCCCTCTGCAGCTGCTCATCCACTTAATGTAGGCAATCACCTTTTTTTTTACAGGACTTCACTCCCATTGAGTTTTCGAACGAGGAAGCTGGACAATAATTTCCCCTATATATCCAGTGGTCACATATTTTTAATGGGAGCAGAACTTATGGGAGAATCAGCTGCTAATAAAGGATTACTTTTCTCTTCAAATATTTGCATGAGCAGCAGACTCTAGAACAATATTCTTTGTGATGTTCTTCTCCCTGCATAAGCTAAGCAGTTAACTTTTTACTACAGGTAAGCTGGGAATTAATGTATTAAACTCTCACCATGCAAGCAATTGATCTGCGATAATTTGAAAGGAATCTTCCACAGTTCTTGAACGTAACAGATATATTTTACAATACATGTATTGTAAACTTTAATTTTGCATAGCTAAAATTTCATGATGTGCAAATGGGATTTCCAGGAGTGGGGTAGGCTCTAGAGCCTTATAACTGTATGTTTAGATTGGTCCTTTCAGAAGTCCACATTTACATTCAGCTGCAAGAGGAAGGGGCTTTAGTTATCTTTGCTTCTGGGGAAAATACTCTGTTGAGGGCTGGCTGCTAACTTTCTCTAGAATGACCTGACTCCATTTGCTTTGAGCTTGAGGCAATGTTTGGGCAAATTTGGGTTGGACTAATTTCTGCTTGGTCATATTCTCAATTGTCTTTTACCAACCCAACAATTTCAATGTAAGACAGTGAGAATATTGTCTTCCAAATTAAGTGACCATAGGAAATTCTGTGGGATTATGTTGGCAGTTATGATTTACATGTGTGTGTGCCTGTCTTGTTCAGAAGGAGGAGAAGTAAAGAGGAAGTTTCCACTTAGACAAAGGTTGTGACATCATCTTTCATTATGAGTTCTTTCCCCTTGCTTCTGACATCCAAACATTGGAGAGGAAGTCCATCATGTCCTTTCTCCTGAGGCTGGACATAAAAACGAGGACAGATACATTTTCATGAGAAAAATAGTTTTTGATAATCTCTTCTACCCTTCTTCCAGAGACTGGTCTGATAAAATCAGGGAATAGTTGGTTAAAAATGAATTCTAAATGAAATGGAAATGTGCAATGTGAAATGGGATCCTTATTTTGTGGCCACCTAGTATGTATCAAAATAGTTATAAAATAAGTGATATTTCTCTTCTGCTGACCTTTTAGGGACGATTCTTGCTGTATTTGCAGGTCATACTTGAAAACCAAAACTTGTTACTTAGCAGACCTATCTGTTTGTGGTACACAGTCTGTTGTGAAAAAAATGAAGGTGTTGTGGCAGTTCCTTACTCCATCCACAGTGCTATGTGGCAATAAAGATTGAATTGCATTGAAAATTATGTATGAAATGTGCTGAAGGAGCTAAAATGGGACACTCAGAGGAATGCCGTCCTTTACATTTAAAAGACTAGATCAAAATGCCTTTAAGGAACCTACAGACAGAGAAATTTATCAATAAGCTGTAAACAGGCTCTTCTCTCCCTGCAAACAACATCTGTCAGTAACATAACCCAGAATACCTGAATGTTACTTAGAGCAAGGACTTGGCCTCATTCGATGCATTGTTAATATTGTTAGAGCTGCAAGCCCCCTCTAAGTGTAGATGAAACAATACTGGGGTAAAAAAATCTGGATTGTTATAGTTAATCCTAATTTAGGAGGCAAAATGCTTCTTTATCTGTGGAGGACTCATTTTTATTCGCTTATGCTGCTTCTTCGGCAGCATCTAGCAGCAGGACGGTGAGTTCTGTGGTGGGGCGGACGTTTTGAGGCGGTGGGAGCTTCCCGGAGCCGGGAAAATCCCAGAAAAATAAAAAAACCCAGGCGGGGGTCCTGACAGCCCCACACGCCGGTCCCGCGCGGTGCCTGACGGGAGGGGGCGGTCCCGGCAGCTACCGCGGGAGATTTAAACTGCGCCCCTGGGAGCACCGCGAAGAGGAGCGTGGCAAAGAGGTGCGGGGCAGTTTGAGCGGCAGTTCGAGAAGGCAGGGCGCAGAGAGGACACCGAAGACCATGGTGGCCACCCGTCAGAAGGTTAAAGCTGCTCCGTGTGCTGCAGCAGGCAGGGTGGATGCTGCCACCCAGACGGAGCCACAGTGGGTGCATGCAGCTACCCAGACCCTGGGCTGCAGGAAGTGCCCCCCTCCCACACCGGCTCGTGCCTCTGGTCCTGGCCCCACTTGTGAAAGCTGCGCTCGAGTGGGGGAACTCCTTCACATGGTGGAGGAGCTAAGAGAGGAGGTGAAGAGACTGAGGACCATCAGGGAGTGTGAGAGGGAGATTGACCAGTGGAGCAGGGCCCTCTCACAAACTCAGCAGCCTGCTGGGGCTGGAGTGTCCAAACATCATCCACCTGCAAACTGCAGGGTTGGGGGAACAAGAGATGGGGAATGGCAGCAAGTTCCTGCCAGAGGAAGGAAACCTACTCCCCTCACTCATACAGCAAAGCCCCAGATCCCCCTGGCGAACAAGTACCAGGTGCTCCAGGTGGGATCCAACCCTGAGGATGAGGATGGTGGCTCCCACAGCCTAGAATCCTTCCCTAGGCTGCACCATTCTCAGAGAAAGATAAAAACATCCTCCATCAAGAAGAAGAGGAGGGTGATTGTTGTAGGGGACTCCCTCCTAAAAGGAACGGAGGGGCCCATTTGCAGACCGGACCCGCTCCACAGAGAGGTCTGCTGCTTACCGGGTGCATCAGGGAAGGAGGTGGCTAGAAAACTTCCTTCCCTGGTTCACGAAACGGACTACTATCCTTTGATAGTGGTCCAAACTGGTAATGATGACCTAACAAACAAAAAAGCCAAAGCCATCAAGAATGGCTTCAGGGCAATTGGGAAAGTGATGGAGGGCTCTGGGGCACAAGTAGTATTCTGCTCCATCCCAATGCTAAATAGAGAGGAGGGGGAAGCCAGGATGAAGAATTCGATTAATACCTGGCTCCGAGCCTGGTGCGAGGAGAGGGGCTTTGGCTTTTTGATCATGGGGGGGCTCACGCACCCCCAGGCTTTCTCGCTAAGGGCGGGACACATGGGTCTCCTAGGGGGGCTAAAGCCCTTGCCAGAAACCTAGCCAAGCTCATAAATCGAGCTTTAAACTAGATGTGAAGGGGGAGGGGGTTGAGCCCAGGCTAGACAGGAACGAGCCTGGATGTGGGGAATTGGTGATTGGGAGAGGGTGCGTGGGCGAGGACCACCAGTACCTCACCGCACAAAAAGTGGGGGAGAACACACCTCGGGGTGTTAAGGGAGATGCAGGCACTCTGGTGTCAACTACTCCAGTTACCAGGCAGTTGGGAACGAACCCTGTTCCCTCTAGGAGGGCTGAAGGCTCGGCAGCTCAGCTGAAGTGCATTTACACCAATGCACGCAGCATGGGAAATAAGAAGGAAGAGCTGGAAGCTGTCGTAGGGCAAGGGGCCTATGATGTCGTTGCCATCACGGAAACGTGGTGGGATGACTCATATAACTGGAGTACGGCTATGGTGGGGTATAAGCTTTTCAGACGGGACAGGAAGGGTAGGAGAGGAGGTGGGGTAGCCCTCTTTGTAAGGGAGGACTTGGACATCACTGAGATGGATTGTGGAGATGAGGAGGTTGAGTGCCTGTGGGTCAAAATCAGAGGAGCCCACCAGAAGGGAGATTTTGTGATGGGAGTCTGTTACAGACCACCCAACCAAGGAGAGGCAGCTGATGAGCTCTTCTATAAACAGCTGCGGTCGATCTCTAGATCGATGCCTCTCGTTCTGGTGGGAGACTTCAATCTGCCTGATATCTGCTGGGTGTACAACACAGCAGAAAGGAAGCAGTCTAGGAGGTTCCTGGAGTGCGTGGGAGATAACTTCCTTGCACAGTTGGTGAATGAACCAACCAGGGAAGGTGCCCTCCTGGACCTCCTGTTGGTGAACAGAGAAGGCCTTGTAGGGGATGTGGCGGTAGGTGGACGCCTAGGACTAAGCGATCATGAGATTATAAAATTTTCTGTTCTAGGTGAAGTGAAGAGGGTGGTTAGCAAGACCGTAACATTAAATTTCCAGAGGGCAGACTTTGATCTCTTCAGCAGGCTGGTTGGTGAAGTCTCATGGGAGACAGTACTCAAGGGCAAGGGAGCCCAGGAGGGCTGGGAGCTCTTCAAAGGGGTGGTCCTAGCAGCTCAGGAGAAAGCCATCCCTGTGGTCCGGAAAAAAAGCCGGCAGGGGAGAAAGCCAGCTTGGTTGAATAGAGAGATCTTGAGGGATATCAAGAAGAAAAGAAATGTTTATGGCCTCTGGAAGAAGGGACAGGCCTCTTGGGTGGACTACAGGAGGGAAGTGAGATTGTGTAGGGAAAAAATCAGAAGGGCTAAGGCTCAGCTAGAAATTGGATTGGCCAAGTCAGTGAAAGATAACAAAAAATCTTTCTACAAATATATAAATAATAAAAGGCGGACTAGGGAGACCATACAGTCCCTATTGGACACAGAAGGGACAACAGTAACAGGGGATGAGGAAAAGGCTGAGGTACTTAATGCCTTCTTTGCCTCAGTCTTTAGTCGTAAGGAGGGTCGTTCCGTCTGCGTACAAACCCAGGAGCTAGAGGAGCATAATGAGGTTCCCGTGATCCAAGAGGAGGTGGTCAGAGCCTTGCTAGCCCGACTGGACAGTCACAAGTCTATGGGGCCGGACGGGATTCACCCTAGGGTACTGAAGGAGCTGGCGGATGTGCTGGCCAAACCCCTTTCCATCATCTTCCAACAGTCCTGGAAGACTGGGGAAGTCCCACTGGACTGGAGGCTGGCTGATGTTGTGCCCATCTACAAAAAGGGCCGCAGGGAGGACCCAGGAAACTACAGGCCTGTCAGTCTGACCTCAGTGCCAGGGAAAGTCATGGAACAGGTGATCTTGAGTGCTATCATGAAGCACATGCAAGAGAACCGGGTGATCAGGCCCAGTCAACATGGGTTCACAAAAGGCAGGTCTTGCCAGACTAACCTGATCGCCTTCTATGACAAAGTGACCCGGCTACTGGATGAGGGAAAGGCTGTGGATGTGGTCTTCCTGGACTTCAGCAAAGCCTTTGACACAGTTTCTCACAGCGTTCTGCTTGAGAAACTGTCAGCCTCTGGGCTGGACAGGCACACACTCTCCTGGGTGGAAAACTGGTTGGATGGCCGGGCCCAGAGAGTGGTGGTAAATGGTGTGAAATCCAGCTGGAGGCCAGTGACAAGTGGGGTTCCCCAGGGCTCAGTGCTGGGTCCAGCCCTGTTCAATGTCTTCATCAATGATCTGGATGAAGGCATCGAGTGCACCCTGAGCAAGTTTGCGGACGACACTAAGCTGGGTGGAAGTGTCGATCTGCTGGAGGGTCGGGAGGCTCTGCAAAGGGATCTGAACAGGCTGGACCGCTGGGCAGAGTCCAGTGGCATGAGGTTTAACAAGGCCAAATGCCGGGTCCTGCACTTGGGGCACAACAACCCTATGCAGTGCTACAGACTGGGAGAAGTCTGTCTAGAAAGCTGCCTGGAGGAGAGGGACCTGGGTGTGTTGGTTGACAGCCGACTGAATATGAGCCAGCAGTGTGCCCAGGTGGCCAAGAAGGCCAATGGCATCTTGGCTTGTATCAGAAACGGCGTGACCAGCAGGTCCAGGGAGGTTATCCTCCCTCTGTACTCGGCACTGGTGAGACCGCTCCTCGAATACTGTGTTCAGTTCTGGGCCCCTCACCACAAGAAGGATGTTGAGGCTCTGGAGAGAGTCCAGAGAAGAGCAACAAAGCTGGTGAAAGGGCTGGAGAACAGGCCTTATGAGGAGCGGCTGAGAGAGCTGGGGTTGTTTAGCCTGGAGAAGAGGAGGCTGAGGGGTGACCTCATTGCTCTCTACAACTACTTGAAAGGACGTTGTAGAGAGGAGGGTGCTGGCCTCTTCTCCCAAGTGACAGGGGACAGGACAAGAGGGAATGGCTTCAAGCTCCGCCAGGGGAGGTTTAGGCTAGACGTTAGGAAAAAATTCTTTACAGAAAGGGTCATTGGGCACTGGAACAGGCTGCCCAGGGAGGTGGTTGAGTCACCTTCCCTGGAGGTGTTTAAGGCACGGGTGGACGAGGTGCTGAGGGATATGGTTTAGTGTTTGGTAGGAACGGTTGGACTCGGTGATCCGGTGGGTCTCTTCCAACCTGGTTATTCTGTGATTCTGTGATTATTCATATCTGTCCAAGAAATACTTTTTTTTTTGTTACATGACTGTTCAAGAAAAATGTCCCTTATTTTCCCAGGTTCATTGATAAATTTATGCTGGTATAACTTTAAATTTAGATCCTTTCTGTGGGCCACATGTAGCTATTGCCCTCTTAGTTTCATATGTGATCAGACTGACATTAAGAAGGTTTCCTATCAAAGCAAATCAATGCCAATATTTTCGAGATCCAATTACACTCACTGTGTTTTAATTTGTTTCCCTACAGGGAGGTTTTCCTACCAATGTACCTGACCAATGAGCAGTGAGATGTCAGCAAAGGACATCTCACGAGTCCATGTGCCATGGTGGGAGTGGGAAGCTCCCTTCTGAGGGATGCTGCTAAGAGAGACGCAGAAGCTTTGAGAGGAACTCTAGAGCAAGAAGGCACATTCCTTACAGAAAGGGCAAGTAGGAAAAACAGGTAAGAATCAAATTGCCTAAGCAAATAAAACAGCAGCTGCAGACAGCAGAATGCCAAGGTACTTTGAGGTCATACCCAGTTCCCAGATGCTTAGATTCATCTCGGTTCCTAGCGTATATATTTTCAAAGGAATTAACAAAAAAGTCACCTGCAGAAAACCAGGGCATCCTTGGATTTATTTTCCTATGCAGGTGAAGAAAGTACAAGACTGCTCATTTGGGATTTTCTTTTTTTCTTTAACTCAGTTTGCTACAAAAAAAATGTTTTAGCTTTTTTATTTAATCCTGATAGTGACCCCATATCTAGAAAAATTATGAAACTGCAACACATATTCCAAGTAATAAAAATTGTAAATTACAGGCTCCTGCTCAGTGCACTTCGAAGATTTTTTATTTTGTATACAGATACTCCACCTTCCACTGAAAACAGTAAAAGAAATGTCTGTGAAGTTAGATCAAACCTTGAAGTAAAATTTAGGCTTCTGAATTTTAGATAGATATCATCATTTGGTGTTTTGGTTGTTTACATCTGTGAAATAGTTTACAGCAACAGGTGATCTTTAACATAATCCCACCTAATTACATTTTGGTTCATGGTTAAGGATTTCAGGGCTCTGTGGAAAAGTTTTGAGATACGAGTGTTTGAAGCTTTCAAAAATACCTGACAAAATTAATTAGGATCCTGACACACAGACCATTTTCACAGACTTGTTAAAAGGCAGATCATTCAAAAACATGGAAGTGATGTAGGAAGCTAAGTGTAGTCACATTGGTGACACACCTGCCTGCATAAAGCTTCTGTTGAGATCTGAAAGCTTTTCTGACTTCATAAAACAGTTGTTGTAATTTTGAAGTATGTTGAAATAAAAGCTCCCTGAAGTAAATTTGAGTCTAAAAACTTTACAAATAGCTTTATTATTACCTGGACACATATGACACTTAAAATAGAAGATCTAGGTCTTCATGTAAAGGTGAACATATTTCATTAATACAGACGCATGCTTCCTTCCGATTGCAACAACAGTGTCCAGACTACACGCCTAGGGGATTACTTCCTTTTTTCTCCTAGAAGTCTGAAAACACATGTGGGATTTTTGTTAAGATCCTCTGAGTGGTTTGTAAACATTTTTGTGTTCTGTAAGTATAGTGACTTTTTTTTTCTTTTGTGAAGTTACCAGCCATATTATGCTTTTGGTCTTGTTCTTTTTCCCTCTTTCTGCTTCAGGCTTGGGGTTCTAAGACTTTTTCTTGTGTTTTATCAAATTACATGCTGTAGAAAGGCATACATTTCAGAAACAAATGGATTCAATATGCATGAAAATACATGCCTTTTAAAGAGACTAAATTAGTAGTTCCACTTCTGCCCCTTTTTATTGAAGACAGAACTCTGAGAGATCTCTAGTCTAAAGCACAACTTTACAGACATCAGCACAGCGGGATTTATTTGCATGGAAGTCTGACAGAAAATCAGGGAAACCATCAGCAACAACAAATCTGACAGGAAGGGAGCTGGGGCAACACTAATAAAAATATACAGAAAAGGGGCTTTAAGAATCCATAACTTGTGGACATTTCAAGACTATTATTCACTAGAGTTACTGAGTGCATCTGCATGTTCACAACCATCCATATCTCTAAACATTTATCTTACGAGAACTGGGAATAAGAATTTTTCTCTTAGTGGAAAATTAGTGTTTATTCCTTTTCCAGGCGTTGTGTCTCTCCTTATGAACTGAGAATAAAAGTATGACCAGATATTTTTTCAAAATCGCTTGGGTGCTGCAAAATCACACTACACAGAAAAGGTGAAGCAGAATAGTTGCTCTGTTGCCTAAACACAGAATCATAGAATCATAGAATAGTTTGGGTTTGAAGGGACCTTGAAGATAATCCATCTCCAACCCCCCTGCGATGGGCAGGGACACGTCCCGCTAGATCAGGCTGCCCAAGGCCCCATCCAACCTGGCCTTGAACACCTCCAGGGATGGAGCGTCCATAGCTTCCCTGGACAACCTGTGCTAGTGCCTCACTGCCCTCATTGTGAAGAAATACTTCCTTACGTCTAGTTTAAATCTGCCCCTCCCCAGTTTATATCCATTGCCCCTAGTCCTATCACTACAAGCCTTTGTAAACAGTCCCTCCCCCGGATTTCTTGTGGCTCCCTTCAGGTATTGGAAGGTTTCTAAAAGGTCTTCTCTGAGCCTTCTCTTCTCCAGGCTAAACAGCCCCAAGTCTTTCAACCTGCTCTCATAGCAGAGATGCTCCAGCCCTCTGATCATCTTTGTGACCCTCCTCTGGACCTGCTCCAACAGCTCCATATCCTTCTTATGTCGAGGATTCCAGAACTGGACACAGTACTCCAGATGAGGTCTCACAAAATGTTTCATGGTGTGTTGCATTTTTGTCAGTGTAGATGGAATTGCTATGTACTTTGTACTGTGTCTGTGCTTGCAGAGCTGAATTTCAAAAGAGATAGGTAAAATTTCTGTGGGAAGATGGGACAGAAGGAACTGTGAACATTTCCCTATGGGACAGTGCACATACAACAGCACCTAGTAATCTGTGGACATTTCTCCTTAGCTGTGTGGATGTATCTTAATCTGGAGTCAAACTACTCTGTTGAAATAAGCCTGAGTGATCTGACTACAGGATTCTTCTTGTTGTTTCTGGACCAGACAAAAAAAGGAAAAGGTAAAGTTCCAGTGATGCTTTTCCCATCAAAACTGACCAGGGACTATGTAGATTATGCCTACAGTTCAGCAAGGCGCTTAATTTTATTCCCGACCATTTACATATACTCAAGTCCACCCTTTCTCTGCCTGTTTAAATCTTTCAATGAATAGGATTTTACTGCTTAATGGACTTGGGACTGGACAGGTTCTTTGGGATTTTGCTGAACCCATGCCTAGCCAGTGGGATTTGCAGAGGTGCTCAGCACCTCCCTGCTCCTTAATTTCTGGAGGCTGTAATTTAGAAAGAAATTCTTTAAAATAAGCCCTTCAGTACATGTTTATGAGTTTTCCTGACCAATCACACATGAAGACTGGCCCAGAATTATACTTTATCAAAATAAGCTGCAACCTCAACGGGAGTTGTTGAATCAGACCATGGAAGAAAAAATCAATTGTTGACATAAACATTCAGTTTTCTTTATGAAATTAAATATTTTCTTTTTGAAGTATCTGGAGCTCTCTCAGCAATTGTTGAACACCAAGGAAGCAACAAGTCAGTTCTAACCAGCAGCTAATATCATGCACTTAGCTATGTTGTCCTATTTCCCTAATGCAGTAAAACTGGATGTGTCACAAGAGTTAGTTTTCTTTTACCAATATGTCTACAAGTAAATGGTCACATTTCAACAATGCATAGATGCAAGCCTCCAGCTGAAATTAAATGCTAATTCACACTTTCTTTTAGAGTCTTAATAAAGTTTTTTTGATCAGCAGCTACTCTTTAAAAGACTTTTTTTTAAGTTTTCCTGAATTGGATCATCCATCTCTAGTACGTATTCCAATGGACTCAAGGACTATCTGAATTTAAAAACTTTTTTTTTAATACTTCCTCTCTCAAGTTGTGATTAGATGATTCAGTATTTTAAATGAATGCAACTAATCCAGCCACATTTTACTACATGAATGTGCAGAACCAGAAGTAATTTGCATTCTCCAATTTTTCACAATGTTCTAAGTGCTATGTAGCTGAGAATTAGCTGTTTTGGTTTTTGTCTGCATCTGTTGCCACTCCATACTTCTTCCCATTCACTTCCACCACATACAGTTCTGCAGTTTACCCTCAACTATGTCAGAACCAGAGTATGGACAGGCTGAAGCTGACAGGGTAATTTTATGATTGAACACCATAATCCCAAAAACTTGAAAAAATTTGTCACAATGAATCATGAACCAGATAGGTCCTTCTTATAACTATATTTTGTTTAACAACTTTCCAGCAGATAACCTGGTTATTCATTACTCTACTGCGTCCCAGTCCCTTGGTAACTGGTATAAATGCAATGTAAACATACTTTTAGGCTTCCTTTTTTTTTTTTTTTCCCTGCTGAGCTAGCTAGTTCCTTTTGAGAGGAAAACTGGGTGTGGTGCATGATAGGGAGCGTTCCTTATAGATAGTATAGTTGAGATATTGCAGGTTTATCTCTCTCCATTCCCTAGGTACTTCACTGTCAAACCAGAGGGCTTTGTGCCATCTAACATATGTGTGTCTTTCTGTTAGAAGATTGTTGTGGAGCAAGATCTCCGTGATTAAACATGTTTGAGACTTGAAAATCATGAGGTAAGTATTATCTTAGGCCTGTAGTGGGAGGATGAGAGCCCAACGGTGAACTCTGTTGAGCTCCTCTGGGGCAGTTTGGGGTCCTCATGTACTCTTCATGCTTGCTTCTGAAGCACAGTGTGCTTTCACGGGGGAAGGACTAAGCGCCATGGGAGCACTGTACAAATTTACCTGGAGGAAGGCAAACAAAGTCGTCAAGAGACGTACATATGTGATAACAAGGTAAATATTGAAAACTTGGCCTGTAATATACTAATATAATAGGCTATCAGTAAGGAACAAATAATCAGACATTCATGCTGATTAGGCTTAGAACAGTACCAGCCTGGGCTGATAACATTCCAGCTTCCTGTTGGTACAACTTAGGCTGAATGTGGGGCATTTAAGAGCATATAGGAAAAGTAAGATGTCAAGATCTCTCTGGTTTTTGCTTCCTTAGTTTCCATCAGCCAGATCTGATACTCCTGGAGGAAGAAAGAGCAGTGGTAGCAGGGTGTTGTGTCAGTCCAAAGGCGAAGACATCTCCATCTGCCCCTTTTCCATTAATTCAGAGAGTCTTCATCTTGAGGACATTATATTTTATTAAGTCAGGAAGCTAATGGGATTGTATCACACATTTGACTTGTTCAATTAAAAGTCTAACTTTCCTCATACCTGGGCTATGGATGTTACTGGAGGCATCCGTCAGGTTTGGTAATATGAGTTCTGCTGTGGAAAGGGCATAATTTTTGTCATTTTACTCATAAATCACACTGCCTCATGCTCTTGTACTCTGAAAGCAGTGCTGCTTTGATCTCTATTTCCCTAAAATCTCGTCACCTCTGGGCCACAGCCTCCCATGTTGTGAACAAACACTATCTTGCAGTATTCCTTTCTGAACGTTGTAGGATGACAAATTACAGGAGGTTGACTTTGTTTCCCTGTGTTTTTCCTAGGATGTTTACACACTTGAAGGCCATGTCATCCTCCTGGGGGACTTCAACCACCCTGACACATGCTAGAAAAGTAGCATGGCAAGCTGTACGCAATTGAGGAGACTCCTGGAGTGTAGTGAAGACAATTTCTTAACCCAGTTAATAGAGACTCCCATCCAAGGGGATGCAATACTGGACCTGAAGAACATGAATAGAAGTGAACTCATCAGTGACATCAAGGTCAGAGGCAGCCTGGGCTGCAGAGACCACACATTGGTGGAGTTCAAGGTGGACTGGAAGAAGGGTAACACTGTGCCCATTTTTGAAAAGGGTAGAAAAGACGACCCTGGGAACTACCGACCTGTCAGCTTCACCTCCGTGCCTGGGAATATCATGGAAAAGGTTGTCTTAGAAGCTATGCTATAGCATATGGAGGACAGGGAGGGGATTAGAGACAGCCAGTATGGCTTCATGGAGGGCAAATTCTGTATGACCATGCTGGTGGCTTTCTCTGATGGGTAGCCACAGCATTGGACACAGGAAAACCAACGGCTGTCATCTATCTAGACTCCTGTAGAGCCTTTGACACTGTCCCCCACAACATCCTTCTCTCTGTATTGGAGTGATATGGATATGACTGATGAACTGTTTGGTAAGAGATTAGTTGGACGGTCATATTCAGAGATTAATGGTCAATAGCTTGATATCCAGATAGAGATCCGTGACAAATAGTGTCCCTCAGGGGTCTGTACTGGGACCAGTGCTGTTTAATCTTCATCAATGATATTGACAGTGAGGTTGAGTGCACCCTCAGCAAGTCTGCAGATGATGGCAAGCTGAGTGATGTAGTTGCCACACCAGAAGGATGGGATGTCATCCAGAAGGACCTGGACAGGCTAGAGAAGTGAGCCTGCGAGAACCTCATGAGGTTCAGCAGGGCCAAGTGCAAGGTCCTACACCTGGCTTGGGGCAATCTGCAGTTTCAGTTCAGGTTGGGAGTCGATGTGAAAGAGAGCAGCCCTGGAGAGAAAGATTTGGGGGTGCTGATTGATGAGAAGCTCAACATGAGCTGGCAATGTGCGCTCGCAGCCCAAAAGGCCAACCATATCCTGGGCTGCATCAAAAGAAGCGTGGCCAGCAGGTCAAGGGAGGTTATTCTGCCCCTCGGTTCCTTCTTTTGTGAGACCTCATCTGGAGTACTGTGTTCAGTTCTGGAATCCTTAGCGTAAGAAGGATATGGAGCTGTTGGAGCAGGTACCAAGGAGGGCTACAAAGATGATCATAGGGCTGGAGCACCTTCCATATGAGGACAGGCTGAGAGAGTTTGGTTTGTTTAGCCTGGAGAAGAGAAGGCTCAGAGGAGACCTTATAGCAACCTTCCAGTACCTGAAGGGGGCTCCAAGAAAGCTGGAGAGGGACTGTTTACAAAGGCTTGGAGTGATAGGAGTAGATGAAGTCGGTCCTGTCGGTTAAATCAGTTAAGTCGGTTAAGTCTGGTTAAGTCAGTTAAATCAGTTAAGTTGGTTAAGTCTGGTTAAGTCAGTTAAGTCTGGTTAAGTTGGTTAAGTCTGGTTTTGTCGGTTAAATCAGTTAAGTTGGTTGAATCTGGTTAGTCAGTTAAGTCAGTTAAGTCTAGTTAGTCGGTTAAATCAGTTAAGTTTGTTAAATCTAGTTAGTCAGTTAAGTCAGTTAAGTCTAGTTAGTCGGTTAAATCAGTTAAGTTGGTTAAGTCTAGTTAGTCGGTTAATTCGGTTAAGTCTAGTTAGTCGGTTAAGTTGGTTAAGTCACTTAAGTCTTGTTAAGGAGGTTAGGTTGGTTGAGTCGATCAAGTCTCATTAAGTCGGTTAAGTAGGTTAAATCGGTTAAGTCAGTTTAGTCAGTTAAGTCTCGTTAAGTCAGTTAAGTCTCGTTAAGTCAGTTAAGTCTTGTATAAGTCAGTTTAGACTGGTTTAGACTGTTAAGTCTTGTATAAAGTGGTTAGGTCTGGTATAAGGCAGTTAAGTCTGGTTAAGGCAGTTAAGTCTGTTTAAGTCGTTAAGTCAGTTAAGTTTAGGTCGGTTAAGTTGGTTAAGTCTGGTTAAGTCAGTTAAGTCAGTTAAGTCTGGTTAAGTAGGTTAAGTTGTTTTAGTTGGTTAAATCGGTTAAGTTGGTTTAGTCTGGTGAAGTTGGTTAAGTCAATTAAGTCTGTTTAAGTCGGTTAAGAAGGTTAAGTCGGTTAAGAATGTTAAGTCAGTTAAGACTGGTTAAGTTTGGTAAAGTCAGTTAAGTCGGTTAAGTCTGATAAAGTCTGTTAAGTTGGTTAGTGTGTTTAAGTCGGATAAACCTGGTATAAGGTGGTTAAGTCTGGTTAAATCAGTTAAGTCTTGTTTAAGTCCGTAAAGTCGGTTAACTCTGGTTAAGTCAGTAAAGTCGGTTTAGACAGGTTTACACTGGTTATATCTGGTAAAATGTAGTTAAGTCTGGTATAAGGCAGTTAAGTCTGGTAAGCTCGGTTAACTCGAGTTAAGTCAGTTAAGTCAGTTAAGTCTGGTTAAGTTGGTTAAGTCTGTTAAGGCGGTTAAGTCGGTTGAGTCAGTTAAGTCTGGTTAAGTCAGTTAAATCAGTTAAGTCGGTTAATTCTGGTTAAATTGGTCAAGTCTGGTTAGGTCAGTTAAGTCAGTTAAGTTGGTTAAGTCTGGGTGAGTTAGTTAAGTCGATTAAGTCAGTTAAGTCTGGTTAAATCTGATTAAGTCGGTTAAGTCAGTTATGTCTGGATGATTCAGTGAAATCTGTGTAAGTTAGTTAAGGTGGTTAAGTCAGTTAAGTCTGGTTGAGTCCTTTTAGTCTGGTTAAGTTGGTTAAGTCGTTTAAGTCTGATTAAGTTTGTTAAGTCGGTTAAGTCAAGTTGGTTAAGTCAGTTGAATCCCTTAAGACAGTTAAGTCGGTTAAGCCTTGTTAAGTTGGTTAAGTCTGTGAAATCAGTTAAGTCTGGTTAAGTCAGTTCATTCTGATTTAGTCAGTTCAATTGGTTAAGTTGGTTAAGTGTTAAGTCTAGTTAGTCGGTAACGTCAGTTAAGTCACATAAGTCTTGTTAAGGAGGTTAAGTCAGTTAAGTTGTTTAAGTAGTTTAAGTCTGTTAAGTCAGTTAGGTCTGGTTAAGTTGGTTAAATCAGTTAAGCCAGTTAAGTCTGGTTAAGTCGGTTAAGTCTGTTAAGTCTAGTTAGTTGGTTAAGTCAGTTAAGTCACTTAAATCTTCTTAAGGAGGTTAAGTCAATTGAGTCGGTTAAGTCAGTTAAGTGGGTTAAGTCTGCTTAAGTGGGTTAAGTCTGTTAAATCTAGTTAGTTGGTTAAGTCTGGTTAAGTCAGTTAAGTCAGTCAAGTCAGGTTAGGTTGGTTAAGTCGGTTAAGTCTGGGTAAGTTAGTTAAGTCGATTAAGTATGTGAAGTCGGTTAAGTCAGTGAAGTCATGTTAAGTCTGATTAAGTCAGTTAAGTCGGTTAAGTTGGTTTAGTCCGGTTAAGTCAGTTAAGTCAGTTAAGTCGGTTATGTCTGGCAAGGTCAGTTAAGTCAGTTAAGTTTGTTAAGTCAGTTAATTCTGGTAAAGTTGGTACATAGATTAAATTGATTAAGACTGGCTTAGGAACTGTCAGCTTCTGGACTGGACAGGCGCACTGTTTCCTGGGTGGAAAACTGGTTGGATGGCTGCTCCCAGATAGTGGTGGTAAATGGCGTTAACTCCAGCTGGAGGCCAGTTACAAGTGGGGTTCCCCAGGGCTCAGTGCTGCATCCAGCCCTTTTCAATGTCTTTATCAATGACCTGGATGAAGGCATTGAGGGCACCCTTAGCAAGTTTGCGAATGACACTAAGCTGGGTGGAAGTGTTGATCTGCTGGAGGGTCGGGAGGCTCTGCAAAGGGATCTGAACAGGCTGGACTGCTGGGCTGAGTAAAATGGGATGAAATTTAACAAGGCCAAATGCCAGGTCCTGCACTTGGGGCGCAACAACCCTACACAGTGCTACAGACTAGGAGAAGTCTGTCTAGAAAGCTGCGCGGAGGAGAAGGACCTGGGGGTGTTGATTGATAGCTGACTGAACACAAGCCAGCAGTGTGTCCAGGTGGCCAAGAAGGCCAATGGCATCTTGGCTTGTGTCAGAAATGGTGTGACCAGCAGGTCCAGGGAAGTGATTCTGCCCCTGTACCTGGCACTGGTGAGACCGCTCCTCAAATCCTGTGTTCAGTTCTGGGTCCCTCACCACAAGAAGGATGTTGAGGCTCTGGAGCGAGTCCAGAGAAGAGCAACAAAGCTGGTGAAGGGGCTGGAGAACAGGCCTTATGAGGAGCGGCTGAGAGAGCTGGGGTTGTTTAGCCTGGAGAAGAGGAGGCTGAGGGAAGACTTCATTGCTGTCTACAACTACCTGAAAGGAGATTGTGGAGAGGAGGGAGCTGACCTCTTCTCCCAAGTGACAGGGGACAGGACAAGAGGGAATGGCCTCAAGTTCTGCCAGGGGAGGTTCAGACTGGATATCCGGAAAAAAAATTTCACAGAAAGGGTCATTGGGCACTGAACAGTCTGCCCAGGGAGGTGATTGAGTCACGTCCCTGGAGGTATTTAAAAGACAGGTGGACGAGGTGCTAAGGCACATGGTTTAGTGGCAGATAGGAATGGTTGGACTCAAAGTTTCAAGAGGTCTTTTCCAACCTGATGATTCTGTGATTCTTCTTATTAGCATGATTTATCTTGTTTTAGTAACCTCAAAGTCTTACTTCTTTCTTTTTTTTTCTGCCATGTTACATGTTCCTGTGCTAAAATTTTACAATATAAATGACTTTGGATCTAGGAACACAGAAGTTTTTCTGGGGATGCGGAGGGCTATAGTGATTTACTGCCTTGCACTCCAGTGGCCTATTAGACCCCTCTTTCCAAGAGGCAGTACCTCTTATAGAAGTCTGTCTACATGGATGTGTAGTTAAATGTATAAAGAAACAGGATATGTCTTTGCCTGCAGTACGAGATATTAGTCAGAGGTATATATATTATTTCTTCTACCACAGGTCATCTCATGTTCATAAAATGGTTGCATTTCTTTGGAGAGTAGATTTTGTGGAAGGCTGACATATGTGACCTCTTAGTCCAGATATTGCCTTGTGTCATCTGGAATTCACTTCTTGTTTTTCATATAAATTAAAAAAATCAAAACAGGTTACTCTGTTCTCTCTCACAGAAGTTCATGAACAACTGAGTCTCAGTGTACGTATAACAAGAACAGAGATTGAGGAGAAATCCATGTCTCCCCTTCAGGGCTGGTATTTTTATTTGTTAACCATGTCCTTATTTTAGTAAAATTGAAACATGATTGTTGCTCAAGAATGCTACAAATGGCTATAGTAGGCCTGCTACTCTTTTAAAAAAATTGTAATTCTTTTTCAGATGTATTTTTGGGCCGTAAAGGCCTTTGTTTGCCACAACAACAACTTTGAACAGGACATGCCTCACAGCAAAGTCTAGCAAGAGCAACATCATCCTGCCTTTCTGTTTTTGAAGTTCTCTGTCCAGATTGAACTTTAGATATGTGGATGAACCACAGCACAAACCTTTTCCTCATCCTGCCTTTATCTGCTTTTAGTTGGTAATCACCTTTGGAAAAAAATGCAACACTTCCACTCTCTGTCCTTCAGCTTTTTCATCTAAGAAGTTGCCCATAAATGTAGCAAAAACTGTATCTCAGAGAAGCTGAGAGAAGTAAGTTTGCAAAGTGCTATGAACTGCTGGAATGAAGCAAGTGTGTTCAGGGAACACTGGTGCTCTTGGACAACTCTTCGCAGACAACCAAGCATGATGTTATCAAAAGAGAACAACCTGATTCTCTCATTGTTTGGACAGCAACAACTGATGTTAGGTAAGAGTTTTCCACTAGCAGCCAATCGTTTGCTATCTGAAATCCTTGCTAAGGCTAAGAATCATAAGTCTGCTTTGGGATAGTTCTGTGCTATCGTCCTTATGCTTGTTTGACCAAACCCTACCAAAGATATTCTTTCATCATTGCCTCACATTCCTGTGGCATGTAACAATAATTTCTGGGGATAAGGAATCCAGGATTTTACATCCCTAAAGTGGAAAGCAGGAGAAAGACTGAAGAGGGCACATTACACAGAAAATATGTACTCTTTAAAACTGCCGTATGGTGAGATTTTTATTAGGAAGTCACTATAGTGAACTTCTCTGAAGCCGCAGTGTTAATCTGAATTATGTGATTCAGATCATTGGGAAAGCGAACAAGTAAATTGACATGAAGTCTCAATTTCCATTTAACTCCTGGAATGGGTATGTTTTTCATTCTTATTTAAAAAGAAGGCAGTATAAAAGACAATGGAAACTTTTACTTTTCCCCATTCTTCTCTGTTCTTTCTGTCTCCCTTAGAAGAACCACAAAGGAAATAAAAAATATTTTAAACCAGTTGGAAAATTTTGGGTTGGAAAAATACATAAATGTGCTAAAAAATTACAAAATAGTAGTCTCAAAGCTAAAGAATGACAGTTTCATCAATTTAATATGTTAAAAAAAGCACTATGGTGAGGATTTGTTGTTCCTCTAGTACTCCTTTCCCTTTTCAAAGGAAGAACATGTGGCAGTGAAGTTGCTTGAAGTTCAGCCATACCGTTCTTGCTTGTGTTAAATATTTTCTCTTTCTAGCAAGATGATCGCACAGCTAGATTTCTAGCTGATATACACCATTTCTAAGGTTTCCTTAATCCTTTCTTGGGAATGATTTTCTAGTGAAATGTATTAGACGACCCCTCTTGAAGACTGGAGGTCTGTGGTCACATGCACAATGCCAGATATGGTAGGATGAGTCTTTTGAATTTGCAGTACCTACAGTGCACAACAAGGTAAGTGTAAAGCTGGGCTCTTGCCCAAATGGCTTTTCCTAAATTAATCCTTACAATATGGAAGTTGTGGCATTGCCCCCTCCTCATCAGTAGCCAGGGAAATTAAATCCAAACTTTTCCCAGTGGGATGGTGTGACATAAGGCCACCAAAACCTTGGTTATGCATCAGAGGACTGGAGTTCAGTTGCGTTGTGTTCTGTCCCACCTCATGGTCCAGCCTCCCAGCCAAGCAGCCTTTGCTCCATTCAGCTGCTTGGAATACAGTGGGGTCCTGAAGGATGGGAAGCATGGTCTGGCAGAGGACTAGCACATAGTGAAGAGATGCTGGTGGCAGAAGCAGATAGAGAAATGAATGTTCCTCCTGACCAAATCCAAAATACTTTTGGAATCTGAGTCTCTTCTGTCCAAGCTGAATATGAGAGAGCTGAAGAAGGCTGGCTTACTGACATACATACTGAAATATGAAGACTGTATGTGCATTTCCTCTGTGTAAAGCAGATTTTTCTTCAAAAAGTGTATGTGAGATCGCTTTTAATTGGAAAATAGAAATCTGCTAGCTGGAAAGCAGTTGTTAGAGATATTTTGTACACAGGAAAACTCTAAGAAACACAATTATTTCACTCTCAAACATTGTAAAATCAAAACATTCTGTAACAACAACTCTGCCTACTGAATTTCAGCCCTAATATTAAACCTAAAATTAAATCTAAAATAAAAGCCTAAATTAAATATAAAATTAAAAGTATCAGGGAACATGCTTTGTGAGAAAGATGCCCATATCTTTCTTGTTCTCAATGCAGCTAAGTGCTTACAGACTCTACTTTTCAACGCACATCTGTCTCCCTGGCTTCCTTTGCTTATTTGCTTGCCCATTAGATTTTGACATTAAGATTTTTTGGTTGAGCAACTATTCTGCCACATACACATAAAGTAAAATATCCATGACACAAAATCTTGGAAGTGTATCCATGACACAAAATCTTGGAAGTGATGGTTTTGTGAGCATTGCTGAAATGCTTTTATGCAGTCTATGTGTGAAACTTCATTGATTACAATTTTATCTAGCTATTCAATATGCAAAATTTCTTGTGGGTGTCATGAACTGAAATATTACATTTCTGTGATACTCTGGCAATGACCATCTACAAGATATGTTGGAAATTACTTTATTGGCAAATAAGACGATGTTTTGTATGAAACAATACTGGCTCTTCACTGACCTGCTGGAATCTGCCAGATATTACTATATTCTTTTTATGGTTGTGTTATTCAGCTGAGGAAGATGGTCTCACTGTTTTGTATTTTTTTTTTTAATGCACAACCTGCCTGACCTGCCTTCTATTGAAATCCACTTTCAAAATTAATTGCAGTGTTGTGCTGAGGGTTCTGTTCTGGAATGGCAAATGTCAGTTTGGGAAGGAAGGGAGGGACATAAGTGTGGAAAATTTCAAACACACCTGGAAGTCAATGGATATTGAGTTTCAGAGTACCTTAAGTGCTTTTAAAAATCCCACCCAGTTTGCAATTGAAATCTCTGGAGGATCGTTGCCTTTCTCTTACTAGGAACAATACATTTTATGTACGTAAAACTGACCACTCAAAAAATGTCTTTTCAGCAATTACAACAACTTCTTTTTGCTAACAAACTTAGTTCCTCTCACTTGTAATGATTTAGATTTCCTCCAGCAAGGCAGGATGCAAAATTCCTTTCTGATTTCATTACCTTTCTGAATGTTTCAAACATTCATGGAGCTATAAGACCATGAGGCGCCTTTGTAACTGCATAACAGCAGGCTGTAAAACCTCCTCTAGTTCAGCTCTGTAATTTGTAATCAAACAAGGCTGAGCAAATTGAACTGTGCCTGTCTTTTTGACAGGAATCCCATTCTGATTTGAAGGCACAGGTGGCTAGAAAATTATTTACCATTTGCCATTTGCAGTGGCAGATCGCAGGCTGAGGGTAATGACTCTCCCAACCACAGTACCATGCTCCACAGTCTCTGTGTGTGTGTCTGTGTGTGTGTGTGTTTGTGGTACCTTTTACAGGAACAGTTTCACATCTTAGCTTAAAGCTGAGAAATGGTTGATGGCATTTCCAAATGTTCATATGGCTGGTTAGAGCTCTGGAGGGCAGGTTCTGTGGGTCTTGTTGCATTTGTTAATGTTTCTTTGATGGATGGAGGCATAAAGTATACATCATTTATAATAACATAATCCACGTATGAGAAAGATCTGTTCACAGTAAGGCTATGGTACAGCTGTACCCTAAACTTGGCTTTATGGCTCCAAGGAGATTGTTAGAAGTACTGTGATCCCAAGAGGTACAGTCACTTTTGCATAAGCTCACTCTTCTGGATTGAGGTGGAACAAACTGCTTTTACTGGCTGACTTTGTATCAGCAAGCTTTAGGCCAGATGAGATACCATTTGTTATTCTGCAAGCTTTATGCCTAATCACTTTCTATGACTCCTTTCACAGACAGCATGAGGACAGAAAAGCCTCTATCTTACAAACTGAGTGTATACATCTAAAATGTGGTGATTTTGTGCTTGCTGCTGAGTGAGGTGACAATAGGCAGAGTTATTAAACCTACCTGTGGGATCACTGCTTGCAGGGTTGTGTTGGAAAGGTGGTAGGTAGTCACACATTGCTTCATCTCTGTGACAAAGAGTATGTATTGATCAGGATGCTGGAATGGACAACAGTTAAGAGAAGCAATGTCTAAAACTACCATAGCTTGTTCCCAGAATGTAGCAAAGGATCTTGCCTGTGTCTTTGGGAGATGTACCCATCCAAAGTGGATGACATCTACTGTGTACACCTATACGGAGCTTTGATTCAGTCTTCTGGGATGTTTGACAGTGAGAAGTTAAGGCAATAGGATGAGCATGACTGCTGGACCAGCTCTGTGGTGTTGCTCCATTTCTGCAGAGTGGAAGTCTACAGAGAAATATTTTTATTTGCTATGGGAAATTAATCAAGAATTTGCTTTTGTGTCAGAAATTCAGTTTTGAAGGCTTTGTAGGTCTTTTGTTGATGAAGACATGAAAAGCTGAGAGAATTATAATTATTTTAGAAACAGAAGCAAAGGACTGATTCAATATAAGGGAGGTTTCACAGAGTAGCTGAGATACAAATGAGGTGCATGACTGTAGAGGGAGGCAACTCATCACCAGCAAAACAAAGAGGAATAAAGGAATGGAGAATAAGTAGCACCAACAACCTTATCCCTGTGTCCTCCAGTAACTAGCCAGTTAATTGATTCACTATATGCCATGGTGCTCAGCATTCATATTTAACATATGGGAAAATGAGAACCTACCCAGTCAACATAACACACTAAGGTAGGAATGGTTTTAAGAATGGTTAAAGGTCTGTGAGAGAGACATTCGCAGAACAAATAAAGGAATGAGAGAGCAGACAGCAGTCAAAAAAGCCTGTGTATCTGCAAGGTATGCCAAGAGGCTGGTGGGGAAGGCATATCCTTTTAGTTCATTTTGTATGGCCTTGAGACACTTGTAGCTGCTGTTGTCTTTCAGCTGAGAGAAAGATCCCTCTGATCTTCTTCATGCTGTTTTATCACTTGTGCTGTGAATGCAGAGGATAGTTTATCATGTGTGGAGGTGGGCTGGCTCCTCAGGCAAGGACCTGACCAATTACACTGTGCCCATGAGAATCAGGAAAGTGTTGCATTTTGAGCCAAGAGTGGAAATACGCTAGGTACTCAGGTGAGTGCTTTTACATACAGAATCGTGTGTTAAAGGGCATGAGGAGTATATAGAAAGTGCTGCTTGAACTGTATGCAAAGCTGTATTAAGGAAGCCATATCTCAGTTCGGTCGTTTTCTTTAAGGGGAACTCCTAAACATCTTTATGAAGGCAATATGAATTCAAAGATTCCTCAATACTAACATACTAATGTATATTTGAAGTTATGCATTTAATTCATAGGGTAAATTCAAATCTTTAAACCATTTCCACTGAAAAAGCTCAGAAAACACAATTTGTGTTTAATTTGCTGTGGATTGCAAATTCATAAGTGCCTAATACTTTAATTTTCTTTTTAATGCTTACCTGTTGGCCCAACTCAAAAACACCAAAACAGAATTTTGGCATGAGTTTTGATGTGAATTTTCCTTGAAACACAGTAGTTTTCAGCAAGGTACCGAAGAAAGTGGAATTAAATCAAGTTGAGAAGGATTTAGTTAGAAGGATTTACAGCATGCCTTAGGATATGATGTGAGGTCCTTCTGTTGCCAGCTAAGGTGAAGGTTTGTTGTGGGGAGCAAAGGATGTTCTGGTAGTTAAAACAAATCAGGGACTGAACTGTTGAGATCTGGCTTTGATTCCCAGTACATCCACAGGTTTTCTGTGTGGCCTCAAACAATGTAATTGTTTTGTACTTCAGCTCACTCTAAAGAATGACATTTTTACTGCCATTTACTGACTCTGCAATCTGCTTGGAATATAAATGCTTTGTGATTCAGACCATTTTCCAAGGGTACAGTGATATATAAGCATCTCATGCCAGAAATCCCGTCAGGAGCTAGGACAAGAGATGCTGAAAAGAGAGCAGGGTAGCTAAAGGAATTTTTGTTTCTGTTTGGGATCTGTTGCAGAGCAGTTAACATCACTATTGAAACTGCTACCTAATAAAAAAGCTTTCTTGTCTACTGAGAGTAAACCTTACTGTTGGTCAAAACATAAGGATCTGAACCATGCCTTACAGATCAGATCTTGAGGCTGCCAGCTTTCAGGAGTTTTTTTCTCTGTCCTTTATTCTTTTTTTCTGCTTAAGAATCTTTTTGCCTGGTTTTATCCATTGGCAAAATTCTGACTGTGTGGAAAATGCCAGAATTAATGACATAGTTTGAGGAGCTGCCCAAGTGGTAAACTTTGGCTGAAAAACATAAGTGTATTTATTTTCTCTTTTTTTATTTTGTTTGTTGCTTTAAACACATTTTTTTGTAATTCCCAGCACGAAGACTTGTAAACTGCCAGGCCACAATGCAGCAGATGCCTCTTTACTTAGACTTTCTATGATGTAATAAGGCACCTTAGCACTAAATTGCCTTGGTTTTATCTTGTGATTGGGATAGATTTAGAAATGGACTAGCTGGCCTATCAGGTAATAAATTACTTGCTTTTTAAATTATCTTTAACATAATTTTTACACTGGCATAACTCTGAACTTAAGTGTTTTCATTCTTGATGAAGCACATGAGAGAAAGCTCAGGGTCAAAAAGTTTCAGAGGAAATTTCATCTTATCAATTCAACATGATTTATGATTCTTGATTTCAAATGTAGCGCAACATTTTCCTGACTGTAGTTCACAAATCCTTAAAAGTACTGTTCTTGTCCTCAGATGAACCTTTGCAAGGAAGGAAAAAGAGAAGGAAGGACAGAGCTGCAGGAGAAATTTATCACTTCACTCTGGTGAGTTTTCCTTGGTATTTACTATTTACTAGGACATGATTTTAACTACATGGAACAGATTTGTTTCTTGCAGCCCCTCAATAATCTACAAATTAATGCTATACAGTTCTGGACTGGAAAGAAGTAAACTTCACACAGTCTTCCATGGGGAGTTCTTCACCAGTGTCATTCTCATTAGCTAAAGGAACCAAATGCTAGTCTACAGCCCTTGGGTCCAAGAAACAGTCTGAGAAACATCCACCTTGGGCACATCTGGGTGACAAATTGAATCTGTTGAATTCCATCCCCGCATGGGACACCTTAAGAAAAAACATGATGACCTACCTGTATTGTTAATGAAAATAGAGGCTATAGCTGTCTTTACACACTAAGAAATGAAAGGCTGTGTTTTAGAGTAGGGATTTAACGATAAGTCATGAAACATGACCTGGTGGTATTTGTGATAAAAGAAGCTCTGGGAGTTCTGTCCCAAGGCTTTGAGCAGTTTAACACCATGCTCAAATAAAGTAATAAGTATGGTTTAACCTATATGCTCTTTATGCAGGGATTCACTTGTTTGTATATTTCCTTATAAGCATTTATGAAATAGACATTATTCTATATACCATTAAGATGAAATTGTTTGATCATACTGTCTATTAATTTTTTCATCTCATCCTGTCCTTGGGACAGGACTCACTCTTTTGTCTGTCTGCCCAGGTCCAGGGTAAGACAAGATTACTGTGAAATAAGGAGTGACATTTCGGGGCTGCAAAAGTGAATGGATTAAAGGCATCCAGCAGGCATGGTAATAATGGCTTGATTACTACTAATAATTTAAGTCAGGCAGTGAAGTTTGCCAGCAGAGCAAGTATACTCTTAATATTTACTTTGGTAAATCTGCTCCTCCAAAGAAAACCATGAGGATTTCTAATCTAAAATCTCATCCTTGCTTGGCTGTGACTCTAATGCTATATTGTGGTAAAAGCAGGTCCATATAATTTCTGCATAACTTTAATGAGTTTTCTTAAATACTTTTAACCCAGGAGACTTTGGTACAAACTGTGCTTAGGAGGTAGTGAAATTCTACATTACTCTTATGTAAATATCATGGAGAAAGCTTGGTTTTACCTGTTTGGATGAAAAGAACCATTATGTCTTGATACTTTGGTAAAGCCTGGTGACCTAGTCGGGCAAGAAAACAGAGAGGTCCGACTTTGGTCTGACACAGTGCAGATGCACACTGTCCAGGAAACAAAAAAAAAACCCCAAGGGCTCACACTGCTAGAAATGATAAATTATTTGATTTGCAGATACTTAATTCTCAGGAACAATAGGGTGGGTAACCTGCATGACAAACCCCCAAACTTGTTTGGGAAACTAAGAGACTTATGGCTTTGGCCAATTAGTTGGTTCTGGTGGCACCTGGCAGTAGTCCTAGGTTATTTTCAATTCTCTCTCTCTGAAGTTTTATATCTGCAATGATGCTTCATCACAAGGAGCCTTCAATAAATCATAACCAGTGAGCTTTTGGCAGTCCTGAAATGTTTCAAATGCAGCATGAGTAGCCTGGGAATCTAAAGCATGGCTCTTTACCACTTTAGGATCAAATTTCTATCTCCAAGCTAACTTCCCTGTTGTAAAACGTACAGCACATGTATGCTGTCTTGGAAAGAAAACTCACTGAAGATCTAGTTTTACTATGGAGTTGGTTCATTTAGGTCAAGTTTTACACAGATTTTGCATTCTTCTTTCCTCTTTTTAATAAAATACTTTTTTTTAGCAGGCAGACAAGCCTTTACATGCCAAATCTCCTCCTGCTTGGGAGGAGGATAATTATGCTACTAACTATAGGTTGGAGGATAGGCTAGGGTGAGCTGAGGACAGCGTGGCAGGAGCTTGAGCCTGGAACGGCTTTTTTTCTGCCAGCTTATGGTAGGAAATTATAGTAGGCTTCAGAGCAGAAATCTGTTGCTGCAGTTAATAGGGTATAGTAGGATGACAAGAACAGGGAGGTGGCTTGTGGGAACTATAGAAGTTCATCAGTTTTCTGCCTCTCTGAAAATAACTTGAGCATATTCCTTGGGCAATTGATACATTTATTCTCATGATTTTTGCTTTTCTTCATAATGAGAACAGGCTTTAACTTTTAAATTTTACTGTTAGATTGAAGTGGCAAGTTTTAATCACTAACATCTGGAATTATGCTGTATGTATACTGGTCAGAGCAATACAAACATTTCCTCTGCAATTACTGGTTAAAATAATGCAAAATTTATAAACATACCAGCTTTTGGAGTCCTATGTTAATATGTAGTATAAGGGTTTCATTTTGACAGGAAGTAAGAATAAGAAAATAAGAAAAAAATAGTGCTTCTTGCTTCAACATTCTTATTAAAAACATCCTTAAGGATGGTTTGTTAACTCAGTCTCTTCCTGAACCAGTATGTGCTGTCAAAACAGCCTCAGGCTTGTAACTAGCCAGAACTGATCAGTTACTTACATTGGTTAAACAGCACTTACTTATACACAACAATCCAAGAAGAACAAATGGATGTGACAGAATTGAAGTACGCTGTATCCACGAACAGACTGTGAAGCAGACAATGGAGGCAGACACAACTGCATACACCTAGCCTGCTTAGGAGAACTAGACAATGCAGTATAAAGAATGGCAAATGTAAAATTGGTATGAACACTATAAAAACCACAAAAATGCAGTTCAAATCCAGAGTTGCACCAATATTACTCTGCTCCAATAGAGAAATAAGACATCCACCCACCTCTACAAACATCACCTTTGGAGCTACAGACGTAGAAGTATATTATTTACACACAACTTGCAGGCATTTTTATTCCACTCTGGAGATGCACTGAGATTTCATATTGGGAGAAAAGGTAATTTATACCTACACAAGGCCTTTTTTATTCCTCTAGAATGAATCAAGAAAGATCTTTAATTATAAGGCAGAAATAAACTAGTAATGTACACTAGTGTAGGGTGAGTTTTGTCACCAGAAGAAATTCTTGATAGCAGTGTAGGGGTAGGACTCTCAACAGTCATTCCTTTCACATTACCTTTCACAGTGTCTTCCAAGTGTATTTTTCACATATGATTTTTTTTTTTTATTTGGGAATTAAATAATGGCAGAAAAAACTTGCAAGAACTTTTGGCAACAAAAGTAAAGCTATTTAGTCTGTTAGTATATCTGAGAATTAACTTCGGGCTTTTCTGGCAAAGGAGTGTTGAGAACTGGTGATCTCAATTGTGCTCCTAAGCAGTAAGCTTCAGGTGAAAAACATTTACAAGACTTGTTGGGAGATCCCTTAAATTCTGATAACACTAGTTTTAGGCAACCTCATGGCCCTGAATGTCAGTTTCTCTTGATCAGAATGGGTGTGATTTGGACGATCCATCCATAACCTCAAATACATGCTGTGCTACTCCTCCCCAAAGTGTAAACGGCTATGCAGTGTTCAACCTCTGCGTCAGTCATGACAGATGGTTTTTCCATGTAATCAGTAAGGATTTTGTTATGTGGCTTCATATGACAAGTGGTAACTCGGAACAAAAAGTTCTATACTGGAAGACAGAGCAATGAAGAGTGCTCTATAGAAGGGTCTTTCTGGAGAAGAAACTGTGATTCCCATAGGCACTACCAAGATACGGAGCTGAAACATGGGCCAAAATAATCCACATGCAGTCCCAGATGAAAAAAATAAGGGAAGAGGTGCAACAAATTAAATGAGGATAGAAATTAAAGTCTCTCCAAATTGGCCTGAGCTTCAAAAAATAAAAAAGAAATTTTCTGAATCGAATCTGTTTGCATGCTGGCTCAAAAGATTTGGTTCTGTTCTCACCCTCCCTTGAAAATCGCCTCCTGCTGTTATCATCACAGTGACACTTTTTGGCATCTAGAAGGCCTTCAGTTTGTTATGAATATTTCTTCAGTGAGTCAGAAGGGCTATGTTCCACCCAAGTGAGGCTGAGAGACTTTCAGGTTGACATCAGAGTTTTTAAAGTCCCTCAGCTTTTGTTATCTTGCAATAATTAAATGAAGGAAGGAATGAAGGAAGGAAAGAAGGAAGGAAGGAAAGAAGGAGGGAAGGGAAGGGAAGGAGGGAGAAAGAATGAAAGGAAGAATGAAAGGAAGGAAGGAAGGAAGGAAGGAAGGAAGGAAGGAAAGAAGGAAGGAAGAAAGAAAGGAAGGAAGGAAGGAAGGAAGGAAGGAAGGAAGGAAGGAAGGAAGGAAGGAAGGAAGGAAGGAAGAAGGGATGGAAGAAAGAAAGGAAGGAAGGAAGGAAGGAAGGAAGGAAGGAAGGAAGGAAGGAAGGAAGGAAGGAAGGAAGGAAGGAAGAAAGAAAGAAAGAAAGAAAGAAAGAAAGAAAGAAAGAAAGAAAGAAAGAAAGAAAGAAAGAGAAAGAGAGAGAAAGAGAGAGAGAAAGAGAGAAAGAGAGAAAGAAAGAGAGAGAGAAAGAAAGAGAGAAAGAGAGAAAGAGAGAAAGAGAGAGAGAGAGAAAGAGAGAAAGAGAGAAAGAAAGAGAGAGAGAAAGAAAGAGAGAAAGAGAGAAAGAGAGAAAGAGAGAAAGAGAGAAAGAGAGAAAGAAAGAGAGAAAGAGAGAAAGAAAGAGAGAGAGAAATAAATAAAGAAAGAAATAGGGAAAAGGGAATACTTTATCAGATATTTATTGGGATTTGTATGCAATGACAGGAGCTGGAGATGGGATTTCTAGGTAACTAGATGTAACAGTATCCGTCACAACTTCCTCTCAGCGAGCTTTCTGACCCAACTTCAAACCAGCTGGAAACTTGTAATCAAAGTTTAGGCTTTCTGTCTCATTCTCTTTATTAAGAGTTGGGTTAAATCATCTGTTGGTAAGGTTTCAAGTACCTCTGTTAAGTCATTGAAGAATAGTGCCATTGTGATTGAGTACTGCATCAAGTATTTACAGAAAGGCCAAGATCCATCCATCCATCCAGATTATTGGGTTTGCTCCATAGAGCATTTGCTGCTATTGCTATGCAGTCAAAATAATGAAATAGCTAGCAGTATAAGAGTAACAGCTTTTTCTCTTTAATACAGAACAATGCTCATGAATATAGTCCTCAGATGCAATGGAGCACTCCTCTTTTTCAAGGAAATGGATAAAAGAAAGGTTACATTTTCCTTAAATATTCTTACCAAACTTATTTAAGCTCTAGAGGCATCTTGAAAGTATGGGCTTGAAAAGAGGGAATTTTTTATCATGGTCTCAGATCCTGAGCAACTGTAAATCAGAAAATCAGTATGTCTTTCAGCTCTGTGAGAACTGTGGTCCTTCACACACTTTTCGCATAAGCATACAAAAATTTCCAGAAGTAAACCTCCCATCTCAGAAGCATGTGCTTTGCTGCTTAACCTTACTTATTGCTTATGCTTAACCTTAAACATTTCTCAAGTGTTATCTGGTTTCGGAATGCCTTTTTTTTCTCTTAAAGTAAAGCTGCGTTTCGTAAGGAGAATTTCGATGGTGGTACATGTCTCTCAAGTCAAATAAAAAAAAAGGTTAAAAAAATGTTTGGATTTGTGACATAATTCAGTTGAATTCTGAGTTAATCACAGAATAATTAGGTTGGAAAAGACCTCCAGGAGTCCAACCATTCCCATCAACCACTAAGCCATGCCCCTTAGAACCTCATCCACCCGTCTTTTAAATACCTCCAGGGAAGGTGACTCAACCACATCCCTGGGCAGACAGTTCTGTGCCCAGTGACCCTTTACCTTGAAAAATTTCTTTCTGATGTCCAGCCTGAACCTCCCCTGGCAGAGCTTGAGGCCATTCCCTCTTGTCCTATCCCTTGTCACTTGGGAGAAGAGGCCAGCACCCTCCTCTACACAACCTCCTTTCAGGTGGTTGTAGAGAGCAATGAGGTCTCCCCTCAGCCTCCTCTTCTCCAGGCTAAACAACTCCAGCTCTCTCAGTCTCTCCTCATAAGACTTGTTCTCCAGCCCCTTCACCAGCTTCGTTGCTCCTCTCTGGACTTGCTCCAGAGCCTCAACATCCTTCATATGGCAAGGTGTCCAGAACTGAACACAGGATTCAAGGTGCAGTCTCACCAGTGCTGAGTACAGAGGGAGAATAACCTCCCTGGACCCGCTGGTCATGCCCGCTATCTTGTTTGCTGGAGATTTCTTGGCAGGACATTTGATGCATCCATCACAGGCAATAAGGAGAGATCTTCTGCATATCAACACACCAGTGTGCTCTCAGATCTGCTGCTTAGCAAGGTTGTAAAGCATTTTGTGTTAATAAAGAAATGCAAAGACAAAAACAGTATGCAGTGCATACCTGAAACGCCACACTATATTCAAAAGACAAAAATCTCACTAAGTAACAGGGGTAAAAGACAAAGCTTCACCCAGTCAAGCTGAAAGATAAAGACAACATCTGGAAACAGGTAATGTCACAAAAATTTTCTTGAAAAAAAGGAGACATTAGGGACAGAGTTTCCAGAAACAAAATAATGGGTTTTTCTCCTTCCTTTTTTTTTTCTCTCCTTTCTGGTTATTCAGATATTTGGGGAAGTCCCAAGCTACATGCAGTTAATTAATTTCAGCAGAGTAACGATAATATTGGAGCAGATGGAAGAGCTATCAACAAGGAACTGGACGAGTGACCATGCCCTTCCCCGTCTCTGGATCTGGCAAAGACTTTTCCATGGATTGCTTTTCCAATAATAAGAATGCTTTGCACTTCCGTGGGATGTCTTTTGGCTAACTACAAAGGTTCCTGTATTTCCTTTTGTGAATTAGTTTGGGGATTTGTAAATGGGGCATAAATAAGGGAAAAATAATTTTGATTTAAGGAAGGCTCATTGCTCCAGAATTTATTTATTGAACACTCCCTCTTCCCTTCAGAATCTTGGCTTCGCAATAAACTAAATTGTCAAAGCCATTTATCACGAAGAAGTGCAAACTTATGCTATTGGTCTTGTTCATCACCTTTACCTGCAAACAGGTGAAGAGAAGGGAGCTGTGAGCAGAGACCTGAATAAGGGTCTTCCTGGACAGTCAGCACAGCTTTTTGGTGCCCAGAAGGGTGTTGAGGAAAAGCTGTAAGAAATCCTGCATGACACCTTCTCCCACTGATTTAGGCTAGGTTATTACAAGACATTAGTCCTGCAGACTTATATTTCCTTTGCCAGATTATTGCCAGAGAACAAGTACAATGCTCCAGCTGTGAGTTTGGCACCTCTTCTCTGTTCAGACATGTTCATGGGAGGATGGGAGGGTAAGGTGCTGCAGAGATGGTTTGTAACCAGGGACCCCACCCCCTGTGGAAGCCTCTGTCCCTCCATGGCTCTCAAGCCAGGTTCCTGTGAGCTGTGCTGTAGCAAAGCTGCTCCAAATGTCTGAATGGAGGAGGGTGTCAGCCTGGATTCCTGCCTCTGACACTCATTCAGTGATATTTGAAAAGTATAAGACCACAAAGACAGTGATTTTTGTCCACCCTAATATAAACCAGAGTCTGCTTCTGAGACTTGGTCTTATTAAATTCATCCCATGCTCCCTCTGTGAACAACTTTCCCCTTAAGGACCTCTCAAGGTCTTACGGACACTTACCCTGTGGAGCCAAATGCTCCCTCTGTGAATAACTTTCCCCTTAAGGACCTCTCAAGGTCTTACGGACACTTACCCTGTGGAGCCAAATGTTGCTCATTTGCATTGTGTGCCATCTGCCCTGCTTTCACCATGGCTAAACTGGGGCTGAGGCAGGACAGGACTTCACCCCAGGCTGACATGCCTTCAGCAGAAACATGCTCCTCCTTGTGTTTTCACTTATGGCTTACAAATCTTGACAGGGTCAACTCATTCAGCAGGTAGGATCACCTGCTTTCTTCCCAGCCTGTCAGACATAGTTTGTGGAACATGGCTGGAAAACTCTGCTGCTTGGAAGTTACGTTCATATATGCAGATTTTTTTTCCTTACTATATATTTTTAGTGGATCATTTTCAGTGGCCTGTTCGTGTAGCACTGCACCTTAGGCATGGGTTGTTTTCTTTAGCACAGAATGACCAGGAATGAAAAACTTCCAGTGTTTCTTAAACAGTTGTGGAATAGAAGTTCTTCATGAACAATACAAAGTTTTTATTGACTCTCTCTCTGTTCCCCATTCTTTACTCTGGTTAGCACTTGCTTGGTTGTTTCTGCCCTTCATTGTTCCTACCACTGCTACCTTCAGCAGTTCCTCTTTTTTCATCTTTCTTCCACCCAAAAGGAAATGGAGAGGGAAAAGAGTTGGAAAAGATGAGGAAAGGCAAACAATTTCAATACCTCTTTTTTGATTTAATAATTTTTCTGTTTCTTCGAACACTTGCAGGAGTTTTCCTCCTCCCCCTTTAATTATATCAATGAAACTTCAATAAAAAAATAATTCTAAAGGCAGCTAATATGACCTCAGGCCTTTCTGAGGCTTGACTGTGAGGGCTGACTGAGCTGGGTGCAGTATACCCACAAACGCCATGATCACCATCTGACTGAACTTTGCTCCATTCGACTTTGATATCATATAAAGAAACCTTTGCATGAGACTGTGAGTGGAATGCCTTCATCTCACTGAGGAACAATCCTGTAAAATAGACCTTCCTTCTTTGGGTTGAACATAAGGTGGCACCAAGGAATGCTTACTGAACAAATGGCTACCTTTGAAAATAAATCTTTGCGAGGGTGAATGGGTGTTGACAAGATTTTTTCTTACTTTCAGAGAGGAATTGCTTGTCAGAGGCCAAGCACAGCCTAAATAAGACACACATTCCTAATAGTCAGCAAAGGTCATTCGATGCTTTAGGAGCAGGCAGCTGTCCTGCAAAAGATGTTGTCTCCCACCAGTCCGTGATTGGGTGCATGTCGATCCCAGCAGTCCAGGTAGGCATTTCTCTCTCCTGATGTCTCATGGAATTGTTTGAAGAGTCTTAGGTCTGTCCTAACATGGAATGGATTATTTCTACTCACTGGAAGATAGAAAGTGATCTAACTCTACCATGCCAAGACAAAAATAACAGTGTGACACAACAGGACAGGTAGTGGGGTGTAAAACCAGTGTTTTACTTGATTTGCAGCTGGAAAGGTGGGATTTAGCAAGGGTTAGCAGGTACTGAAATCAAGAGGAAACAGAACAGTGGTCTGACTTAAGGCAAAGGTTGAGGAGCTCTACACCTACTGAAATTCTGCCTACAACTTTCCTACAGAAATTTTGCCACAGCTGAGAGATGAAACTGGCTGACAGCACAAATAACCCCCAATTCCTACCTGCAAAAAGCCACCTCTCTGGAAGTGTCAAGGCCAGGTCAGACAGGCCCTTGAACAGCCTGGTCCATTGGAAGGTGTTCCCACCCATGGCAGGGAGGTTGGAAATGGATGATCTTTAAGGTCCCTTCCAACCCAAACCGTTCTACAATTCTAGAAAAGCCACAGATTGAGGATTTTTTGTTGTTGCTAGTTATAAATAAAATCTACTCCCCCCTCCAACCGGTTCTTCTACAACAGAAATTTTAATGCCATGCATCTATAAAAAGTAATTGTATAAAAGTAATTTTTCCTACAGATAGCTTTATCAGTTCTCAGCTGCTTCTGTGGCTAATCTACAATATTTCTGTAAATTGTGCTTTACAGGAAACACTTATTAAACAGGCTGTGTATCTGATAAGAGTGTGCCTCTTCTCTGGGAAGTGACATAAAAATTTCAATGAGGAACAGGGAAGAGGGAACAACTCCAGCATACATGGTCACTGACAGGATGACTAAGTAGCTTTTCAAAGGTTTGCCATGTGCTTTTTGTAAAACCATAAAAAAGGGCTTTGTGGTAAGACCGTCTTGAAATCTAGTAAAAAAATAAAAGTAGTCACTCTTTCAAGGCTCTGTGTAACTCCAGCAGCTGCAAACTTAAAACCAGACAGCAGAAGAAAGGAAAAAAATGTTCAGTTCTTATCCAGACTTTCTATATTTGGTTGAAGTTTTCCAGCAAGGGATTTGGCAGATGATGCACGTTCCATGAGCTTCCTGAGAGAGGCTGGGGAAAAGGAAGAGGATCATCATACTCATACTGTCTGCCATATACATGAAAAAAAGATGATTAAGGCTTTCAAGTGTAAAGACAACCTTCAAAGCCAAGCACAAAAGGAGAAAGGACCATCAGGGCATGCTAGCCCAGGCAAAGCTGGAGGAGGCAAACGCAGTGTGTTAGTATTTGGAAAGGACTTCAGGTGTTACTGTAGTTTGTTTGCAGTTGAAGTCTTGGGTCTTGAATGCTCTGTGGCAGTGGATTCCCACCTCAACCCTCCTCAAGCCTTTTTATGTTTGTTTTCTATAATATGTAAGAAATAAGATTAATTCAAAGAAAATGCGGGTTGGGTGTCGACTGAGATCCACCTACATCCCGGCCACTGTCAAGCCCATCCAGTGGCCTGGACCTGATTGAAATTTGCCTGTCATTTGCAAAATGAAGGGCCAGCACTGGATGAGGGCTGCAGACCTTTCTTCAGGCTCCTATAGTGCTCGTGTCTTCCTAAAAAGGTTTATGCCATGTCTATCAGTGTGGTACCCGTATACTTGGCTGCCACAGAATTCTAGTCGATACATGTAGCCCAGTGGTATGGGGCAGTTCCGCAGGAGGCCTGGGATGCACTTACTCGGCTGAGCTGGCTGGAGGAAAAGCTCTGCCTGCTAGACTGCTGGAGAGTATTTCTTTTCTCTTCAAGCCCTCTCGCTAAGCTCAATGCCCGCTGCATCATAGGGAACACTCATATCTCCTCATATGGCCTCAGTTACACCCACTGGGTTTCACAGCAGTGCTGCCTTATTTTATTCTACTATGCAAGTGACATTTTTGTCATGCACACATGCATATATAAAAAGAGTGCACCTAGTGTGACAAAGATGGTTGTGTAGCATAACATTATTTGAGTGTATGCTCATGCTGTGGTGGTGGATGTGTAGGCATGAACTGTGTGTTTTTCTAAGTAGTGTTCACCTGTAAAATCCTTGGACTATAAAAACTCTGCCATGTATTTAGCTAAGTCAGCAACACAATTGTCATTGTCTTCAAGGAGAGTGCAGTCTGCTCAAGAGCACAATGATCTGCAAGGTTAATTTCACACCTGGGTTTGCAAGACTAAGCTGTGCTGGGAGAGACTTTCTGTTATAAGCACTGCTACTATTAAGGTGAGTTCACCCTAGAAGAGTTAACAACTTCATGGTGCCCCATGAAAACGTAACAAGGAATGCATCTCTGCAAAACATTTTGGGATTTCCCTGAGGGATGTCTTGTTTGGAATGGCTGGAGTGCAGTGACAGGGCTGTGACCACCTACTATGAAAAGCAGAGAGATAGTGACTTTTCATGTCAAATGGTAGCATTTATTTAGGATTGCATCATTTGTTTGGGATTGTCTTTACACTGTATTATCTCATATATTCATTGTCTCATGTTTCATCAAAAGCTATATGAAAGACCCTGACCTATGAAGGCAGTGTTAGGGCTTATATCACACCTTATTGGGAACAAACAGCTGCCAGTGTGTTATTCTGCTGAGCACTGGACTCTTTACAGACCACAATGCTTTGTGCCCCGTTTCAATGGATCATTAATGATGATAGGATACTCAGTATTTACAGGATGACAGAAGTGCTGAGTCAACATGGGCAGGCCAATTTATGTTCATGGTCCTGTGTTTGCAAAAATAATTCCAGATATATATGATTATGCCATTAATTTCCAACATCAGTGGAAGAAGTTTGTTTATATTTTCAGTATTGCTGAAAAGTACATATCACATTGTACATCTGTATTGTTCACATTCACTGAGAGCCTAAAGATGAGTGGGGAGAAAACTTTCTAACCTAGCAAGTTTTTAACTCTTTGTACTTCTCTCATCATAGGATCATATGGACAGGTGCACCCTCTCCTGGGTGGAAAACTGGTTGGATGACCGGGCCCAGAGAATGGTGGTAAATAGCGTTAACTCCAGCTGGAGGCCAGTGACAAGTGGGGTTCCCCAGGGCTCAGTGCTGGGTCCAGCCCTGTTCAATGTCTTTATCAATGACCTGGATGAAGGCATTGAGGGCACCCTTAGCAAGTTTGCGAATGACACTAAGCTGGGTAGAAGTGTTGATCTGCTGGAGGGTCGGGAGGCTCTGCAAAGGGATCTGAACAGGCTGGACCGCTGGGCAGAGTCCAATGGCATGAGGTTTAACAAGGCCAAATGCCGCGTCCTGCACTTGGGGTACAACAATCCTGTGCAGCGCTACAGACTAGGAGAAGTCTGGCTGGAAAGCTTCCCGGAGGAGAAGGACCTGGGGGTGTTGGTTGACAGCTGACTGAACATTAGCCAGCAGTGTGCCCCCAATGGCATCTTGGCTTGGATCAGAAACAGCGTGACCAGCAGGTCCAGGGAAGTGATTCTGTCCCTGTACCTGGCACTTGTGAGACCGCTCCTCGAATCCTGTGTTCAGTTCTGGGCCCCTCACCACAAGAAGGATGTTGAGGCTCTGGAGTGAGTCGAGAGAAGAGCAACAAAGCTGGTGAAGGGGCTGGAGAACAGGCCTTATGAGGAATGGCTGAGGAAACTGGGGTTGTTTAGCCTTGAGAAGAGGAGGCTGAGGGGAGACCTCATTGCTCTCCACAACTACCTGAAGGGAGGTTGTGTAGAGGAGGGTGCTGGCTTCTTCTCCCAAGTGACAGGGGACAGGACAAGAGGGAATGGCCTCAAGCTCCGCCAGGGGAGGTTTAGGCTGGACATTAGGAAAAAATTTTTCAAGGTAAAGGATCACTGGGCACTGGAACAGTCTGCCCAGGGAAGTGTTTGATTCACCTTCCCTGGAGGTGTTTAAGGCACGGGTGGACGAGGCACTAAGGGGCATGGTTTAGTGTTTGGTAGGAATGGTTGGACTCGATGATCCAGTGGGTCTCTTCCAACCTGGTGATTCTATGATTCTATGATTCATACAACAGGTTGGGTTGATAGGGACCTTAAAGATAATCTAATTCACACCCTCTTGCCATGGGCAGGGACACCTCCCACAAGATCAGGCTGCCCAAGGCCCCATCCAGCCTGGCCTTGAACACCTCCAGGGATGGGACATCCACAGCTTCCCTCGGCAACCTGTCCCAGTGCATCACCACTCTCATGGTAGAGAAATTTTTACCTATATTATGCCTAAACCTGCCCTTCTCCAGTTTACACCCATTCCCCCTCATCCTGTCACTACAAGCTTCTATAAATAGTCCCTCCCCAGCTTTCCTGTAGGCCCCTTTCAGGTACTGGAATGTCACAATAAGATCTCCTCGGAGCCTTCTCTTCTCCAAGCTGGACCAGCCCAACTCTCTCAGCCTGTCCTCATATAGAAGGTGCTTCAGCCCTCTGATCATCTTTGTAGCCCTCCTCTGGACTTGTTCCAACAATTCCATATCCTTCTTATGTTGAGGATCCCAGAACTGGACACAGTACTTCAAATGAGGTCTCACAAGAGAGGAATAGAGGGGCAGAATCACCTCCCTCACCCTGCTGGCCACGCTTCTTTTGATGCAGCCCAGGATACGGTTGGCCGCGCGCATTGCTGGCTTTATGTAAATCTTCTCATCAATCAGCACCCCCAAGTCCTTCTCTGCAGGGCTGTTCTCAATCACATCATCCTACATCCTGTACTGAAATCGGAGATTGCCCTGACACAGATGTTGAACCTTGCACTTGGCGTTGTTGATCCTCATGAAGTTCTCAGAAGCCCATTTCTCTAGCCTGTCCCAGTCTGTCTGGATGACATCCTGTCCTTCTAGTGTGGCAACTGCACCACTCAGCTTGGTGTCATCTGCAAACTTGCTGAGGGTGCGCTCAATCTCGCTGTCAATATCATTGATGAAGACATTAAACAGCACCGGTCCCAGCACAGATCCCTGAGGGACACCACTTGTCATGGCTCTCCATGTGGACTTTGAGCCATTGACCACTAATCTTTGAATACAACCATCCAATCAGTTTCTTATGCACCATACTGTCCACTCATCAAATCCGTATATCTCCAATTATAAAGAGAAGGATATTGTGGGGGACTGTGCCCAAGGCTTTACAGAAGTCTACATAGATTGCATCCGTCAGTTTACCCGTGTCCACTGCTATAGTTACCCCATTATAGAAAGCCACTAAGTTGGTCATACAGGATTTGCCCCTGGTGAAGCTGTGCTGGCTGCCATTAATCACTTCCAAGTCCTCCATATGCTTTAGCACAGCTTCTAGGAGGATCAGTTCTGTGATCTTCCCAGGCACAGAGGTGAGGTAGTTCCCAGGATTGTCTTTTCTACCCTTTTTAAAAACGGGCAGAGTGTTACCCTTCTTCCAGTCACCAGTCCCTGGTGACTGATTGCTGTGACTTTGTAAAAATAATGGAGAGTGATTTGGCAACCACATCGGCAAATTCCCTCAGGACTCTGGGATACATCTCATCAGGTCCCATAGACTTATAAATGTTCAGGTTCCTCAGGTGGTCATGAGCCTGATCCTCCTCTACAGTGGCTGGGGGTTTATCCCCCTGGTCACCATCTCGCTGTCCCTTGACCCAGGAGGGGTGAGGAGAGTGGTTATCGGTTAAAACTGAGCCAAAAATTTGTTGAGTACCTCGGCCTTCTCCTTGTCTGTTGATATGAGGCCACCATTCCTAACCATCAATAGGGGTATGTTCTCTTTAACCTTCCTCTTTTGATTGACATAGTTGTAGAAGCCGAGTACTAGAAAGCACGTAAAGAAAATTACATTAACCTTTGTGCCAAATATTCGACCACATGACCAAGGCCCTCACTGTTGAAAGCTCATATACATCCTGGATAAACCAAGTCCAAGCTATATGTGAAAGGGCAATTATATTTATGTACATATATATTTATATATCACTTTAAAGCTCAGATGCTTTAATTTACATGAAAATCATTTATTTCTGTGTTCAAATAAAGGGTGTCTGTGTTGATAGCTATTGAATCTGGAGCTGAAACTAAGAACTTTTTAAGGCGTGGTTCAGCATCACTTACAGCCAACAGCAGGACAAGCTGTTCTGCAGGGCTAATACAACCCTTATCCTCGACAACGCAATAAAAAATGAAATGGAAAACTACATATAGAAGAGGCAGAGAAATGCCTTGTTGGCCAACATGAATTTTTATGTGGTAAAAAAGGCAACTCCAGGCCAGTTAGTTTAGGACTTGTCTGGTATAATCTTTAGTATAATAAAATGATGATATTCATCTTAGTATATTGTCCAAGTCTTGCTTCTCAAGAAGTCAGAAGAACAGGCATATGCTCAGAAGTTATCTGCAATACACTGCCATCGAAACATTTCTTTGGCGTTATCATATGGTGGCTCTTGCACGTGGCAATTTGAATATGAAGTAATATTTTTTACTTATAATTTTATATCCATTATTTAAATACAGTACTTTCTATGCTGGCATTTTAGCATAGATTTTCTGCCTGCATCTGTAAGGCAGTGATAAGAAACTTGATCGCATACGGACCTTACATTGTTGCCTATGATGCAGAAAAGCATTGAGACGTAATGTGTGTTAATGATTACTAACAAGTATTGGGGAGATTGTTACACCGTTTAGAATTAAATATATGCCTAATTTTTTGCAGTGCTTAATAGAATCAGATGATATTCTTAATCAGAGTTTCCTTCTTAGGCTTTCTTCCCAAACCCATGGATAATATTGCTGTAATATGGTACTGTGAGTCAAAAGGCTGCTCGGGAGGGCAGGGTTACTGGGAAAGCGTTATCCTTTTTTTTTAAAAAAACCTAATGATTTGCATAAAATAATTCTCATGTGGTATTTTTGAGCAGTTCATTAAAACAGCAAGTGTTGTGAATGTCTTATGTTTTCTTTGTACTGAAGAAAATTGTGAAATTTGACTGAATAGTCAGTTCCTGTTTTCATCTTCCATAAATCTACTCTTATTTTAATTTCTCCTGTGAGGCTTTGTATGAGTTGTACATACACACACATTTGCATGCTGTTCATGGTGAAATAGCCTCCTCAAGTTGTCAATCTGTATTTAAAACCTTTACAAGAAAACTCTCATACCTTTTTAATCTTAGTGGTGAGGTGTTCAACCCTCATTCTGTACTGTTTAGGGTAAGGCTGTGGGGCACTCTCAGTGGCAGACTTCTACTTGGAGATGGCTACTCAAGAGCAAATAAGTGACCTTAAGATGGAAAGTCACCCTGGTGAATGACAACCAGAAAAAGCTCATGTAATCACTGGGAGCAGTCTCCATACACCACAGATCACGTTGAGGCACATCCTAGTATCTGTATGTAAGCAAAATTCTCCAAAAGGCACAGACCTTGCAAGATTATCAGCCTCAATTTTTCAGACATAAAGCAATGTCATAGTAGTCTGTTTTTTTCATGCAATCATTACTTTGTAAGTCCAAATTTTTAAGGTCTTTTACCTTACAGAGTTTAGAAACAGTAAACTCCAGGAATCAGAATCTGTGAAACTCCACATATGAACACCAGGCTTTTAATGGTGCTACTTGCTTTCTGTCTGGGAGGGAAAAGCTTTCCTGTACACGTTTTCAAATATTTACCTTCACATGAGGCATTTAGTCATTGTTCAAGAAGAGGAAAAAGTAGTACATGCTGTAGATAAATAAGTACAGGTATTTGAATTAAAACCTGAGAAGGAGAAGCCAAGAATAGTTCCGCAGATAGGCTGCAAACAGGGCTTTGTCCTGCTGCCTCCCTATCACACTAGGATTGTCCAAACAGTCCACTTCAAATCCACAGATTCAGATTGAACTTTCTTTGCTTTTTGCTTTTGTTTTTACTTATCATTGGTTGGAAACATCCCAGTTAGTCATATCAGTGTATCAGTTTTGTTATTTAAATCATTGTGTGGTGTGTGCAGTGCTATAGATTTCCAGCTTTGTCAGGGTGCAGAAAAGAAGAGGAAAGTAGTTTAAGTCAGAGAGGAAGGATGTGTTGCGGTTAAAGTACTGCACAAGCAATCTGGGTACGATCTTTGGCAGTACGATCTGGCTTTAGCCAAATTGTTCAGTATTTCCTCTTATCTCCTCTACAAACCCTCTATCTGAGCTGGATGGTCCATTAATTTTCTTCATTGCTTGGATAATCTGTATCCATGCTGTTCAAGAAGAATGGCTGGAGCTGAAGTCTTACCCCCTGCCTGAAAACAGCAAAAGTGGATCTAGCAATTCCTTTGTGCCCTCTCACTATCCTATTTCTTCTCATTTCAGTAGAGTTACTCTGGGGCATGGTGTTTCTTCTCTGTCACCACTGCCTAATCTCTTCATTCATTAGATGAACTGTCAATTCCCTGTAGCTGCTGGAAGTCAAATTTTTGGGCAAGGTCTTCTTGTGTTTGTTGTTTTCTTCTGGAGTTGTGCAGTTGACATCTTGGAACAAAGACACTTAGCTAGCATTACTCTTCAGCTAAGTTTCTCCCCAGACAGCGAGAACAGTGGCTATTCCCTGACTTTTTTGAGATGTAGTTCCTCTGTCCCTACTCTCACCCACATTGCCTCTGCTGCTCCTTACTCCACAGTCTGAGAAAAGACGGCAGTCATCTTATACAAAATGTCAGTGCAACCTCATTTGCAGGGTAAAAGATGCAGCACAGGTCTCAGAAACTGCATCCAGAAAACAAGGTTTTCAACAGTGTCATCATAATGTTGAAAAAATAAGAAGCCTTCCCTATGAAAACTGGAAGAGTCAAAAGCTGTGGTGGAAGTCATGCAAAATAGATCTTGGAGAATCAATAAAAACAAAGTTTCCTAGGCTAGACAGATTCCTGGAACAGAGAAGCAGATACTGGGGCACAGCTACCCACTTCAGCACAAGAAGGTGATGGTTATAAGTGGAGTGAAAGGATGTCAAATTATGTCCCTTTAGTTCAGCGTCATAGGATTCTGACTACTTCAGCTGCTACAACTGTAGGTTTCTAGGCAGAGACCATCATCTTGGTCTCAAACTGTGACAAGCTTATCCGCTTCCAGAACAGGAACTTCTGAGTCACAAATCCCACATTCTTGAGGGAGCTCTTGCCTCCACTGCTGCCAGGCACAATTTAGCTGTGGTGACCCTTCTTCAGTGCAATCAGCTTTCAGTATACATCAGCTTTTACAAACTCCATTCCCAAACACATTCCTTCAAGAAATCATTAGAGTTTGGGACGACAACCACCTTTGATAAAAGTGACAGAGCTAACACGTGAGGTCGAGCAGCATCGGAGGGGGTTGTGACTGCACAAGACTGGTGATACCAGGCAAGATACAGATCAGGAAATGCACCCTGGAGTGAACTTTGCAAAAGGTCAGCTCAGGGCACAGACAATTATGTACTGAATCTACTAGAGGAAGACATGATATTGCCAACGCTTGCAGCACATTGACTAGCATCCTGGCTCAAGAGACAGTTGGGGCAGTCGGCTGATAAAAACCTGATGGAAAATATCCTGCGGTTTCGACCCCGGCCATGAAGCTGCCTGTAGACAAGCCTCTTCAGTGTAAAGGGCAAGACTTTTTTTTTTTTTTGTCAGATATCAGATCAGGTCAGATCAGGGCCAAATATTAGAACTGCGGTGGGAAGTGCTACACAGGCTCTTGCAGGGCATGGGCTCTGTGCACCATGCTGCTTCTTTCACAGAAAAGAAAATCTATGCTGTGTCAGTGGGTCCATCTTGAGCATGCCAAGATGGCATTGTCCTGGTAGGCTGGAAACATGATGTCTAGGGTAAACTGTGTGGTTGCCCAACTGATGGCTAGTGATCCATAAGAGGAGTTTTTTTCAGCTTGTGGAAAGGAAGCATGTATCACGAGACAGCATGGGGGATTTGCTCTCACTGTACCCCTCCTCTCAGCCAGGTACTAAGAGAGTGTGGCACTGTAATGTCGAAGTTAGCGTCAACTACAGCACCTAGAAATATCTAAAGGTGTTTTAGTCTCACTAAAGGTGTTTTAGTTTTATATAGAGTATATAAACAAAGTCTTGCAGGCAGATAGTTTTGCCCTGCTTGTTCTCAGGACAGGGACACAAGCCAGCCTGTCCCTGCAGAGTGTTTATTGCCATAGACACAGCATCACACTAACCACAGTCATTGGACTCTCTGCTCTGACTTGCTTCTGGCTAGCTCAGTGTGTTGACAGAATGTGCTTGTGCCAATAGGTAACATGCTTTTAAGGCTTAGACTGCCACCCTAGTGAAGTAGTGACAAGATAGAAGTCATCTCTCTTGTGTGAGCTGTGATGTTGTGACTCAGGGACATGTACCAGTTCTCCCTTCTGCTTTGTGGATCAGATCTGTGTTCCAAATTGTACTCCATTAATGAAAAAGCTGATTGTTGTCATGTGGCATGTTGATGAGGCCACAGAAATCAGGTCAAGAAAGGGACAAATGCTCATTCCCTTGCTGTGTGCATGGATAGTCACTAGCTCAGACCTGCATCCAGGATCAAAGTTGCAGAAGTGGGAAATCCCTAGCATGAGTCATTCTCACAGGATAAATAATGTAATGCATGTGTTGATGTAAAATGAGGAGTGAATTACAGAAGAAACTTGTCCCCAGTTCTTTCGACTTGTGGATGGATAGCATGGCAAGCATTTGGTATCAGCCAGAACAAGGAGCTGCCAGCTTGCCTTCCTGTCCTGGGACTTCCCGCACAACAAACTTTGGTGTCTGGAGGTAGAGTGAAAGAAACAAAATACTTGCTCACTTCATGCTTCTTAGTTGCTTATTTCCAAGTAAGATCAGGAGAATACTGGATTCGTTTTTTGCTTAACTTTCCCTCAAGTGTTATCTGTGTTGCCTGTTGTACGCAGTCCTCTGTGTACAGAGAGGTGAAGCAAACTTTGAATGCTCACTATTAAAAGCCTGCTCAACGCAATGGAAGAACATCACAAAGGTGCCCAAGAAAACTTGTTCAGCCACTGTACAGACTGTGGCAGTATGCCAACATGTGAGCAGCCAGACCTGCCTTCAGGGATACTCATGGGGAGTGGCTGATGCTGACAACCGCTGTTTCAGCTCTCTGTGGTGCTCTCAGTGCTTGCCTGAAGTAGAGTGGAGGGATTCTCAAGTCAAATAGAGTCGCTCTTGCTTAGAGCTGTGTTTGGTATTGTTGCTGTCACTGGCATTTCCAGATCTTAGAATAACACCTTGTGTGGTCTTAAAAAATGTTCAATTTTTTGAGTCCAATTTCAGTGTTCAAGTCTCACCTGAAGGGGTCTGAAAAGCAAATATTGGAGGTACTTGAGGTCACCAGCACGGTAGTGGAGAACTATTCCCTGTTGAAAAGTGGACTCTAGCTCTTCCTGCCTGTGTTGCCTCTCCTCTTCACCTGTTAATCTCATGTAAGTTTTGTGTTCTGGAAATTGCATGACACCCCTGCTCCTGAGCAGTCCTGGACCATCACACCATGTTCCCTGACTGTGAAATCATGGGCATGCTTTAAGTAACGAAGCAAGGTTCAAGTAGCCTTTCCTTGGAACTTTGCTTATGGTTCTTGACTTCCCTCCTTTCCTTTCTGCAAGGAAAGCAGAAACTGATGTAAACAAATAAATAACAGGCTAAGGAGATGACCGTAGTGATCTCACTGGACAGCAATACAGAAAGTCTTCAGAAAGTCTCACTGCTTGAGCTACTACTCTGGTAGTTGAATCCAGAAGAACTGACTGCTGTGGGTACTCAACACACAGAAAATGCTCTGAAAAAATCAAATAAGGTAAAAAGAAGATAAAAAGTGAATGTGTGAGTGGTGTGTAGAGGGAAATTCTGCCCTGGGTTACATCTAAAATGGGTGGAAAAGATAGGCATGAAAGGGAGTATCTGACAGTATGACAGGAAATGAAATTTCTGTCACTTGGGGAATTCTAATATGATTTTTTTCTTCTTGTTGTTATACGAAACCGGTTACTTTCAAGTTTAACTGTGCATTGGGTTTTATTATCAAAATACTTAGTTTCATCAAAACTGAAACAGTGTTATGTTAACACATATTGTAGCATTTGAAGAACAAAACAGGAGAGACAAAGCAGCGGAATGAGAGATGGGAAGATAAAGACTGAAAAAGTACTTATGCTGTTATTTGAATCATTTCAAAATCTTCTGACAGAAATTGGCATACATCAATGTTCTGCTTTACTAGTGTTGAAGCAGCAGACAGGTGTTCAGCTGAAAATGTCTTTTCAGCCAGGCTCTAAGTATCTTTGCTTTGACAATTGAGACCAGAGGCCCAAAGAGGTTAAGATTTTTATTGGGCTAGCCTTACTGTTTTTATGATCTCTATTCAAGGCTTTCACAATGACATCCAAAGTCACTTAAAGACATTGTGGCAGACTCAGCAGATGAATCCAGATTCGTTTTGTCTCAGTGCTCACATCCAGAAGACCAGGTCTATGTCCTGTTGACTAAGCCTTTTCTCTTCTTTTACCCCAGCATTTTACCGCTGCTGGGCCTGTTACTCATTTTTTCCCCCAGTGTGATATATTGGTACAGCTGAGTATAAAACATGAGAATGGTAAACAAGAAAGGGGAAGATGAAAAACTCCAAAAATGTGTGATAAAAAAATGAGGAGGTTCTGAAATAAAACTAAGAGGGGGCAGCCACAGTTTCTTAACTGAACTATTTCTGTGACTGAAAATTCTTGAATACTGTGCACTTCTCTTTAACCAGATTGTTACCACTTCTAAGTGCAAGTGGGTGACCTAGTATAGCACTTGTGGGAGCTTTGCAGGCAGAGGAACCTGAAATCTGGCCATCTGCCACATTTCCTGTCATAGGTTTGTCATTTTTAGAGGTGATGGGACAACTGTCTGCAAGGGCCAGTACCAGCAAAAAAATATCTGGCAGTCCCTGAGATTTCAGAACTCCTATTTACACAAAGTTTCTTCAGAGCTTAGAAGGAGAGAAAGGTGGAGTGAGAACAGATCTCAGTTCTTAGGTGGCAGGGTAATGTTGTTGAGTGAAAAAAAGCATTTGGGCAGTAATGATTGTTTTCTGTATGATTTGTTCCCTATCCAGATGCCTTATTTTACCTTCTTATTTTTACCACTGTCTCTAAGTAGACTATGGTATTAAAAAAGTCAGGATCATTTTTTGCTTGCATGTTTAAGTATATTATTTAACAACTGAGGAACTTGAAAGTACTGGACTACCTCATGTTCACTCTTGGATGCTCTCTGGAGAAATGCTCCTGTGGGAGTTAGCGTAAGCGTATATGCCCTTGCATGTGCTTGCATACGTGCACAGGTTTGAGAACAAGCACATTTCTTTGTCAGAAAGTTTTACTATTTGCTTGACCTGCCTATTATGTGGAAATCACCCCAGGTTTAGTTGATGGTATTTCCATTCACTTTTAGGTAAGCAAAACTTACAGAACATATAATACGCAGCAGAAATGAAAGAAACACTCTGAGACACTATGAACTCATGGAATGTAATGATTAGTTAACTTTCTTTCAATGATTGCTGAAAATTACTTCTGTCATAAGAAGATATTTGCAGAAGGTGACTGGATGTCTGTGTTTGAGTAAGTGGACATGCTTTTCTGGAGACATGTATAGCTATGTGGCTTATGTACAGTTTTGCGTACATTAATCTACAATATCTAGAAGTGTGGTTGGTTTACCAAAAAAGTGACATTTACACAAGCCCATTAGAAAGACGCATTGCAATAAGCACAGCTTCCTGTGTGCTGATGTAGAGAACCTGTATATTGATATAGTTGATCTCCACCTCAGGTGTTACTGCTTGAATTACAGACTGAAAATGTTCTGAATACAAACACGAATTTATGAGGATCCCTGCAGAATACCTGACATCTACCTAACAGATACACTGCAAGCCAGTGGGATAATACGCCCTGATGTTCAGAGCTAGTGCGATTCCTACACACACGTGTACTTGAAACTAGATTGATAGCAGAGACTAGGCATGACCTGCATCCTAACAGCATTTTGCTGTCATGAATCATTACAATAAACACGGATGAAAAAGATTGACATGGAGGAAACGCACTTTTCCTTCTCTTCCAAAAAGTAAAACAAAACAAAAAGAAAAGCAGAAATGTCCTTGAAACTATAGTGAAGTATTTCATCTTAGGAGAATGCTAAAAGCTTCATTGACACAGAAGTCCCATGGGATTGTGTTAATACATACAAAGGATGAAAGTTGCAGCCTGTGGTCAAATTTCACTCTAAGCATTTGGAATACAGGGTGAGTGCCTTGGGAGGATAAGAGAACTAGTATTAAACTGATTTAATGTATGATGGCTATCTTGACAGGTTTCAAGAACAAATCCATACCTTACCAAGAAAAAGTTGTTACAAGATGACATAATTCCAGTTTACAAATATCTGAAAAGATCCTATGAGGATTTGGTTAGGAATTTCTGGGTTTTACACCACAGAAGGAGCCCACACCTTGGGACATGATCTCAGATTAAAAAACGGGATGTTCCACTTGCACACACACACAGAGCAAGTGGTCTATCAGTAGGATGTGGGTTGACTCTATAGTATGAACCACATGAAATGGAAGAGCAGTAGGCTGTAGTCAAAGCTGTTCTTGATGGGAAAGAGAGAAAGCGGAGGCCTGATCAGTCTGTGACTGAATGAGGAAAGTGATAAAATCAGGTTCACTAAAGAGAAGCATGGGGGCGGCATGGCAAAGTTTGAGGGACTGTGTGATGGCAAGGTCCTTCAGTCTGCTGTTTCCGTGGAGGCAGAGGATGGAGATCTAAGCAGCAGCAAAGACATAAAAGTTATTACGCGTTTGAAACCATGAAAGTACCTGAGAATGGCCACACAGGAATCAGGGCTTCTCCTCTCAAAAGGTGGTGGAAGTAACTCAACTGAAGTTCGTCTACACCAATGCACACACCACAGGCAAAAAGCAAGAGAGTCTGGAGGAATTGTGCAGCTGGAAAACTGATATAATTCTCATCACAGAAACATGCTCAGTTAACTTGCACAACTGGAGGGCTGCAATGGATATCTCTAACTTCTTCAGAAGAGACTGGCAAAGAAGGAGTTGCAGGGACCTAGTCCTGTACGTTAGGGAGTGTTTGTACTGTCTAGAGTTTGATGATAATGACGATAGGCATGAGTGTTTTTGTGCAAGAATTGGAAGGAGGGCCAGCAAGGCTGATATCATGGTGGGAGTCTGTTACAGACCACCCAACTAGGAAGAGGAGGGAGGCAAAATATTCTATAAGCATGGGAGACTCCAACTTACCAGATATCTGCTCTAAATACAATAAAGCTGAAAAAAATAGTCTAGGATGTTTCTGAAGTGTGTGGCAGACAACTTCCTGACACAGCAGGTCAATGAGTCCGCTAGGGAAGGCACCCTGCTTGAACAATTGTTTGAGAACAGTGAAGAACTTGTGGGAGATGTGATGGCTGGAGGCTGTGTTGGGAATAATGATCACTAAGTGATAGAGCTTTCAGTTCTTGGAGAAGTAATGAGGAAGGATACCAGAACTGCTACCCTGGGCTTCTGGAAAGAAGGCTTTGGCCTGTTTAGGAGCCTGGTTGGAAGAGTTGCTTGGGGACAGCACTGAAGGGCAAAGAGATCTAGGAAGCCTGGATGTGCAAGGAAGTCTGGCTTCAAGAAGGAATTCTTGAAAGGTGCAAGAGCTGGCTCTCCTCATGTGCCAAAAGATGAGCTGGTTGGGAAGAAGGTTGGCCTGGCTGAACAGAGAGCTCTGGCTGGAACTCGGGAAAAAAATGAGATTTTATGATCTTCAGAAGAAGGGGCAGGCAGTTCAGGAGGACTGCGAGGATGTCATGAGGTTATGCAAGGAGAAAATTAGAAGGGCTAAAGCCCAACTAGAACTTTATCTGGCTGCTGCCATGAAAGACAATAAAAAAAACGAGGGCTAAGGATTATCTCCATCCAGGTAGCCTAGTGACAAAGGATGAGGAAAACAGTGAGGTACTTAATATCTTCTTCCCCTCAGTCTTTAATAGTAATATCAGTTGCTCTTTGGGTACTCAGAACTCTGAGCTGGAAGACAGGGATGGAGAGCAGAATGATGCTCCCACTAGGCTTCCTCTTGCCTAGTGGGAATAATTACTTGACTTTTGGTATATCCTCAGGTACTGCATGGCTGAGTATGATGTACAGATTAAAAGGGTCTGCTGTATGCTGTTATACTGATTACACACTTTAGGTAGCATGAATTTTTCACATAAAGAGTGTTATACTAAGACAACAGCTTTTTGCAGCTTAATGGAGACTCCCAAGATACAGCATAAAAACACCCTTTGGGCTTGAGACATCAGAGCCCAATATTACTGCCAGTTTACCAGGGCTAATAGCCACCACTGAACTTGATTCTCAGAGATTTGCATATTTCCTTTTGAATCCATTAAACCTTTAGGCCAAAGAATCTGTTGTTTGAGAAGATGGATGTTTCTGGAGCACTTGAAACCAGCTGCTTGGTAATTTCAGTCATTCATTTACTCCTCCTATTGAATGTGAAATGGTGACTTGTTTAATCTCATTTCCCCACATTTGGTGATTTTGTAGATCTTTATTTTAGTGTCTAGACAACAGGGGTCAATGCAAAACTGGTGTGTCGTAAATATCAGCATCTCCCCAGATGTCACTTAAAGGTAGTAGTCTAATCTGAACAGAAAAGCCTCTGCCGTCACACTGGAGTTAATGTGATTGTTAGGAGTATTTTTTGTGGGAAAAGAAGGATGGAATGTTCTCTTGGAAGCCATCTTGTCAACCATAAAGCCAATTCATATTATCCCTGGAACTAAATTTATGATTTCATACCATGTAGCTGTCTCCTCTGTAACCTCATGGCCATTTACTCTGTGACAGCCACTCCAAAAGCAGCTGAAATCATTAGTTTATACATGTGGAGTAAGATGTGCCTGTTTCAAACACAGAAGAGAGTAGGTATTTGTAAAAAATGTCTAGCACAGAAGTAATTCTTACAAGTACCATCTTCAGGGCTTGGTGTATGGGAATATAATCTATGTTATCCTTTCCTAGTTAATGATGGGAAACACACAACACAACTGAATTAGTTGGTCCCAGTAACTGCCGTTTTTGCAATAATTAACTGCATGTTGCTCCAGTTATAGGCTAAAACCTTTAGGTTCTAGGGTCAGCAAAGAGTTGTATGCATACTGATGTCAAAGCATGTGAGTCACTGTGCTTGTATTCTTGAAGACAGAAGTCAAGCAAGTGCTTAAGTTAGTAGTGAATGAGGGCTTAGTTGGATTAATTTTGAAGAGGGCTAAGGGAGGTAAAAAGTAGATTTGCATTTCCTTCAGTATTCTCAGGAGATGGAACTTTCAAACCAGGGTTAGGCAGAGAATGTAGGAAAAGGTATGAAATGGAAGAAAGGAAGAGTATGCCCAGGATTAAAAGATTAGTTTTATGAATTACAGGATTTATGGATTCATCAAATCCTTAGCTTGGTGGGAAGCAATTTCTCTACTCAGCAGAACATGAATGAGAGCCCTATGCTCTTCCCTGTGAGAACACAGAGGGAACCCTAAAAGGGCCGTTGGAATGATGCCTGCAGCTCCACCTCACTGGAGTCACTTGCATTTATACCATGATCTGATAATGGGAGGCAACAATCTGAATTTTTCAAGAGAGGAAGGACTGTTGCCCCCAAAAAGGGGCCTTATCATTGCTCCATTGTTGCCCATATCCTTGGGTGCCCATCTGCCAATAACTGGAGTCATGCTCCTTGATCACTTGAAACTTAGCAATTGCTGGCCAGGGGAATTGGAAATAGAGCTGCACCAAGGGTGGTGAGTATGGTTTAGAAGCTATAGATCTGACAGTAATTTGCAGTCTCTTTCATACACCTAGAGATGGATATTGGGGTCTGGAAGTGCTCATTGCCCAGATTTTAAAACTGAAACTGGGAAGGATAAAGGAAATGTAGTTCTGAAACAAACAAAAAGGCAGAAAACTTATGAGATGAAGCTGAAAGGTGCTTTTACAATCTTTTAGTCTTCAAAATTCATGTCCATCTCCTTCCACTTTCTTAGTATCTTTAGATCTGAAAGTGGAGGGTCATGGCACATATCTGTGCTAGAAAATGGCACCTCTGTGCACCTGCTTTGCATGCAGACACGCACAGAGGAAGTCTACGGGAGTAGAGAAATTAGATGTTGTTGCAATATGTTGTGCCTGTACTGTTCCACAAAGCCTCAGCCCTGTGTCATGCCAGGCTGTCCCCTGAAGCCCTAGGAACTGTGCTGGGTTCAGCCTCAGATCCCTTAGCAGGGATGATTCAAAGCCTCATGCAGCACCCAGCTACCATGTAGCTTCCCAACACTGTGACCTGAGAGGATCAGAAATGCTTGCCCAGTGCTGTGACACCAGCACAAGCTGCCCTGTTTGATGGGCATCCATTCCTGACAGATGGTCTGACACATTAACCTCGCCTTCTGGGCATTTCATTCCCTTGAGAGCTGTAGATCACTGGGGAGCTTCAGGGAAACTGGTGGCTCTTGTATGCCTCAGTAAATATCTATTTAGAATCATAGAATCACCAGGTTGGAAGAGACCCACTGGATCATCGAGTCCAACCATTCCTATCAAACACTAAACCATGCCCCTTAGCACTTCGTCCACCCGTGCCTTAAACACCTCCAGGGAAGGTGACTCAAACACTTCCCTGGGCAGACTGTTCCAGTGCTCAATGACTCTTTCTGTGAAACATTTTTTCCTTATGTCAAGCCTGAACCTCCCCTGGCAGAGCTTGAGGCCATTCCCTCTTGTCCTGTCCCCTGTCACTTGGGAGAAGAGGCCAGCTCCCTCCTCTCCACAGCCTCCCTCCAGGTAGTTGCAGAGAGCAATGAGGTCTCCCCTCAGCCTCCTCTTCTCAAGGCTAAACAACCCCGGCTCTCTCAGCTGCTCCTCATAAGGCCTGTTCTCCAGCCCCCTCACCATCTTCGTGGCTCTTCTCTGGACTCGCTCGAGAGCCTCAACATCCTTCTTGTGGTGAGGGGCCCAGAACTGAACACAGTACTCGAGGAGCGGTCTCACCAATGCCGAGTACAGAGGGAGAATAACCTCCCTGGACCTGCTGGTCATGCTGTTTCTGATCCAAGCCAAAATGCCATTGGCCTTCTTGGCCACCTGGGCACACTGCTGGCTCACGTTCCGTCGGTTGTCAACCAACACACCCAGGTCCTCCACCCCCAGGCAGCTTTCTAGCCAGACTTCTCCTAGTCTGTAGCACTGCACAGGGTTGTTGTGCCCCAAGTGCAGGACGCGGCATTTGGCCTTGTTAAACCTCATGCCATTGGACTCTGCTCAGCGGTCCAGCCTGTTTAGATATGGGGCAGAGGAGAAATGGTAAGATAATTTTTAAGGTATAGGAATATTTTAAAGAATAAGGCACAAGAAGTCTTGACAGATCTGATTAGTCAGATTAATTCCGCAGGGGATTTCACCCATTTAAATGCTTAGATTTGTCCTTTTCTGCAGGTTTGCTCCATTTGGTGTCTGAGGCAGAGGCTGAAGCTTGCTGTTCTGAGATGTATGCCTTTGATTGACTACTAGGCTAGTTTCTCCACCAACGTAATTTTACCAAGGCTGGCTGATTTGCAATGCACTTTGTGTCCTGCTCCTGACTTTCCCCTCTTTCTCCCTCTACCTGTCCGGCACTCTCTGCTCTTCTTTTACATTGCAGGCTGTAACCTGACAAACCTCAGCCACACTTGTGGCACTCAGAGAAGGTCTGCCTCCAGATTACTCTGAATTCAGCTGAAATTTCTGAACAGGTCTTTGCAGGCTTTGCTTTGTCCTTGTATGTATTTCATAGCCCACTTTTTCTTCATGAAGTACATATTACTTTCTGCGTGTAGTTCCCAAAAGTTCTGCTTGGCTTTCTAAGTGATCCCACCTTGGATGGAGCTGGACCTCGGCCTGGGGCTGATACTTTGCTTTCTATCAGTCTTGATTCTCTATTGTCACACTGTGCTCCCTCTTTTCACCCCCAAGGGCTGTGGGCCTTAGCCAGGACAAGATATGTGGCTACTCTGGAAGCTGGCATTGAAGTAGCATGTAATAAAAAAGAAGAAAAGTTACAGAGAGGGAGATGAATATACAAGCATTGACATACCTTGGTGAGGGTGGTAGCTCTGTTATGTGCTGACTATGCGCTTTTTGATTGTTTTCTCTATTCCCCCTGTAATATCTGCTTTCCTTCTAGCCTGCAGGTGTCAAATATCTTGGCTAGGAGTGATGAGGATGAAGGTAGAGGACACAATCCTGCACAACAATCTGTTATAAAAAGGTGAATTATTTTAGGGATTTTATTCTGTTTGATGAGTTAACAGAGATATAAAGGGGAAAATTAAGTGGAAGCTGAATTAGAAGAGAAATTCTTCAGACTCTGGACAACCAATACGAGGAAAAAAGAGTGGATTAATTAGGCTTAATTTGAGACTGTGTGATGTTGGACAAAATAGTTTAATTTTGTTATTAGTACTGTTTAAAATCAGCATTTTTCATTTAAATATTGCCCAAGATGAAAAAAAACCACTTACATCAAAGTTCCCAAATTTTGTTTAAAAATATCTAAGTGTCACAGTTTGTTTTTCACAGAGTAACATGTTTTATTCTGGAAACTCCTAGGATCCTAGTGAGGGAGGAGAAGATTTAATCTCAGGAAGGAAAAAATGTTTTAGGCTAAGAAATTACTTACTAAATGCAAACTGAATTTATGAATGGTTTCAGTGCCACTAAAGCCATACTGCCTGGCAACATTGCTGCATCAAGGATTTACTGTGAAGTATATAAGTGGTTCAGCCTGGCAAACAGTTATAAATCGTTTGCCTAATTCCTAACTCGTCTCTGTCCCCAGTGCTGCTATGCGAATGTAGGCTGGACTCACAGTACACAGATCCAGAACATACAGATGTATAACTATCTAATGATGCCTTAATTTCTTCAATCCATTTACAGAGTCTGTCTCATAAAAAAAAAAATAGAGGACTTGCTTCGTTTTAAGATTATCATCTGACTTTTGGGAGGAAGTGGCAGAGAGGTACCTAAATCTGATTTTTGAGCATGTGGACTTTACATTGGAGCAAAATTTCATGAGAGGGCTCATTTGCTCTTTAATCAAAACCAATATTCCCATAGATCTATCCACAGACCTATCCTCTGAAAAATCAGGCAGACTTCTAAATACAACTGAGGAGCCTACAATTCACTGTCTTTATTTCTGTCTCAGATCATGATTGTTAGGTTCATCTGGAGGCAGACTAAGCCACTTCCAGCCTGGTCTTGCAGACTGTGCAAGAGAAGAAGATGGAAACTGTGCTCTGATGTAGAGGTAAGACTTGACCTCTCAGCTGCTCAGCAGCTTACAGGTCCTGTTGAATTTTCTTCCCATATGCTCACTTTCTAATCTGGGAGATGCAAGTACAGCTAGGTGTGCTACCTGTGAAAGGTCAGTGTCATCTGTGGCTACATAGATGCTTACTATCAAGACTACTCCCCAGAGAGTCATTAAAAAGGGTGCTGTTTCCCTGAGTGACAGACTATCTCCCCAGCAGCTTTTTCAGCAGGAAGTCCCATTGATCTCAGTGGGAACAATTTTAGGGGTTATGAACTCCCCATGCTCCCCACTCTGCCCTTAAATGACTTGATTTTATGTATTAATTTCTAACTTACACCCATAGAAACCTAAAATAAACCATGCTTTTCATCAGCTTGCATTGTCAGGGGCTCTCGTAGCAAGTCCTGTTGGTTGTAAGACAGAGGGAGTCTTACACTGTAGTTTCCTTGGCTCTGGATAAACTTGAGATGAAACTCAGACGAAGCCACACCTTTCTTGTGCACATTTGCTGCTCATGCTGTGTCAAACCTGATTATTATAATTATCTCAGTTCTGTCACACTCTATAAATACACATCTACACAAACCAAACAGCACGGCAAATTTTGTGAGGGCGGAAGTGCTAGCGAGGATTTCTTTAGGGCTCTACAGAGAATGCTTTGTAGAAACAAGAAGAAAGGTAGGACTTAAGAGTCTCAGGTCCTACTATAGATTAAGAGATTTTCCTGGGAATAAAACAACTTAGTCACAGTGGTTTTCACCTTGGCTTGGGGCAAGAGGAGAGAGGTCTCACTTCCCCAAAATAAACAGGACGCTTAACTTCGGCAGGGTGGGATGGGATTGAATGAAAGCTCAAAGAAAAAATTGGGTAAACGGTCTCTAGCAGTGACTCTTAAATCCCAGAAATGCAGACTTTCAGAGCCTTGCTCTAGCCTCAGGGGAATAACCCTATAGAAGCTGCATACAGACGAGCTTGGAGGAAAAAAGCACAGTGTTTCTGAAAATAGCTATAGGTGAGGGATTTACTGGGTATATGTAAAAAGAAACATGACAGGGATATTTTAACCCATACCTTCCAGATCCTTACTGTGGACTGAATCCAGTGCCAGAAGTGTCAATGGAAAGACTCATACTGATGTCATGAGAACTGGATCAGGTCTCACGTGGGTTATACCTACTTTGGTTGCCTGCCACAGGTGGAAGTTGTCCTAAAAGAGAGCATGAGTGAGGGGAGTTTAATTTACATGACCTTCCAGTTCACTCTACATTTATAGCTGCTCTTTTAGTCAAGAGAGAACACATCCAGCTTTGCAGAAGAGGAAGGTGTAGCGTGGTCTAGACAGATATTTTTTCATGTCATTTGCAAGTCACTTGCAAACTTAAAGACTTTCTTTGATGCTTTGAAAATTGTACCTAAAACATTTTCAGACAATTTTTCCAGAGGTATCTGTGATTCCAATGACTTCTATCCTCTTGCTTATACAGGCAGTGCACCAGCTGCTACATCTGGCTTTGAGGGGAAACAGGGATCCAGATTTTCTGAAAGTCAGGAGGAAAGGATTTCTCCTCTGGCACCTAAAACAACACAGGCAGCCAAAATAAGAGATTGCATGAAAGAGATGATCTAAACATGCCAGCTGCAAAGTGAAGAGACTAACATGTAGTACCTGTTTTAAATTAGATAACAAATTACCTAATACGGAGAGAAATGAGAAAATGAAATTAAAAAAAATAAAAACAAAACCAAAAAACCCCCTAATTAAAAATCTGATGCTTGTCCCTGGCATGATTTTATTTTGCTTCTGCTCGCTTGGTTGTTCACTGAGGGGCTTACTAACCCTTCATGGAAAACTTTACCTGTCTTTCCATGTTGAAGCGTTTAGAAGAAATGCATTGTGTCATGCCATTTTGTGATTTCGCTATCGTGTCCTACTACAGAGATTTGCCTGACTGTCAGAAACTGTATTTCTGGCTACCATAAGCAGACCTGGCACTATAGAGACTTACCTGACTTCAGTGGGGATAAGAGCTCACACTTGCCTTAAACTCTTCCTTTCCCTTGCATGTCAGTGCCTGTAAAACATCCTTGACTGACATACTTCAAACTGATGACCTTGTTCCAGGTTGATGAGAGCTATTTCTTCACTGAGAGCTTATTCCATGAAACTTCGAAGCAAATATTCTGCCAGTACTCCCATATACATTTGTAATGTACTATTACCTCCAAGGAGCCTGCATCTCTGTAATCATCTGGTCCTTTGCATCTACACTGAAAGACATATTAGGCGTGTTTCATAATACATCTCTAGGCAACAAGCCTGAGACTTGACTCTCTGTCCTTCCACTGCTAGTTTACTTCCTTGCTCTGTTTTGGGGCGCCCCAGCTGACTATAGTGGAGGCACAAAGTTAAGACCCTTTTGCTTTATGAGGCCTCACAATACCATTCCAGCACCTCTTGTAACACTCCAAAGAACATCCACTTGCCTTTATATCAAAATCGATGCTACACATGCTCCTATATTTTGCTAGAGAAAGACCACGCCAGAGGACTGTAACCAATCTCACGTTATCTCAGGCTGTTTGAGCAGGCAGAAGAGAAATCGTACAAGTTATATGAAGTGGAAGCAGAAGCTGTTGGGATCCAGAGAAGACTATCTTGCGTAGTATGAGTACACTCAGGTTTGCTATAGAGGGAGCTGTACTTAAAGCCTGTGGATGTGACTTTACCCGAGGGGCTTGTACAGTCTTCTATTTAGTGGAATTGCTGTGCCCCTTTTATCTATGGATTTGGCCAGAATTTGTTGTCCTAAAGAAGGATAATAGACTAAATGCAGTGCTTGGTTGGTTTGTGTCCATTTAAGTTTGGACTAGTGAATTTAGACAGCCTAACTGTGCTGAAATGTTATGAACATCTGATTACACAGGAATACTATAGAGTAAATAATAAATAATAAGCCAGTGTTTCTGCCATTTCCCATCTCAAATCCCAGTGTGACCACAAGATTCCCTTTTAGGGAAAATCTATCTAGTGTGCGTTGTGATAATGTAGTGCTAGATACCCAGTATGCATTGTTAAGAGCTGTTGGTTTTGCTTGTAATCGAATCTGGTGTTCAGCCTTCCTGTGAGTGTTCTATTCTTCTTTTTGGTGATAAATATCCTTGCATGCATAGTGTTAGCTCTGTGAAAGTAATTTGCTGGGATGGTCCTGGGGGAAAATCATGGGAGTATTAACTTGGAAAACTCTGTTCTGGCTTTACTGCATCTTTTCTATATAACCATAGACAAATCATTTAATTTTCCTCTTTTGTTCAGATTCTGTACTCTGCTAATACAAAGGAAGTCTGACAGTCCTGACTCAGTCACACAGAAGTGGAGCAGGTACAGGTTCCTACTGCCAGATATGCAGGACTTGTTCTCATCTATACACAATTCTCTTCAGCTCTTCTGTGGGGCAGTTACACAAGAAGCTGGTACGTATATCTCCTTAGAATTAGTATGATACACATTAAAAATTAAAAGGGTAGCAATTCTTAGTAATAGATAGCCACCGCACAGCTCTGTCATGAGGTGGTCCTGCTGGCAAAGAAACATGCTGTTTATACAAATGGAGACCAAGAAACTGTTTTCTGTTCTTATAACCAAGTCACAAAGAAGAGGAGTGGCTTGTCCATGGCTTGTATTTCTGCTCACAGGCTTGCAGTACCCACCTTAACACGTCTTGGTGAACAGCTGGGGCAGTACACATCCTGAGCTGATGCCTCCAGCACACTGAGAAGCACTAGTAGAAGTGCTAGTTCCCAATAAGCTTTCAGCATGCCAGCACCTGCCAGGTAGGCGTGGCCTTTCCCAGTGCAAGAGGTGCTTGTTAAGTACTGCACATAAGAAGGGTTTATTGCTCCTAATAGGCAAATCATTGACTGTTTTACTTCATTCCTGGGCAGAGGAATATCTTGAAGGGGTTGACAGGTGAAAATACATCAAGTGTATCGCTGAACTGGGAATGCAAACTGAGCCCTTGCTCAGTGGCATAGATCTTCTCAGTGTACTTTTGGAGTAAAAGCCACAGCTCAGCCACAGAGATGTTTTCCCATTGCTGCCTATTTGGCTTTTTAAGAATTATGCATCCCAAGGTGCATAAATGAAGAGGAAGCTTGAGAAATGTAATACTGAATTACATCTCCGAGTCCTCAGGCCTGTCAGGAAAGCTTTTGTGTCTGTCCTGAAATAGGTGTGATGGAAGTTTTTCTTGTGTAAGAAGAAAAAGTTAGTTTCAGAGAGTCTTGCTTTAGCAGTGAAATCACCATAATGAATGCCTGAAGAACTGTAAAGATGAGGACAGAGACATTTAGACCATTGCAGACTTCCTAGTCTACCACCTGGAAACGTCAGGGCCCGTAAGGGCACATGGTTTAGAGGCTCGTAAGGAACACCGAACAAAATTGGCCATTACTTCAGTACCCAGCCTTTTCAGTCTGTGTGGCATTGAGGTTTGTGGTCTTTTCAGCTCAATTAGGCTGATTCTAAGACAAATTCAGATCTCTGCCCATTCTCTGCTGGGCTGTGTGGAGATGTCCTTCAAAAATAACATGATCACTTATAAGTCAAAATTTTAATGAAGTTTGTGGGACTTTACAAACAAAACTCAAGTTGTTAATCGTGGTTAGAGTCTGTTCACATTGTGTTGCTTGGGCTACTTCCATTGTCAGAAATGTGGAAGACTTTGCAGTCTTTTTTCAATGATAGTTAGGGTCTTATACAATTTGATACGCAATACAGAAAAAAACATCAAATAGTATGCAAATACATAGCTCATATTTCCTGTTTGTCTCATCTCAAGATTTCAGGAGGGTATTTTATGCATAATTTTGAATTAATGAACAAGGTAAGTAGGCGTTTATTGGGCAGGATGTTGCTGAATGCTTTGTTGTGAAGAAAAAATTGTAATAGCATCATAAACCCTGTACCCTGTTTCCTTTTGCCTTTTCTGAGCCCAGCCACTTCTGAACCAAAGACCCTGAAAGAAGAACACAGCTCAAAAATGGATCTGAATCAAATGCAGGCAGCTGCAAGAGTGAACCCCATTAACTGTCTTCTCTCAAATCCAGGAATTACTTGGTAAGGTATCTGTGACTTGGTGAAGCTTGTAATTCGTGTGTTGCTCTAGTCAGCTCAGTGGAATTCAGGGACAAACAGCTGCTTTATGCTACATATAGCCTGGAATTTTGTGGGTTTTACAGAACTTGCCATTCAGCAGTAGGAAGTGAGCAGTAAAGTAGAGGGAAGGACTGTGACTCTGAACTTGGCCATGGGCAAGTTTCTCTGCAGGACAAGCCTGTTTCTGATCTGCTGTCTTTATAAGCTAGATTTTTAAGAAGAAGGAATTATGTGGCTCCTTTATTAGAACAGAAGTAAGAACTTGTAGGACTTCTCAGACCTGGTGATAAGTCTCCAGCTTCCTCTTTTTCTCAGTGTCTTTCTCCAGCTACAGTTGAATAAAATGAGAGATATGAGACAAAGAGGAACTTCACAGCTAGAATAATAAAAACTCAAGAAAAGGGTAAATGCTTCTCCTCTTCCCCTTACTCTACAGCGGTTTACAACCTGTTTGAGAACTGATGAAGATATTTTTAAAGACCAGTTTTGAAAATAAGAAAGAGAACCTGGTAATGGTATACTGTGACCATTCAGCCTAGATTAGGGAGGATTGTTGGAGAAGGAGGTAAACAGATTGCAAAATCTATGAGCAATATTTCTCCACTGAAATATTCTGGCTTTTTGATAAGATGTTTCCATCTCCAAAGCTTCAGCTTCCAAACCTGTACATTTCTACAAGGGAAAATATTCTAACCATCTCTTGTGCTAAATAATATGCTTGATATTCTTGATATGCTTGGTATTCTACCCCTACAAGGGCTGGGGGAGGAATTGGTCAGCTTTAAATTCTAAATTGCTGTTTTCCCTTGTTTTAGTAATATGCTTCCAGGAAAAATCCACTGAGAAAGGAGGTTTTCCTTGTGTGGAGGGAGATGATAAAATTCACTCTTCTGTAACACCCCTAAGTACTAGATGAAATCATATTTACATCACTCTCCAGAAATACTACATACATTTTTGCCAGTTTGGGATCCTGCAGATAGCTCTCTACACTAATTTGACCAGGTTACAGTCCTACCTCTTCAAGAATAACTGGACAGTCATGGATCTCTGGAGTTTAAAGTAAAAAAATTTGCAGGAAGAGAACATAAGTACTTGACTTCTTATAGTTTCAGACTATTTCATTATAACCCAAAGCCAAGAGCAATAACTGGCATCAGGATAAGTCATACATTCCAGAAAAACATTCAGTCTTTACTTGTGTGTAGAAATGACATCAGGAGATGGCTGAGCCATTGCTGCTCTGATGTAACTGCACCTACAGAGATAGTGGTTCTAGTTCATTCTTCCCTGGTCTTACACTTCGGAGCCTTGTAATTTTGTCCAAAGGTCACATCTCATCCCTCTGAAATACAGATTCTAGCAGGAAAAATGGAGGCATATTTCAATAATTTAGTATTTAGTCCTTGTTACAAAAGGATGGCAAGGCTGCTGAAGCAGGTATGATGCTACTCTGAAGAGGGTTTATCCTTCTCTTTGTATATAAATCCATGCCTGAATGTTTGAATCTTCTATTTTTGTCTTGCTATTAGGGAAAATGTAGGTTGAGAATATAGGTGACAATTTCAATATGTCCCATGGTTATCAGGCAGTGTGACTCATCTTTTCAGATCTGTGTGTGTGTGAGTGCTTGTTGCAGGAAGGAGACATATCCCAGGTATGGCTCGGACATCATTCAGGTTTGCATTCATATTGTTAATTTGTAAATAAGAGCAATTCTGTTAAATAATGAAGAAGACAAGGGAATAAAAAAATGAACCATTAAGGAAGTAGAGGGTTTCAAAAGGCCCAGGCAGGAAGTGAGGTCTTATGTCTTTGTACAAATCATCAGGATTTGGATGCCTTATGTCATAGGGTGAGATGGTCCCAACAAAAAGACTTTGTTGATCAGTGAGGAGGGTCTGCCTTTCTTTTTCATAAAGGTTTGAGGTTTTCTAAGCTTGTCAAATGGAAGGGTTGAAAAAATACATTTTTTTTTTACGTTCAGTTACTCTGTATGGAGTGAGAAGAAGAATTTTGTCTTCCTAACCATACAACCCTTCAACAATGAAGGCTGTAGCTAATCAAGGCATCTCTACTAGTCAGATACAAAATCCAGATTCTTTCCACAGTTTTTACCTTAGCAGATCTAATATGTATTGATAGACACAGATGAGGGGGAGCTTGACAGTATCTGGTATTGATTCTATCATGCTAATGACTCTGCTGTATACAGTGTGCTACTTTCATAAACCATCAAGGAGCAGATATTGAATAATGCTTGCAAGCTAGAACCAGCTGTCAAACCTCTAAATAATTCCCAGATACTTGAGTTCAGGTTTAAATGGGAAGACTGTGTAGGGAATGATGCTGTTACACACAAACTATCTCTGCCCATGGTAAAGCACATAAATAATATTTTCAAATGTGCTAATCCTGCTTAAGAGACACGAACATAAATCTAAAATGCATTCCATATGTTCCAGTGTCCTGTTGCTCCTCTAATTCCAGCTGAAACATAAAATTTAGCAACATTTATATCGATGCTAAGCACATTGCATCACCCCTAACATTGATTTGTCTTAGACTAAGAAAATTGAACTTGCTTCAACAAAATCCTGGTAAGATAAACATCACTGCTGTCATGACAAACATTGCAGCTGTCTGTCTCTCAACATTAAAATGGAAGAAATATTTGTTATCCAAATCAATGAAGAACCTCTCCTTCTGGCCTGTGCTCTGAGAATGAGTTTTTACTGACGAGTGTGCTGCAGAGATGAATGTTGTTGCTCTGCATGTGAAAGCTGTCACAGCTAATGCTGTGTGCCCTGTACACTGAGTAACAATAACAAACTAAAAATCTGACTCAGACTCCTTGGATAAACAAAGCATTCTGTGGTGGAAGTATTCCTTCAGATTACACTTACACTTTGTAAGCTACCTCAACAAACATAGACTGATGTCATATGAGAAAAAGTTCTTTTCTTCTTAAGGCTGCTAGTGTTCAGGCTTTTTGTGAAGGACTAAAACTGCGATATCTGAGGGATGAAGTGAAGTTTGTTGTGACAACTGGATATAACAGTTTTGTTCCAAACACTTCCCCACTGTTTTTCTAGTTTTTTAATGCTCTTAGCAAACAAAATGTTGGACGTAAGACTTTCTGATTCACAGGCTGAGGTAGCACCGTGAGTGGAGGAGGAAAGTGATCTTGCACATTTTGGGCAAACCAAACCAGCATCACAGAGGAACAGGAGAGAGCATGCAGACAAGGAAAGTCTGGGTGAGAGGTGTCATTATCATAATAAGTAGTGAGTGAAGTGATGGGCCAACTCTGGCTCTAAACATTTCAAACCAACTACCGAAGTCGCTATTGCCAGGACAGGAAAGTTGGGCTGCAGGAGAAAGCAATCTGGCAGCAAGCTAGAAAGAATGCCCTAATGTTGGGCAATATAGTTATTTTTTCACTAAATTCCATTGACTAGTTCATGACTTTGAGGTCATGCAGCAGCATGAAGAAACAAGATGATGGTTCTGCAGCATACTAGAAAAGTGGTAAGAAATGTAGTGTTTCTCACTGGAATGTGTAAAATTTCCTGTATGATGTAGTTAGAGACAGAATATTCTTACAGCTGGGATGTGGACCAGAATCCACTGGGTACCCGTGGTCTAACACCCTGGAAACACACAAACCAGCTGTATCCCTCACAAACTTGGTTTGTGACACTGGGCAAAATGCTGCCAGCCACTTTAGTTCACAATCTGTGATGTGGAGTACCACTACCATTCAGAGCAGGAATTCTTGTCACTGAGCATAAGCTAAGAAAAAGCAGGTGGGCAAGATTTTATCTGACATCAAATCTATCTGTCTGGAATAGAGAATGGTATATATTAACTAAACAGTGTTGGTGTATCATGCCTACAGCATATATAGGTCCCCACACTTAGAGGCCTATCAATGCTCAATTAGACACTGGCATTCCCTCCCTCTGTGTTCAACCATAATTACTAAGAGTGATACCCTAGGAAATTTTACATGTCCAGACCTTAGGAAAAAAACAATTAAATTTTTCAAATAACCTAGCACCACTGAATCTTTCAGTGCGGCTTTCAAGCTTCAGATCTTTTACTTTCTCTGTTTTTCGTAAGAACTCACTGGAGCATCTCAGCAAAAGCATGACTTTTAAAAGCATAGATGGCTATAAACAAAGTCACAATGACCTCTCTCTTGGACTGGGAGTATCAAAGCAGGGGTTTTCAGCATTTGTATTGGCAGGCATGGGACTTAGGGAGAGTTTTAAAGAGTGCAACCGCTCTCGTCACTGTTCCTCATTGATATATCTCTCAGATTTCATGCCTTCTATGCAAAGCTCAACTGCCTGCCTGGGGTCTCTGAAATTTCTACTCTGACAATTCACGAGTTTCACCACCAGCCCCCACATTTCCACCAGGTCTTTACCCTCATGGTTGTCTACCTGAGCCTTGATCTGCTGAGTAGATTTCCCATAACATTGAGGATTGAATAGGCTAAAACGACAGCCTGAAAGTGTGCATACCTCTCCAGCTATACATCCTACTGCAGACTCCTTACTCCCTGTGCCCCAGAGGGAGAGTGCATTGCACCTGTGCTTCCCCAGCCTGGGTGGGATGTTCATGACCACAGCTTTGCAGGACCTGTAGTCAGAGTAAATAAGCACCAAGCTAGTTTTATGGACTGCCTTTGAAGGCCAGGCCTTGGGCAGAGAGCTTGTTACAGCAAGACATTATATTAATTGGCAAAATAAAAAACAAAACCCCAAACAAACAGCAACTCATATGCTTATTACCTGTGTCATGGATTGTTTGTTTTGTTTTGGTTTGGTTTTTTTTTGTTCTTCTGAGATGCTACTATCTCTCGGACTTTCTTCCAGCTGTGACTTATTTCTCACATAAGCTGTTTTGTAGGTATTCACCCTCCTGGAAATACAGTTTAGAGATTTCTTTAATAAGCACTTTGAGAATCTGGACCTATCTCCAAATAGTGACATAAAATCTCTCTGTAATGATGGCCTTCTTGAGAATTCGGATGTTATTTTTATACACATCATTAGATCAGTATGAACTTACAAAGGAATAAATGATTGCTTAGGTCACAACATAGCTAGCAAGTTTTGCTGACGATAATTTCCTGGCTTGCAACTGGGGCTCAGCTACTTCCTGGGGACCCTATGCCCTGAGGAACTCTGCTACGAAGGGAGCTCCCCAGCAGCAAGTATTGGCTCTCCCCTGTGACTGCCTGATCCTTTCCTTTCCCTGGTCACAAGCACAGGTACTTCAAACACTGCCAGTTAAGATAATTGAGAGGTGACTTATGTCTCCATGCATTCTATAGCAAGCTCACCTGAACCACAGGGAAACACACTGTGTCCAGAGGCTGCATTTTGCACTCTTCTGACAGGTATGTCTCCATCTTTTATTAGAGTTTTTTGAAGTTCCAGGACTCCATTCCTAGGGACAATACATGCTACAGGAGGAGCATGGGACACATGCACCTCATTCAGATTTCTTGAACAAAAAACTGCTTGACAAAGACACAAGACAGACACACGACATTTCAAAGAATCTTTTGTTCTGGAAGGAGTTAGGTATGATGTGAGAAGTCTCATCAAGGAAGATCCTTCTTTATCCATCTCTTCCTTCTTTACACTTACACTGAGGTGGGAAACTGAGAGGAAGATAGTATGTATTTAAAAAATGTTTGGCCACACAGAGATTAGCTCCAGCGGTCCAGTAAAACTTTCCAAATCAGTAGTGAGATGACAGGAGATAGGACAGGATCCCCTTGCTCTCTTCAGGACAAGTTTCTTGTGTTACCCTCACAGGGTCTGACTGTTCCCATCCGCAAAATGGGGTTAACATTATTTGTCTTCTTTCTTACATGATTGGAGAGCCCAGAGCTAGAAGCACTAATAGGCAGGTGGTCTTATTACAGTTCCTTATAGAAACAAGAAGCTCACTGTCATCAGTGATGAGGTTTTAGAGCTACAAGCTGTAGAAAATGCAACATGCCAACTAACATGCATTTTGGTTCCTGTTCCACAGCTCCTCTGCCAAACAGGAACAGGTCTCCAGCATGAGACCATCTGATTTAATGACTGCCAAGGTGGTAATAACCTTCACTACCCAGCATGAAAATGCATTGCACAGGCAAATACAGCATAAGACTTTCCTCCAGTGACCCTCTCACCAAGTTGTTACTGTACTGAACTAATCATACAGGGTCTGCATTATGGAAAACTCTTGTGTGGCAGGTTTTTACCAAGTGGTATCCTGGAGAAGAGACATCTCTAAAGGGAGGTTTTGTGAGGAAGGCTGAGGGGATGAACTTTGTCTTATAAATCGGGTCTCAGTGCTGACAAGCTGCAAGTATGTCTCAGCAGCTATTCCGTAGGTAAACGGGAGAGGAGGGCTTTGTCTCCTCATATCCATTTTTCACATCTAGTAATTAGTTTCTTAAGTTTGTGTTGTGGCAAGCTAAAACTCATTTTATTTTTCAGCCAAATCTGCTGTGCACTTTAGGATGATACAGCAACTTCAGAGGTGCTCTGCTCTCCAGGGCGTCACAAGTGATGCATTTCAGGGCTGACAACATCAAGGCATGGGTAGAAGCTTCCCAGGAGTGTGTGTGAAACAGGGCAGACATGGAAGGAGCAGGGTGCTGAGAGACAGCCCGGAGTGTGGGGGTTGGGTGTCCCTAATCTCTCACTATTCTCTGCAAAAGGGTTCTAGAGGAGTTTCCTCCTTAACTCTCCTTTCACGTGCTTACCTTTACAAAAGGTTTGGTGGTAAAAATCACCATACATGTTTACAAATTGCTGCAGCCTCACAAAGTAATCCAGGCTGATGTTTGTTTCTTTCCGTGGTCTATATTAAAAGCCTTGGGCAATGTACTCAGAGATAGGCATGTTGACATGGCTACATGAACCCCACTATACTATTACCTGACCGGCTTGTGCCCTTTTCACCAGAGTGTTTTTTTATGTTCCAGGTCACAGAATCATAGAATATCTCAAGTTGGAAGGCACTTGTAAGGACTGTGATGTCCAACTCCCTGCTTCTTGCAAGACTGCATAAAATTAAACCTAAGATCATGGTTCCGGCACTCCTTAAACTCCCACAGGCTTGGTGCCATGACCACTTCCCTAGGGAGCCTGTTCACTCAAAGCTCTGAGTATGGAAGGTAGAGAAGACACAATATGAGGTACATGGAGCAGGTGGATCTGCAGTCCACATGTGAACAGGTGATCAGAGGTAATCAAGGTTTGCAGACCTCTCTGTAGTGAAAGAAATAAACTACTACTTTGGTAACAGACTAGCTAGAAGAAAAAATCGACTTCTGTTCAGAAGAAAATTCAAAGACACTTCGCTACCTAGGCACAGGCAGTCTGGCACATCAATATTACAGGAGAAAATTCCTTTAATATACCCATTAACTGACATCTGTATTGTGCAGTCCTTGGAGAGGGACAAGTATGGAAATACTCAGAATGCAAAACCAAAGAAAATGTTAGATAATAGCATGGCTGTAGCCGTGACAATTGAACAAGGGTGGCAAGGTGATGATGCTGTTGTGTGTAATGATCAGGGACTGCAGGTTCCAGTTCTTCTGATACAGAGATCACCCCTCAGTGTAATTTCTCTAGTGTTCTTGTCACCTTATATTTGATCTCTGGTTCAAATGCCAATACTTTTCATTTTGGTGTAATGTTGCCAGGATTACTGCGATACTGCGTCCCATGAAACCACCTTGGTTTCTACAGGGACCAATGGCATCTTTTAATATATCAACAGATATACATTGATTAAATAATCTCTAATTATTGATTCACATCTGTAGAATGTCTGGGCTGGTGGATCTTAGTCTTTAGCACTACTGATAATGTAGTGCTTATCAGGTATTGTAGTCTGATAAATACAGAGGCTGTGGGCAGATTCAGGGGTGGATTGTTTTTGCTTATTGACCATTTGTGCTGCCTTGGGAAGAAAACCTGAACTGATCAGGCAGAAAAGATAAGTGCAGTGTACTCTCCTTGGCATTCAAGACTAAAATAACATCAGAATGGGCATTTCTTTTGTGACACCTGAGAGAAATTTTTTTAAACTTTTTTTCCATTTGTGTTCCAAGACAGGAAGTGGTGTGTCAAATTAAAGCAATTACAGAAAGGTCAACGAAACCCTCTACCATTCCTTCCCCCCCATCACAAGCACGATGTGGCTGGATGATAAGGCTTTAAGTGGTCTAAGAGAGTCATTCTGTACTGTTACACCAAACAGGGCAGCACAACACTAAAAAAGTGAGCTGCTTACAGGGAGTGTGGGATTCTATGTTACTTTGCCTGGTTTCTGGGTTATTGCAAGAGATGCTTTTGTAACAGTAAATCCAGCATTTATTTAGATTTTTTTTCAACTTCTTCCAAGCATATGTTTTTGTAAATGTGCCTGTGTCGTCTTGCAGAAAGCAAGTGCAGTTGCTGTGTATATCTACATATGTATACCCACTTGTCTGCCCTTTTTGGCAAACCAAGGATTTCTTATATCCTTTAAGCAGTATAATCACAAAAGTAAGACTGATGACAAAAAAATAAATGTTTTTGCCAGAGTACACAGTTAAGGTGTGGAACCTCTGCCACAGGTCACTGTAAAGTCAGTATTAAAAAAGGATTTCAAAAGAAAATTAGAAAAAATATCATGGAGGACAGACTCCATGTACGCAGAGTGAATCTGTAAACTACAATGGAAGCTGAGGATTTGAATCATAATATATTTGCCCTGTTTCCTGTATAAGCTTTTCAGGCGGGACAGGAAGGGTAGGAGAGGAGGTGGGGTAGCCCTCTTTGTAAGGGAGGACTTGGACATCACTGAGATGGATTGTGGAGATGAGGAGGTTGAGTGCCTGTGGGTCAAAATCAGAGGAGCCCACTAGAAGGTAGATTTTGTGATGGGAGTCTGTTACAGACCACCCAACCAAGGAGAAGCAGCTGATGAGCTCTTCTATAAACAGCTGCGGTCAATCTCTAGCTCAATGCCTCTTGTTCTGGTGGGAGACTTCAATCTGCCTGATATCTGCTGGGTGTACAACACAGCAGAAAGGAAGCAGTCTAGGAGGTTCCTGGAGTGCGTGGGAGACAACTTCCTTGCACAGTTGGTGAATGAACCAACCAGGGAAGGTGCCCTCCTGGACCTCCTGTTGGTGAACAGAGAAGGCCTTGTAGGGGATGTGGCAGTAGGTGGACGCCTAGGACTAAGCGACCATGAGATGATAAAATTTTCTGTTCTAGGTGAAGTGAAGAGGGTGGTTAGCAAGACGGTAACATTAAATTTCCAGAGGGCAGACTTTGATCTCTTCAGCAGGCTGGTTGGTGAAGTCTCATGGGAGACAGTACTCAAGGGCAAGGGAGCCCAGGAGGGCTGGGAGCTCTTCAAAGGGGTGGTCCTAGCAGCTCAGGAGAAAGCCATCCCCGTGGTCCGGAAAAAAAGCCGGCAGGGGAGAAAGCCAGCTTGGTTGAATAGAGAGATCTTGAGGGATATCAAGAAGAAAATAAATGTTTATGGCCTCTGGAAGAAGGGACAGGCCTCTTGGGTGGACTACAGGAGGGAAGTGAGATTGTGTAGGGAAAAAATCAGAAGGGCTAAGGCTCAGCTAGAAATTGGATTGACCAAGTCAGTGAAAGATAACAAAAAATCTTTCTACAAATATATAAATAATAAAAGGTGGACTAGGGAGACCATACAGTCCCTATTGGACACAGAAGGAACAACAGTAACAGGGGATGAGGAAAAGGCTGAGGTACTTAATGCCTTCTTTGCCTCAGTCTTTAGTCGTAAGGAGGGTTGTTCCGTCTGTGTACAAACCCAGGAGCTAGAGGAGCATAATGAGGCTCCCATGATCCAAGAGGAGGTGGTCAGTGCCTTGCTAGCCTGACTGGACAGCCACAAGTCTATGGGGCTGGATGGGATTCACCCTAGGGTACTGAAGGAGCTGGCGGATGTGCTGGCCAAACCCCTTTCCATCATCTACCAACAGTCCTGGAAGACTGGGGAAGTCCCACTGGACTGGAGGCTGGCTGATGTTGTGCCCATCTACAAAAAGGGCCGCAGGGAGGACCCAGGAAACTACAGGCCTGTCAGTCTGACCTCAGTGCCAGGGAAAGTCATGGAACAGGTGATCTTGAGTGCTATCATGAAGCACATGCAAGAGAACTGGGTGATCAGGCCCAGTCAACATGGGTTCACAAAAGGCAGGTCTTGCCAGACTAACCTGATCGCCTTCTATGACAAAGTGACCCGGCTACTGGATGAGGGAAAGGCTGTGGATGTGGTCTTCCTGGACTTCAGCAAAGCCTTTGACACAGTTTCTCACAGCATTCTGCTTGAGAACCTGTCAGCCTCTGGCCTGGACAGGCGCACACTCTCCTGGGTGGAAAACTGGTTGGATGGCCGGGCCCAGAGAGTGGTGGTAAATGGTGTGAAATCCAGCTGGAGGCCAGTGACAAGTGGGGTTCCCCAGGGCTCAGTGCTGGGTCCAGCCCTGTTCAATGTCTTCATCAATGATCTGGATGAAGGCATCGAGTGCACCCTTAGCAAGTTTGCGGACGACACTAAGCTGGGTGGAAGTGTTGATCTGCTGGAGGGTCGGGAGGCTCTGCAAAGGGATCTGAACAGGCTGGACCGCTGGGCAGAGTCCAGTGGCATGAGGTTTAACAAGGCCAAATGCCGGGTCCTGCACTTGGGGCACAACAACCCTGTGCAGTGCTACAGACTAGGAGAAGTCTGGCTAGAAAGCTGCCTGGAGGAGAGGGACCTGGGGGTGTTGGTTGACAGCCGACTGAATATGAGCCAGCAGTGTGCCCAGGTGGCCAAGAAGGCCAATGGCATCTTGGCTTGTATCAGAAACGGCGTGACCAGCAGGTCCTGGGAGGTTATCCTCCCTCTGTACTCGGCACTGGTGAGACCGCTCCTCGAGTACTGTGTTCAGTTCTGGGCCCCTCACCACAAGAAGGATGTTGAGGCTCTGGAGAGAGTCCAGAGAAGAGCAACAAAGCTGGTGAAAGGGCTGGAGAACAGGCCTTATGAGGAGCGGCTGAGAGAGCTGGGGTTGTTTAGTCTGGAGAAGAGGAGGCTGAGGGGTGACCTCATTGCTCTCTACAACTACCTGAAAGGAGGTTGTAGAGAGGAGGGTGCTGGCCTCTTCTCCCAAGTGACAGGGGACAGGTCAAGAGGGAATGGCCTCAAGCTCCGCCAGGGGAGGTTTAGGCTAGACGTTAGGAAAAAATTCTTTACAGAAAGGGTCATTGGGCACTGGAACAGGCTGCCCAGGGAGGTGGTTGAGTCACCTTCCCTGGAGGTGTTTAAGGCACGGGTGGACGAGGTGCTGAGGGATATGGTTTAGTGTTTGGTAGGAACGGTTGGACTCGGTGATCCGGTGGGTCTCTTCCAACCTGTTTTTTCTGTGATTCTGTGATTTCTTGAACATGAGTGTCTGAGCACTGTTGAAGGCAAAATACGTCCACAGATGAACCTCTGGTTTCATCAGATATGGGAATGTCTTACAAGCTTAACTAAATTTTTGCTCACCTGGCACACCAGCTGCATCCTCTGCTTTCTCTGATCAGTATTAACCAGAACTCACTATGAATCCAGGCTATCAAGACTCCTGCTGTCTTTGTATCCAGCTGAAAAGAAATTCAAGGTGTTAGAGCAAAGCGAAAATCCATGTGCATCTTGTATGGAGTTCTTAACCAAACTGTCAGCTCTTTGGACAATGCCTTTGCATTTTTCTTACAGAAATATTATTTCTTGCCTTAGGCCAACTAAAGATGGTCCCAGGAGTTCATTGAACACACATTTACAGAAATTGCTTGTGTGTAAGGCAAAGTTCAGAAAAGGATAATAAGATTTGCAAAATGCATTGTATATTGCATGTCAGGCGATCTAGTCTCTTATCTCATCTCTGTAGCTTGGACCAGCAGTCTACAAACTCTTGCCTTTTCACTGTTTCATCTGCAATCTCTGTGTAAAAGGTCTTTTTAAATATTGCTATTAGTTTGTATAGACAGTAGATCTTCAGTGATTTTTGTTGCTTGAAAAACGCTACTGGCACTTTGTGATTAAGTGTAGGCACCAACATCCTTCAGAGGCCAGCTTTTGCTGAAAAGGGTGAATTTTCTCTCAAGCACTGCTCTTTTTTCTTAATGATTTGTAACTGATTACTGTGGCAGCTTTCTTTGCTGAATTTGAGTGTCTCTTAATAATTATACCCCTGTTGATGTTAAATTGACTCTTTAGTGCTAAGTATTTGGTATTTTCAGATTACATTGCAGGTGAGATCCTGCAATGCATTTAAATTAACTTCTAGTGATTCAAAAGATGTAAGTACTTAGGGAATAAGTCATTCTTAAAATCAAATTGGAGGAATTTATGCAAGTAGAGAAAAAAATGGCCTATTCTTAACAGTGTAAACATCCTAGAGTACCTCTCTTTTTAGTTTCCTCGCATGTATTCTCCTTCATTAAATGCTCCTTCTTCATTTTGTTTAATACGACAACATTTTAGACCTGCTTTGCAGTCCATCTTTCCCAGTGAGATATGCTATGGTCAAGGAGAAGAACATCCCTGTAACATTGGCCTATGTTGTTGATGAATCATAATGAGGCCAAGAGCTGCAAACTTTTCCTCTTGTGTGTTTTAAATGAAGATGGACATTCACTTTTCAGCATCTGTGTCTCAGAGGACTTTGGCATCAAGCAACATTTCTGAGTGAACACTGACAGGTTTGCCCTTCTCTGGGAAAAGGTAAGGGCTTACAAACGCAAACCAAAGAGAAGGATTAACCTAGCAGGGGTTTTGACATACATATGCTATGTCAGTAAAATCATAGAATCATTTGGTTGGAAAAGATATTTGAGAACATTGAGTTCACCATACCTGTCCACTACTAAACCACATCCCTGAGCATCCCATATCTCATCTATCCATCTTTTAAATACCTCCAGGGATGGTGACTCAACCATCTCCCTGGACATCCTGTTGCAGTGCCTGACAACACTTTCAGCTAAGAATTTTTTTTCTGATGTCTAATCTGAACCTCCCCTGGCACAACTTGAGACAATTTCCTTTTGTCTTATTACTTGTTACTTTGGAGAACAGACAAACACTCATCTTGCTACAACCTCTTTTCAGGTTGTTGTAGACAGTGATAAGGCCTCCCCTCAATCTCCTTTTCCCCACGCTAAAAAACCCCAGCTCCCTCAGCTGCTCCTCGTAACACTTGTGCCTCAGAAATTTCACCAGCTTTATTTCCCTCTGGACACACTCCAATGCCTCAATGTCTTTTTAGTGGTGAGGGTCCCGAAGCTGAACACAGTATTTGAGGTGAGACCTCACCAATGCTGAGTACAGAGGAAGGATGACTTCCTTGGTCCCGCTGGCCACACTGTTTCTCAGATGTATCAGGATGCCACTGGCCTTCTTGGCCACCCATGCACACTACTGGCTCATATACAGCTGGTGAATATGTAATCAGAAGTGAAAGACACTTTTGTGCAAGGGGATTTAGGGTGAAGTTAATCCATATAATCTCTCACTTCAAGACTGTGCAGTATTCTCTGTATATAAACATCACGAGCACATTTGGTCTCCAGTACTGACACTGAACAGAGGCTGTTACCGTCCTTTCTCATATTGGTCCAGAGGTCTTGAGCCCAAGCCTAGAAACAGTACTGTCACCAATTCTGGCTTAGGGCATCCCAGATTTGTCTTGCTGAGTATGGAAACCCTTCTAGGATGGGGTTTTACAGCCTCTCTGGATAAGTTATTCCTGTGCTGCATCATCTTCCTGGTGAAGAAGCTCAGCATTTGTTTGCAGCTGGTGTTACGGCACCAGTTAGAGACTAGAGTGTTGGGTTTTGGGGCTTTTTTTTTTTGATCTATAAACTATTTCTGACATTCTTAGAGAAAATAATAAAAAAATAACTGCGATTTTATACTGTGAACTTAAATTTGTAGAGAAAAAAAGCATCCATTGCTAAACATTTATTGTAGTTTCCCTCAACTGTAAGAAGCATTGCTAGTCCATTCAGAGATTTACAATGCTTCTTGCCTGAACTGATTGGGGGAATCTGTCTGCTCTGACACATTTAAATTTAAAATAACTTCAAAATACCTGTGGAATATGTATATACATCCAGAAATTCATCTAGAGATGCAGTGATATAGTAATAATATCCTAATAATCATAGAATCTTAGAATAACCAGGTTGGAACAGACCCACAGGATCATCGAGTCCAACCATTCCTATTAAACACTAAACCATGTCCCTTAGCACCTCATCCACCTGTGCCTCAAACACCTCCAGGGAAGGTGACTCAACCACCACCCTGGGCAGCCTGTTCCAGTGCCCAATGACTCTTTCTGTGAAACATTTTTTTCCTAATGTCCAGCCTAAATCTCCCCTGGCGGAGCTTGAAGCCATTCCCTCTTGTCCTGTCCCCTGTCACTTGGGAGAAGAGGCCAGCACCCTCCTCTCTACAACGTCCTTTCAGGTAGTTGTAGAGAGCAATGAGGTCTCCCCTCAGCCTCCTCTTCTCCAGGCTAAATAACCCCAGCTCTCTCAGCTGTTCCTCATAAGGCCTGTTCTCCAGCCCCCTCACCATCTTCGTGGCTCTTCTCTGGACTCGCTCGAGAGCCTCAACATCCTTCTTGTGGGGAGGGGCCCAGAACTGAACACAGGATTCGAGGAGCGGTCTCACCAGTGCCAAGTAAAGAGGGAGAATAACCTCCCAGGACCTGCTGGTCACGCCGTTTCTGATACAAGCCAAGGTGCCATTGGCCTTCTTGGCCACCTGGGCAACTGCTGGCTTATGTCATACTGCGTCATGTACAAGACCAGATCAGGCTCTGTCATCAACACAGATGATCTCTATGGACTACATTGCAATATATATGAGGGCAATTCTTCCACAGCTTTCCAAAACTCTCCTGCATGTCTGCAGAAATTTTACAACGACAAGAACAAAGAGAGGAGGACAAAGCCTTGGAGCAAGTCAGAAGTACACACAGGAATAGAAAATAAATTTATGTGGCTTTGTGTGACTGTAAAAATGTGCCAACAATTATCAGCAGTGCAGTTTTTATTTACTGAATTATTTTCAGCAGCTTCAGCTGAACAAATTTGGCAGCAATATAAAGACTCAATGATTTTTATCATCAGATTAATGTTATTCTGATTTCACAGTCTGAGAAGAAGGGAAGTCCTTACAGGATCCCAAGTCTGTGTGTCTCTGCCTTTTGTTTGGCTTGTCCCTTTAACCAGACTGTATCTCAATACCTTTTCCTATTTTTTAATAATGTCCAGGCACCATAACATTGTAGCTTGTGATGCACCATGAAGATGTAGGCTAATTAAAGAGTGCAGCATATAACCAAAAATGAGAACATAAGAACTTTGGATTACTACACCCAGTGAGCTATGAAGTAGTGTAATTTTGTTGTGACATTTTGGAGGGATGACTTTCCAATTTTCAGCGAAAAGCAAAAGTGTCCTTTCTTTTTTGACAAAACATCAGTTTCCATTAAAAACGTATCATTTACAAACACACAAACTTGTTATTTTCTTTGTTTTCTTGTTTGTAAAAAGTCATTTTGCTGTTAAATATGTTGCAACATAGTATTCCATCCTGTACTTTCTCATAAAGGACTTCAAGCACAACTTACCACGTTACCTGGCCACACTTCTGGAGGGTGCGGAAGTCTTTCTCCTGATAACATTTCCAAAGCAATTGATTCTTCAAAACTTCTGAAATAAAACCAATTTTACTTAGATAACTATAATGAAGTGGGTGTAAGATACCACTTCTTGGTACCCTAATATGTGTGGGTTTTTTAATGGTTTTTATATAAAAATTTCCATGAAACTTGCAAAAAAATATAGCTTGAGTCCAGAAAGGAGGGAAAGGAGAGGCGGAAAAACTCCAGTGTAAGTACACTGAAAAAGTATAGTGTTTTTTTTTTTTAAAAAAAAACTCTATAAAAGCAAAACACAAGCTAAAAAATACCCCAGATCCTCAGGAAAAAACCCAACCCTGCACAATAACCTTTTATCTGTCAACTGAAATGCAAATATGTCCAAAGTACAAAGCAAAAGTCTTGAGCTGAGAAAGGTATTTCAAAGCAGTGATGCATCAGAACTCCCTCTGGAAGTAGCCCTACAGCTAAGAATCCCCTCCTTTAGGAAACACCTTCATTCCAAAATCTCAGGCAACTATTTTGAATATGTATAATTTATTACATCATCATTACAATAACATTATTATTTATTCACCTAGGATGATAACAATGACTAAGGCCCTAGTTAGGATCAGAGCTTGACTACATTTCACAGACATAAAATGGAAGATAACGCTTGTTTTTAAAGAGTGTTTGGTGTAAACTAACCTAATCTTAGTGCTACATCCAACAATGAAAAGAGACCAACAGCAAATATCTGAGTAGAAGACATCATGTTTTCCCTGGTAGATCAAGAAAAAGTAATCATTTTCTTTAGTTAACTAATGTGCCAGATGAGTATGTGCCTTGTTGACTTGAAAATACCAGCACTTTAGTAGAGGTGCTGTTTTCTCAAATAGATAAAGTATCAGCTTCCTTAATATCAAGCTGAGATGTGGACATACTGTGAGATCTTTAGTTTAGGAAGATTTTTTGATGAATAAATGAAACATAATGTATAACGCAAGAGTAGTTCTCTGAGGATGTTAAAGAAGTTCATTTTTAAATGTGAACAAAATTATACCCCAGATCTGCAATTTTGATCTGGAAATGTGTTAAGTATAACTATTCATATTCACATCATGAAGGATGCTAGAGCATAATGGCTAATTTTTTGAAGGGCAGAAAATTATCCTTTTTTTTTGGTTGGTTGGATTTTTTCTTTTTAGTAATGTATAGTTATCTGCTGCATGTGGAAAGCCTGGGTCCAATTCTCAACTCTATCATTTATTTTCATTGTGGACCTAAATACAAAAATAGATGAAGACCAGATAGATCACATCAAAGGTCTGTGAAAGAAGTAAGTGATAGTTTTCCAGGCAATTCTACTAGTGATATCTTTTTCCAGAACAAGAAGCCATCTATTTATATTGAAGAAATGTTTGTGCCTGTGGTGATACTTTGGGTCTTGGTGGTTTCTTTTTTTTTTTTTTCACTGATTTGTCTAGGCTTTCCCACACCCTCAGATAGTTTCAGCCTTCAGCATCTACACTACTTAGTGGTTGAGATCTCAGCAGTTTCCTTTGAGGTTCTGTCTTTGAAATAATACCTACAAATGTCAACTTTCAATGATGTCTACAAGCATCATTTGACATCTCCAGCTATTTGGGGAGAAAGCGTGAACAATCAGCTTCTCTACACCCTTTCCACAAGACTTTCCTTTCTCTACCCGCTAGTTGCTTTTACATGGGCTGAAGAATATGCTTGCTTATGCCTCTAATAGATGTGATGCCAAACCTTTTGGCAGGCACTTAGAACACAGGAATTGCCTGTCATTTCATCATGCCCTTTTCAGCAAAGGCAGGGTGGCAGGAAGTGTGACCACAGTCACTCCTGCTTGTTGGTGCTGGGTCCTCAGGAGACCTAATGTGCAATACAAGGAGGATTGTGCTTTGCCTTTGGCAAGACTAGGCTCATTGTGGACTACCAGGTGATTAGATTTCTGCTGTGCCAGCAGTAGTTACCAAGGGCAAATAGGTATGCTCTACAGCTGTACCTGTAGCTCCAACGTACTGAAGGCACAGTCCGGCACTGCTGGGACCATGCCAGCATGGAGCTTAGTGTAAACAGGAAAACCTGCCTGCTAGTCTGCCTGCGTATGTGCTGGGGGCTCGTGTGTGTGTTGATGTCTGTGCTATTGTAGCAGTAACTGCTAGTAACATCCAATTGCCTTCAGTATCTTTGGTATTTCACTGCATGGTGGAGGTATGACTGTTAGAAAAGCAGAGAAGCACACACTACTCTGTCCTGCAAAACTCTCTACACTGAGTGCCTCTGGTTGCAAAAGACTTTCTGCTTTGCAGCCACCTTTTTCTGTTTGTAGATATACCATCTATATATACCATCAGGTTGCTGAGTAACTATCTTTTCAACTGTCTTGATTCCTGCTGAGGGAACTTCTGCCAGGATGGCAACTAGGCATTTTACTTCTGGCCAAATTCTTCCTCTGTTTCCATTTCCAGGGATGAAAATAAGAATCAGTAATTATGATGATAGTAATTTCTATAGATATAGCAGGCTCAAAATGAGTTAGTCCTCAGACTCAAAAATTTCGAGACTTAACAAAACATAAACCTCCATTTCCTGACACTTTTAAATCTGATTTCTCATAAGCCAAACTGCAGTGGCTGGATGGCATATCTGTACTTGTTTACATTGCAATTTTTCTCCTCAAGACCTGGGTTTTAGTTCCTTAGGATAAACATACTTTATTTTGAGTATTCAGTCTTAGCTTCTTCTGAAGGCTGCTTTTCATTATATGATGATAACAACTGTTCTTTTTAACATACAGAAGAATCAAATCTGGACAGTAGCTCTGCAGTTTGACATGTGAAAACATCTCTGATCAGATAACTGATTTGTCTTCTTTGCACAGTGAAGGGTGGTGTACAGCATCCATATGCAGGAAGATTCCTTGAGAACAGATCCCTTCAGGAGGCTGTCATACACTAGGTGCTGGTGAGCTATTTCTTCATTGATGATCTGGGTGTAGACCTGTGTTGAGGGAGCTCAGTTCAGAGAGGGCAGATGAGCAGATCCCAAAAATTTCCAGAACCAATGTTTCTGCTGCTGGTGTGAAGAGGAATTCTACAGAAACAGAATCCAGAAAAAAAGCAGTTTTCCACTGCTTGTACAATGCATAGAGAAAATGATATATTTCACTGCAGCCTAAAAAACTATGCTAAGTAGCAACAACCAATTTGCATTTTACTCTGTGTGCCAAATTTGCAAAATAAAGTCCCAGTGTACCTAGAGAATGATCTGGAGGGTTGAAGATCATCCATATTTTTCTGTTTCAGGCATTTAATCTTTAAAAAGAGCATAGGGGACAGTGTATGAGTGGTAAACACGGGTCAGGGATCTGCATAAAAATGTTCACATTTGTTTTGTCTCACCAGTCTTTCGATCCTGAGCTCTGAGACTGTTTTGTGTATCAGCTAGGGATCCTAAACAAACAAACAATCCCAAAGGTACAGATAGACACTTCTACAATGATCAGATATGGAAATGATGACTAAAAAAAAGTCCTATAAGTTGAGACTTGGCTTTGTACAAGTATACGAAACTATATGCACTTTATCAAGTTTCTGTTTTCACTACTAAGGTTTTGCTCAGCTCTGGCCTGCAACCCTAGACAGGCATTATGCCATCATGCTGCTACAGTAGCTTCCACCATTATATAGCAACATAAGTAGTTTTATCTCCATTTCCTTCCATTTTTGGTAGGACAGACAAAATGAGAAAAAATGCTATGCTCAATTTGGTCTTCTTGAACTATGTATTGTTTGGAGCTCTGGTGGCGCTAACATGGTATTTCTGACTGGTTCAGCTTTCACCTCTGGGCAGGATTATTCATGTTTCTGCTTTTTTTGGATATGGATGCCATCTTCCACTACAGGAGGGTGTTCTACTCCTCAATGAGCTGCTAATAAGAAGCTTCAGATCTGCTTTCTCAGTAACTAGTCAACAGGGCATCCTGATCTACCATGCTTTCAGCTTTGGAATTTACTTTAAGTAGTAGCTGCTATAAGGATTCATAAGCTAAATAAGTACCTTGCTTGACTTGCTTCCTTCAAAATTTGTGAGCAACTGATAGAAAATACAGAAGCAAAATAGCATTTATAGTTGCTGTAGGGGGAGAAAGATTTTTCTTGATGGGATTCCATAAGTATTGAGGATATTTGTCTAAGTCTGAATAGAAATGTTTTCCTACAGATCAAATTTGGATGGAGGAAGCTCAGTTCTGGTTAGGTTTTTCGAACTGAGTTCTGCTTCTGGGAATTGGGTGGTGAAGAAAATAGAAGGGAGGAGAGAAAGAGAAAGTGAAAAGGAGGCTAATTACATAATTATTTCAGTGAGGCCAGCATGGTAATAAGCTCCAGATGTTTGGGGTTCCGTGGACAATCTGAACTGAGAAGCAATGGTGGGTGTACATATGTTTGTTTACTTCTCCCTCCCTAAGCCTGGCTACTGCTTTCTCTAAAAGCCAACAGAGAGCAGGCGTCTCCTGAAATACCCTTTGGACATCGCCTCTTCAGTCCAGCTTTTCATCTGAGTTACTTTAGGCCAATTTAACCCACAAAAGCAGAAGATATAATACAAATATATTATGGTATAACTGAAAACACAGTTAGGACTTTGCTTTACAGCCTGTTCACAATGAAACAATAAATGAGCCTATACTCACAGCTAGCTGGGGCCAGATTCTGATCTTTGAATCTCTGGAAATCTGAAGCAGGATAAGAATATGCAGAAAATTATAGCAGACTTTACACTATCTGACTAATGGATTTACTCAAGGTAGGCAACCACACGAATAACAATGAAGTCTTGCTATATACCTGACTATTTTCAAATTGCCCAATTTAGAAATAAACAGCTTCTGCACCATCTCTGTGTCTGATGTGATGACAGTTGTTTTCAAGTGTAGTCTCCAAAGATACCTATGTTCAATACTGCTACTTCAGGGACAACGAAAAAGCCTGGGAGCTTTTTGTGGCTTATATGAAGCAACTGAAGTAATTCTCAATGGCATATTTCTTTCTTGGAAGACATCAGCTTGTTGGCAGCAAAATACTTGGCAAAAACATGCCTGAACATTTCTGAAAAATACTTTTTTTCAGGTTCTTTGAGAAGAATCAGTGTGAATAAGGTTAGTATGTCCAGAAGTTTTTAAAAATTATGCATACTTAAATTCTGCTATTTTAACTTAAGCATTTGAATAAGTCACTTTGAATGAGGTGAAAAGTCTCATTTTTGTGAAATTTACTGTTCTAGAGGCATGTTTTGTTGTCATTTTGGCCTGCAACAAGCATCCACACACACTGCACCAGCAGTGGAATTTCCTATAAAGCACCTTCTTTGCTGCCTTCTTTGGATGTTTTCTGTCAGTGGGTTTGTGGAAATGGGTAGTAATGCCGTTCCTGTCTGGCTCCAAAACCTATTAAATATTCCAAGCTGTATTCAGTCCTACACAGGGATGTCTCTAAATCACTACCACCTGGTTTCCAAGATGATGAATGTCATACACACTATGTAGCACTGGGCATCTATGCTAACAGGCAAATTTCTCATACTACCCCATTGCTAACACCAGTTCCTTTCAGGTACTTACAGATGCTACCAAAAATCCACATACATCCCAGTAAGAGGAGAAAAAGTGGGGGAGATGACCATGTGATTTGTCAAGAAACAAGGATGACAAGCAAGCAGTTCAGTGAGACTGAGATTTGGGACAGTAATTTAACCACACTGTAATGACAGCATCCTCCATGGGCATCTCCGGTTCTAGGTGTCATTTTGTCTTGTGGTCTTAGCCTCACCTTCTTCCCCCTTCTCCCACAACCTGCAGGAATGAAAGTTATTCCCCTCTGACTAGCAGAAGAGTTCAGGCCCTAAAGTGTGTCGGGCTGGAAAAGGAGAGGTATAATGATGGTATTTGTTCCTTATAATACGCAGCCGGAAAATCTTCCAAAACACCTAGTTGTGCTTTGCTAGGCTGAATGCTGAGGAAAGGCAGTATAAACACAAACTTTGCCAGCTGAATAGTTCTGTACCATGATTCAACCTGCTATCACTTGGTGCATATTGTTATTAGCGTTTTCTGTGATTCAACCAGTGAATCCAGCCAAGAGGATGCACTAAAGGAAGCAGTTCTGCCCTGTTGGGTAGAATGACTAGCTTACTTTTTCCTCATCTTGAAATCATATGATTCTTTATCACCTTCCTCTTGGCCTCATTCAGGGTTTATGAGAGGGAATTTGAGTTTGTCCAGAAGTCTGTGTGTCAGTGCTGCTTTTAGCATTGCTATCTTCTGTTTTCTAATTCTTTTCTTGTTGGTGTGTACATTATGCATAAATTTGTCCCATGCTAGAGGAAGCTGTAATGAAAATTCTTTTTCCATTTTCCTCTTTGCCTTGGCCACAATACAACCCAAAATACTAAGGTTCTTAAACTCTTCTTCTTTCACTGGCTTACAATGAAAGTAGCTAAAATTAAATTTATTTGGAAGATGCATCCATAATACTAACTGAAAGGACACAGGAGAGTTAAATCCTCATATGTTATGTACTGTCAGGATTTCCACTACCATGGAAGTATCATCACTTTACACCTCAAAATATTTTTGCTTCTCATTGTGCCACTACAAGTCACTACCCCTCTCCCTGTTTCTCTTGCTTCTGTTGTCACACACAAGAGAGGATTTTTGTGGAAAAGTGTGGTTTCTTCATTTGTATCTGTGTGTAGGTTCAGAGGACTTTGGATTCAGCTAGGGTCATAGACTCATAGAATCATAGAACAGTTTGGGCTGGAAGAGACCATAAAGATCACCTAGTTCCAACCTCCCTGCCATGGACCTTCCACTGGATCAAGTTCCTCAAAGCCTCATCAAACCTGGCCTTGAACACCTCCGGGTATGGGGCATCCACAGCTTCTCTGGCAACCTGTTTCTGTGCCTCATCATTCTCATAGTGTAGAATTTCTTCCCTGTGTCTATCTAAACCTATTCTCTTTCAGTTTAAAGCCATTCCCCCTTGTCCTGTTACTGCATACCCTTGTAAAAAATCCCTCTCCCTCTTTATTGTAGTCCCTGTTTAAGTGCTGGAAGGCTGATATAAATTGTCCCTGGAGCCTTCTCTTCTCTAAACTGAACAACCTCAACTCTCTCAGCCTGTTCTCATAGAAGTTCTCTAGCCTTCTGATCATTTTTGTGGCTCTCTTCTGGGCCCACTCTGACAGGTCCACATCATTCTTGTGTTAAGCATGACAGGTGTGTGCAGTATTCTAGGTAGGGTCTTATGACAGTGGAGAAGAGAAGGAGAATAACCTCTCTTGACCTGTTGGTCACATTTCTTTGGATGCAGCCCAGGATATGGTTAGCTTTCTGAGCTGCAAGCATACGTTGCTGGGTGATGTTGAGCTTCTCATCAGCCAACACCCAAGTCCTTCTCTCAGGGCTGCTCCCAATTAATTTTCCTCCCGGCTTGCACTTGTATTTGGGATTGCCCCAACACAGGTATAGGACCTTGCACCTGGCTTTGTTGAACTTCATGAGTTTCACATAAGTCTACCTCCTAAGCCTCTCAAGGTCCCACTGGATCACACCCCCTCTTTTCTGCCTGTCAATGGTGCTGCACAGCTCGATGTCATTGGCAAACTTGCTGAGGGTGAACTCAATCCAACTATCCAGGTGTCCAACAAAGATATTAAACAACGATGGTCTCAACAGTGACCACTGAAAAACACCACTGACCTTCACTTGGACATTAAACTGTTGACCACAACTCTTTGAGTGTGACAATTGAGCTGATTCCTTATCCACCAAGTGGCCCATCTATCAAATCTCTCCAGTTTAGAGATAAGAATATCATGCAGGCCATGCAGGATATCCTTATCTCTAAATTGGAGACATCATGACAAATGTTTTTAAGTCTTCCAAAATCCAACAGATTCCTCTCCATCCCCTCATGTCTTCTAGACTGTCTCCTCTCCCTTACTTCTTTTACTCTTCCCTCATATTCTCAAACCTTCAGCTCTACTGAGTTGTCACCTCTACTTGTCAACCTTCTCGCTTACACCTTTTCCTCCCGAGCCAGTGCTTGCCTTTACTGCCTTACTGCGTCAGTGCTGGGACTGGATGAGTTGTTTGCTCACACAGCACTACACAGTGATACAAGTCGGCTCCTAGAAGCTGAATAGCCATGTAAGAATGGCACCATGCCCAGGGTAATTAGTTCTATGTCTAATTGGGTTGGGCTGCCAGCTGGTGAGAGGAAGGTGAGTGACTTCTCTTACCCAGCACATTTGATTTCCTTCCCTTGCCCTGCGGCAGATCCCCAGTCCCTTCTGAGGTTGTTAGGAAAACTAACCTAATGTCAACAGAGAAGAAACCAGTTACAGCACCAGCTCCCAATAGCTATATTTATTTCATACAGAGCAAAGACTTGTGAAAAATATAAACTTAGGAAGTGTGACAGTAAGCAGTTTGTGTTGGTTCCTTTTTTTAGCTTTACCTCAGAAGCTTTTCAGGGGAAAGGCCTGGAAAGCAGCAGGTGAGTGGATGTCATAGAAGGGCAGACAGCCTCCTGCCTGATTATATCACTGGCACAAGAGTTTTTTGGACGGGCTTTGAGAACAAGTAGAAGGATGGTGTTGCAATTCATATGTATTCATGGAAGTTGTAAGAGAATTTGATGGGGAATAGATATACTCTAAATTTATGTGAAAGAGGCAAGTGGAAAGAGAAGGAATAGCTAAAAGTGGTCCCTAAGTGCTGGTAATTTAACAGTGGTTTTCTCTGGGTGGGAAAGTAGAAGGCTTTGTACTGCGTTGGCTGTGTTCCATTAGGCAAAGCCTGGTTCAGCTCCCCTTGAAGCCAATGGAGAGAATCCCATTGACATCAATGGGACTTGGGTTTGGGCCATAATTACTGGAAAGACCCACAGGCTAAATGGAGAAATGTTTGCAGCCATACATAGCTCCATTCCAGGTTAAAAATAAAAAGCATATTTCCAAGTTTAACATCCCTAGTACTGTAAATAGATGCTTCTTTTCCCCATCACACATGCAGCACTGTTCTGATCGACTGTGGGTGTCTTATGAAGCCAAACGGTTTGAGTTTTCCCCCAAGGCATAGAAATAAACATGAATATTTCATAAAAGAGAAATAGAAGAGGAAAAAGAAAAAAAAAGGGAAAAGAATAAAAAGAAACCCTGGTAACAAATCCTCATGCTGCCCTGACAGTAAATTTACTGCCCTGGCTGCAGACAAACACAAAACCAAATACCTCCTTTGTATGAGACAGATGAAAGTTTATTTCACAGTGGGATTTTTTGAGAATGAACAGTTGAGGGAGTAGCTGCTTGAAGTCTGTACTCCTCCAAATGTAACATCTAAGAAGCAAGGTGCTGCAGTTCTGACTCCCAAACCTTACTTTGGCTCTTTCATGATGCTAAGAACATCTAAAACTATGAAGTGAGAATCAGCAGTTCTGTGTGTCTGCTGCTGTCTTGACAAGAAAGTGCTGTGTGTCAATGGCTAGACTTTCAACTAGGAGAAGTTGCTGGCATCTTTGTGCTCTTCCACCATGTATCTCGCTCTTACAGACTTACACAGGTTCTTTCACCTGCTACCCGTGGAAAGCAAAAACCTTGCCCCAGATATCTCTTGATATTTCATGTATGTGGCTCCACAAACGAGGGACAACAACCTTGTATCATCTTGCACCTTACACTGAGGCAGGCCACGGCGTGACCGGAATAAACAGACCTAAGTGGAAAGTGGCTCTTTTATACACATTGCACTGCACTGTCTTACAGGGAAATCCCTACTCTGCAATCACATCCTGGAGGATATTTGCTAATGAAGCTAGCAAGTGGCTTCACACAGATTCACTGGGGTTGCCTGGTGTTATTTTATTATAAAAAAGCAGGAATTAATGGCAAGGCTGTTACTGCTGTTTGAAGCCAGAGTCTGTTTGTTTTGGTTTGTAGCTCCACTCACTTGGCCACATAGTTTGATCTGCTGATGCCTGTGGAGCTGTTTTGAATATGTAACCACTAGTGTAACTTCCTCAGTTTATTGTGAAACTTGATTCATGAAACTGTTTTTATTAAACCATTGCTTAATAGGGAAACAGAAACACTCTTAGTAACCATCTCATACTCTCCTTTCCTGTCTCTGGAAGATGTCTCCTGGGATTTCTTCTCTAGCATGAACTCATCATGAGTCCCCTTGAAAGCAAAGGAGCTTTTGCTGTTGACTTTAGTAGGTTTTGGATCAGCCCCCTGAGAATGATTCCAACATTTAAACCTGGCAGGAAGACAGTAGGGTTTTTCTGTGTTGTTTATTCTTGTGTATAGGCTCATGTTCTTGCTAGACCTCAGAGGAAATGGTATGTACATGGGTCCAAATTCTTCCTTGCTCCATAACCTGGTATAGATCTTTTCTGTATAGTTCAAAGTGGGTGTAAACATAGTACTGAACGAGAATAACTAACACACGAGTAGTAGTGGTACTGGCAGAATTGCTACCCGTGTGTGTCTGGAAAGAGTCATTCTGAGGAAATGTGAATTATAAAAGACCACCTTCTGGCTGCCAGTGTTTCTTACTGCTTGGTGCCTGGTCCCTTCCCAGACTTGCTTGACTGGATCAGACAGAAGTCCATCTCTCATAGGAAAGCTCTCATTCTTTTTAATGAACATACCACATGACCTGCTGTATCCAGTAATCTTCCAGTTGGTAGTCTGGGGATTTATCAGACCTGGGAATCTGTGGACCACCCCTGGAACTAGCTTTTATGCACTTGTAAATATCATTTTTGAAGCCATTCATCATTTTAATCTCCACTACATTGCATGGCAACGAATTCCACCCTTCCTGTCTTACAGGAGATAGATGAAAGGATACATCTTTATCTATTTTGGTCTTTATTTTAAAATTGTTGTATTTTACATTCTGTAGGCTGCCTGAAATCGCTCTATGTCTCACAGCTTTTCCACTGTGTTGCAGAGAAAAATCCTTGTGCTTTTAGCTTCATTGCACTATTCACTATTTTATAAGGGTCTATCACTTCTCCTCTACATTCATCCTTTTCCAAGCTATTCTTTTCTACTTACACTCTAAGTTTATTTCAGGGTCTTAACAATCCTTGAGGTCAGTTACCTCTTTCACAAAGTAAAAATTGCATGTTTTTTTCCACCGAAGGCTGTCATAGCGCTTAACGTAGTCGGAAAAATCTGAACAGATCTGATAAAGTAATCTTGTGTGTGTTTTTACTGGTGTCATTACTGAGAAACTGCTATTAAAACTCGATATACACTGTTACTGACTCAGTGGATGCTGGAATAGTGATTTGGAAATTTGTCTGAGAAAAAAGGAGGAATTTCTCTTATTCTCGTTTTCAGTCTTTATTTTAGGAAGCAATCAAACTGCTCCCAGCTGGGTGGATCTTTGTTTCTGTCTTCCCTCTAGTTCTAGGCTATTTTAGTTATAGTTATACCCTGATAAAAGTTTAAATCTCATAAACACTAGCTAGCTTACAAAAATCATATTCACAACAACATTTGGACGTGTATACTTTGACCTAGTGGGATCAGGTTAATTTGAGAGAAACATCCAAAGTGCAACTAGATAGGAATGCTTTTAATACAGAACTGTGTGGGAGAGACCTGATACAAGTCAGTGGCTACAAATTAAAATTTGAGGAATATATGCGTTATGGAAATCTATGAGTCAGCTGAAGCTTTATCTACATCTTTGCCACACCAAGAAACAAACCTCAGAAAGGTATAGAGCCAAACTCTCCAAACTGAAGGGCATAATTTAAAGCATTTCCACTTTCCTCTGAGGAAATCAAAGGGGTTAATCACACAGCTGATTTCAGAGGTATTTTGTAAGTGTGTACTGGATTTCTGTCAAATGAGCTCAACTCCTGTTGAAGCCCCCAACGCAGGGCCCACATTTCCTCCTTTTGAATACTTCTTTTTGTGCTCTATTCAGTTTTGAGAACTTGGCTGTAGCCCAGCTGGAACATGTGTCTATGGGCTTATTTAAAATCTCAGTTCCCTCCTCCCTGAGTCCCCCTTGGAAGCTGCAGCATCAAATGTGATGGGAGTAGATTCATCAAGATCTGGGAAAATTTTCTGTCAGGAAAGGTGATTATGAAAAGAAAATTCCTGATCATTAGAGAATCACAACTTCACTTTAGAGTCCTGCAGGACTCTTTTTTTTTTTTTTTTATTCCTTTGGTACCCACATACCTCATTTATCTAGACACCTCTTTTTACACAATAGCAAGTCTTTCTCAATACCTTTTGGCCTATTTTTCTTTCCTCATCTGACACCACAGCTCCAAGCAAGTTACTTGGAAAGGATATATTTGAGGCTGACAAAGAGTCATGATGACTCAATATATTGAAAGGTCAATGTCATTAAAGCATTGTTAAAGCAGTTCTGTTTTCACTTAGTAGAGTATTACCACACCTTCTGCAAACATATTCCAGCTTAAAAATGACATGAATCTAGTACGTATACTCTGATATTCTAGTACATGAATCTAATATCCTCATAAGACACACCCGGGGGTGCTAAGGAAGCTAGCTGATATAACTGCAACACCAGTTGCAATTATCTTCAAAAAGTCTTTGTGAATGGGGGAGGCTCCTAGAGGACTCTAAGAAAGCAAATTTCACCCCTGTCTTCAAGAGGGACAAGAAGGAGGATCTGGGGATCTACAGACTGGTCAGTTGTATGTGATTGAGACAACAATCTTGGAAGACTTTCACAAACATATTAAGGACAAGGAGATGATTGAGAGTAGTCACTATCAATTCATGAATTTATGAAAAGGAAATAATACTTGAAGATTACCTTTTAGGATGAGATGACTGGCTTGATGAATGAAATGAGAGCAGTGATTACAGTTTATGTCTACCTTGGGAAGACTTTCAGCTCTGTTTCCCATAGCATCCTCATTGACACATATATAAAGTGTGGGTAAGATAGGTGGGCAGTGAGGTGGACTGAAAACATGAGCCACACCAGTGTTATCTCAGCAGACTGGTAGCTTGATCTTCCGTGCCTTACTGTTTCTCCTTAGTACCTGAGATTTTGTCTCAGAGAGTGCTACCAAGGAAAATAATTTATTAAGAGAACACTTGAGAGCAGCACGTGAGATATCACAGCCAGCACTTTAGGCTGCAGTTGCTGCCTAAACATCCCAGTGAAGAGTACCTCTCCCTCCTTCTCCCTGTTCATCTACTCAGACTTTGATAAAAAATCTCAGACTCCATATTGCCTCTATGTTCCTCCCCTAGTGTTTGACCCCAGTGACTGGTGATGACATTTCATCTGCTGACAGAGAGACTCTGGAGTTGCGTGATGATAAATGTATGGTCTCCATTTTCAGAGAGAGAACAATTTCACCAATGGGAGAAATATGACAGTGACAACTTTAAGTTCTCCCTGAGACTACCCATCAGTCTCTGTCAGCAAAGACAACTGAGGTTTGAACTCCTTTTAAGAGAGAAAGTCAGGGATGGAGGTAAACACACAGGTAACACTACAAATCTATATCAGAGCCTGAAGACGTTCAGGTGGAACAAAGAAGTGTTGTGATAATGGTTTGAGAAAAGCTGAGATCAGTTGTCTTCATGAAGGAACCATGTATCACTGTTGTTACACAGCTTTCTGCTTCCCCATAATTCATTTTAAGCACCAGATCATCATTTGCTGTAAGCAGCAGAAGAAAACACATATTAACTGTCTTTTTTTTTCTGAGTTTTTTTTAAATCCTCTACTTCTGAGCTGCAGCTTCGTGCTTTCTCTGTCAGCATTATTTAGATATCAAAAATACAGCATGAAAAAAAGACATGGAGTTCACAGTGACACTCTCTTCCAAGAAATCATCTCTGATTACTAATGGATATACATTGTCTTCCTCTTGTTCTTTCAATGAAAACCACTACTTGCACTGGAAACAATTCCTTCTAGATTTTGTCTACCAAAGTCTAGAGACAAGGTAAGATCCAGGTTACACTGGAAGCAAAAGGCAATATATTCTTGAAAGGTAGCAAAGAAAACAGAACTCCTGTGAAAATCTGTCTTACTTGCCTGTTCTCTTAGTTGTTAGGCAAAATATTTGACATATGTGCTTAACAGAGCAATGAAAATGGTTATATCAGAACAAGTTTTACTCTGCGGACACTAAATGGTAAATCACTGCAGAGGATGATAGCGATATATTACTGACTGCACTGGATCTGCATTACTTACATAGGATGTACAAGGAGTGTTACTTTGGTTTTAGTCTTCCAAGGATACTCTATTTCCATTTATTTGTTCACTCATTGTCTTCATTTTCCTCACTCCTTTGTGGGAAACCAGAGAGCAGAAGCACATATCCAGTAGCATGACAAAGGGTATAATGTCAGCCTGTCTGTTCAATGAGAAGCTGACATGCACAGGTAGGCAGGAAGTTCTAGGGTGATAAAATGGTGCTTAATTTTCATAAAATCCCAAGCCCTAAATGGATTAGTGAGGTACAATTTCAGATCATCTGTCATCCTTCTACCAGCAAAGGTAGTCAGTATCTCCAGCACTGAGATGGGTCAGTCTGACATTGGATGGCATGGAGCCAAGTTCTGGCAGTGTCCATCAAGTGGGATGCTTGACTGCATCTCGATTGCTGGCTCTGGAGGAGCTGAACTAACCTCACTGATCTAGGACAATGTCCTGGTAAGGGAAAAGCAGCTATTGCCTTTGGGTGCTCATGTCTCCACTTTGGTACAGGGCTGTAGCTGAGCAGGGTTTGTGAGAGCTAAACCCGCAGAAGGAATGGAGTCTGGCTTGTCCTGAAGCAGCACACATCTTTGATTTAAGATTTCAAAGCAGTTTCTGCTGGAATCAAAGTGAGAGCTAGAAGAGTTAAACAGACAAAAAGAGCGTGTTTGCTGTACACTCTGATGCCTGCAAGTGCACACCCAGTGTGCTGTACTCGAAGGAATGATGTTTTGATACCTACATTGGGGGAACTGAACTGGACGCCCTGCTCCCTGACTCACTTTCCATTAGCTCATCTTACAATCAGATGCCTTTCACACTGAAGGTGGAGAATGACAGAAAACACCCTTGTACCTCTGCAGGAGTGTTAGGAAGGTTATCCCCATTCCTGTACTGGAGACACATAGTGGAAACGGTATGCACATAAATCTGCAGGGATTCCTTTCCTCAGTATGGAAGCATGGAAGCAGCGTCTGCTTTGGCAGCCTGGACAGCAGTGACCAAAGCAGCCTCCTTACAGTGCAAGGCACTGCAGGGTTTCTGTTAATCCTTCCCAGAACTCTTCTCTGAGAGCCTGTGTAATTCCATGCATGGATTAAATTGACACTGCTGCCAAAGGATGCAATTCCAGCTGTTTGTGTGCCTATGCTGTAAGCCAAAGCAGGGAGTTAATTTTTCTGAAAATGAAATGCTTTTCTCATTGTTTTTGATGGGTTGACCAATGGCCAGAATAGGACAACCGGAGATGGCGAAAGTTGGGTGAGGGCATGAGGAGGGCCTGCAGCATGCAGGAACAATACTAGCTCCATTTTCAGTGAACCATGGCCTGATGTTTTATTCAAATTACTATAACTTCAGCATTTTTTCCGTTTTTTAGTATATCATGTTACTCCCACAACACTTTATTTTTGGTTTATATTTAATTTGTAAAAAGAATTTTTAGATGGAAAAATTGTCATGTGTGTATTTTTCTGGAGATGTCTTTATCTTGAAACAGCATAAATGAAATTCTTTTTTAGGACAGACCTCTTTTCCTCAAGTGTATTGTAAAGCTCTTTAAGAAATGCCAACTCCCATCTCTTTGGCACGGATTTCTGCTTGTTACTTTCATAGTAATGCTGTCCTGTTTTTCCTCAAAGCACTGAGCAAGAGTTGCCATGAAAGATCTGCAGACACCAAGGCTTAGGACCTGCCTATATATAATATATATAACATACAGCTATTTATCCTGAAAAGTAACAATATATCATTGTGACTGCTCTGCCTCTGAAGAAAGACAGAAAAAAACAATAGTAATGAACTCACACAATCATCTTTTGTTTGGCAAGTGTCGCTGTTTGAGATTTAATCAACTGAAATGCTTATCCAGTGCTCTCCTTTCAAATCAGTGAAGGAAAGCAGGGAAGAAATACAGTGTTCATTTAGTGTCCAGGCTGGTTTTAAAGTGCGACCTACTTGGGGCCTAACCTCCATGCAAAACCTACTGAATGTAGCAAACCTTGCATACACAAAGGGTGTTTTTTGGTTTTGTAATTGATTTAATTTCATAAGTATGTGTGACCTAGCACAATGATGGCAGTTCTGGTGTGGGTTTTGGATGGTACCAGCTTATTGGGTCTCTTAAGAAATATAGAATCATAGAATCATAGAATAACCAGGTTGGAAAAGACCCACCGGATCATCAAGTCCAACCATTCCTATCAAATACTAAACCATGCCCCTTAGCACCTCGTCCACCCGTGCCTTAAACACTTCCAGGGAAGGTGACTCAACCACCTCTCTGGGCAGCCTGTTCCAGTGCCCAATGACCCTTTCCGTGAAAATTTTTTTCCTAACCTCTGACTTGTCTATGAGAGAGAAAACAGAATAGCCCCATTTACTTCCTCTTTCTTAAGTTGGTGTTAGAAGTGCAACACCACACTTGCATCATGGTAATTGTGCAAAGATTCCCATGAGAAGTGGAAGATGGCTTTGCTTTCTCTCAGGAGGCAGATTTGGACAAGAGTGTCCAGACCATAAAAGTAGACGCTTTGATAAAAAAACCCAAAATGTAGGGCATCCTTTTCTTACTTTCTCTGTTGATGTGACAGTATCCTCTCTCATCATACTACCACATTCAGCACAAATAGAGCCTGGCCATAGCGCGGGCCTATGGACATGGAGAAAGGGAATAAGGGGCTGGGCTCAGCTGTCAAAATGTAGATGTCTAGCTCTATTTCAGCCCTAAAGGTTCAAAGATAACCTCACATGCCTGGCAGGTATGACACCCAAGGCTTTCGTGGGTGGACATCTGGAAGGCAGAGTACATTAGTGCAATCAAATGTCACGTTTCAGACTCTAGTCTTCAAATCACTGAATTTCACCCACGCAGTCACGTTCGTCTCCAGTCTGTCACTGTAGGCAGACTATTGTTTTCCACCTTTTCTTCTTGTTTGAACATAGGATGAACACATTAAATTGGAAAGCACAAATTGATCATAGCAGAAATTCTCCCCACAACTAGATTGTCATCTGAGCTAGCATCCTCTCAACTATTCCAGTTAGACAGAATGGCAGCTGCTTCAACTAACTTCCTTTCCACACTGTGGAAATGAAATGTTTCAGTTTTAGGTGGATGAAATAGTGTTCAGAACAACAACAAAATGTAGTTATGGGGGGGGAATGCTGTAAGCTCTGTTGTTGTGTCAAGATTTATAAAATTAAGTTGCTGATTTAGGTAACTAAATGCTGTTTATGTCCTACTTACAAGAGATTGTACCATCTCCTCAAGAGAAAAAGTCAACTTTGTTTCAAAACCAGAAAAAATAAAGAGGGAACACAAACAATACCCTAGCTAGTGGGAAACCAAGAAATATGAGGTAGATCCCCCTGAGTTTTGCCTTTGTCCTGCTACACTCCAGCACTAGTCAAAGCTGCCCTCCTTTTCATTCTCCACACTCTCCTTTGAAAAAGGAGAGGAGCAGGGGGAAGAATGCTTCTTTATCAACTTGCATCCACAGTTTCCTGAGGACCTGAGAGGACATCAGTTCTGGCAGCACCCTGCCATAAACTGTCTCTTTCCAACTGCTCTCTTTAGAAGTTATAGCACCAATTTCTCTCATTCAGACTCACCAGCAACTGTCACATTAGGCCATACAAGTGAGTTGTAGTCCCAGGTATATTACATTTGGCATTTCTTCTGCTAGACAACTGCCCTATATCCCTTGCAGTAACTCACATAGTATACACTAGAGGTTTTTAGGCAACAAATATGCATCTTCTTATCACTGTTCCCTTATGGAATCACGACCCCCAAACTAATGACTAGGGAAGGCACTTAATTTCTGATGTTTGCTCCCTGCATTTCGCTTCTTTGTTTTCCAAAGCACAAGTACATCAAAGCAGTCTCTGTGTCTCAATCCAGAGACAGCAGACAGTACAGACCGGTCACTTGTTGATTATAAATGACCCACTGTCACTGGGCAAAAAACCCAGTGGTTTGGGGCCATTAATGTGAGCATGATGAGATATAAAGCCCCTGTACATCAACAATGTTAAGCAGTCATTAGCTAATTCCTCACCTTATCTATACACAGAATGTCTTTTCTGTGTAGAAGAGCAGAGCAATCGTCCTTAAACCTGTTTGGTTTTGGTTTCTATATTCCAAATAAATCCCAAGGTGTGACTGATGCCCAACAATGCTTGTTTGCAGGACTGCGGGGTTGCTTCTTCTGCAGCCTGCCCCAAACACAACTCGCAGCTCAGGTCTGCAGTATGGTGAGGATAAGCTGAGGCTAAGAGTGAAGAAAGCAAGAACCTGTAGTCTGACCACCAATGGAAAGCTAAGGGAGCCACAATATCCTGTTCAGTAAGGAAACACGGTGAGAATATATAAGGACAATCTGCCCCTGTGGTATGAACACTTCCATGCTTGCTTCATAAACATTTAGCACTGTGCTAAGGTCTCTCTGGGCTGAAACCCTCATCTTGTGTCCAGATGGGTTGACAATGAGCAAGCATAGGACATGATAGTTCTGTTCATGCAAGCAGGATTTCTCGGATGAATTCTACTCTTACTCTTTCCATTGGTTTGACTCTCGCTGCTCCATTCTTCATTTCAGGGGACTTATATCTGAAATTAGATTGCATCCTTGCAGAAGGCAGGCCAATTTGGGGGAATGAGGACATGCAGGATCTTGTTTAGCAATTACATCCAGCAGATCAAAAAGGTTGTTCTAAAGTAAACCTCTTTTGCAAGAGATAAATGTCATTATTTTTAATAATAATTTAGACAGCATAGTTAGTTACTAACATAATTGTGCCCTTTGATGGAAGCTTTTATCCAGACATCTCAAAGGGCCAGTGGTAATGCAGTTGGTGTAGCTGAACTCAAGGGACAGATGTAGAAACCAAGGCACAGAAAGGTTCTTAGTTCATCCTGACTGATAAAGTGGGAGAAACTATAGCAGTCAAATAGCCCATAGCTCTTCTGCCTCTGCCTTCAACCCCGGGTTAGCGATCATCAAGTCTTTGGACTGTAAGTCAGAGGAAAGATTTCACTCAGTACTCTTCATGGTGTCTGGGTTTTCAGATGCACACAGGTTGCTGGATCTTGCACTTTTCTTACCCAGGAAGATGTAAAGGATTTCTGTGTCACAGTTAGACTTTGAGTGGTGCAGTCACAGGTAAAGATATACAAGAAAAAATGTTAACCGGAGTCTCATCTACAGGTAACAGTTTCTGTATTTATCACACTATCATTGCTGCTCTTTGAAGTCAGTCCCTGAAGCATCTGTGAAGAAAAGAAGGCAATCCTCCCAAGGATAACCATGGCCCTTCAACTTACCCCTGGGGAGTACTGAATGTCTGCTTCATCATAAATTGTTTTCACCCTAGCGGATAACTAGCATCTGTATTGAACAGACATATGGCAATGTGATCATTCTCTGCATGGGAGAGATTGGGAAGGGAGTTAGCGAACAGTCTAGGTACAATTGAATCTGATTTTTTTCCGGAACCATTGAAGAGTTATGTTCCAGGTCATAGCTGGGGCTACTGATGGGTCAGTCAAAATACATTTCCTAGCTCAAAATCCCTTTGTTCAGGTAATTGCTATCTAAGTTCTCCCTTCCTTTATGCTACATGGTGGTATAGCCACCTTCCAGACGGAGAGAGAAAACCAACAGAAGTCAAAGGAGAGGTCTGTTTTCTGAAGGTATTCAGTTCTTGTGTTTTTTTCCTGGTTTCTTCCCCACTCTTCACAAGTTGCCTCTGCACAAGGACAATCAAGTGGAATTTCATTCTCCTGCAGCAGCTATTTTTCAAGTGACCTCCGGAAAGCAATCTCAGTGCAAAAATAAACAATGTATTGTGATGATTATTATCACTACAGAGATCTAGATCAAACTGGCCTTTCTTTATTATTTTTTTCCTCTCTCTTTGCTCTTTCTGACCCCCCAATCTAAAGCCAGCAAAGCTGTTTCTTCCTGAAAACGTTTAGGTCACTGTGACTCACAGGAGAACTCTACGCCAGAGTTGCACTTTCTAGGGCTAATGGCAAGGCTGTCTGTGGAGGCAGAGGGCACTCTTCTTGCTCAGATACTGATGGTCAGTGGTTAGTTGTTACCTTATTCCAAAAAATTAAGCTGATGATGGCTTTCACACTTTGTGGAGCTGAGACTTATGCTTCTGGCATCCTCATCCTGAAATTTCTCACAGCACCAGATATAGACATCACCTTAAGATTTTACCAGGGTGTTACTCACACTTTTTGTCCAGCAAGTATCATCTACAGCCTGTAGAAAAGGTAAATAGAAGTAGCCTTAGGGGTTTTTATTGCCTTTTGTTGAGAAAATAGGGCAGCATCCCTAGTAAGTAATTGGGAAATTCCAGCAATGAGACCTGGCAATTCTAAGGTATTCCCTGTGGGTGGTCCTGGGTGTGAATGAGAAGCTTGCGGTGTGAACATGGTTACTGAAAAACTGTATTTCTATTCCCTCCAAATTGCTGAGCTAGCAGAAGTTTAAAACAGGAGGAGGCAGAGATAGGTTGAAGACTGACTAGTTCTTCCAGTCACTGATGGATAGGTTTACTGCACTAGGACAGAAAAAAAAAGACCTTTCCCTTGTATCCGGCATCTGAAAATGGCTGATGAGGGATGCACAGGAAAAAGTATATGTGGTAATACTCTGAATGCCCTCATCCACAGCCTATGTTCCAGTCAGTAGCTTCATGACCCAGTTTGGTGTTCAGTAACCATGAACAGCACCTTCTTCCAGGAATTTGTTCAAATGGTTGTGGGTACTCTGCGGTGGAAGATGACTGGGGGAAGAATATGTAATGGATTGGGTAGAGACAGCATCATTACAAGCTTAAGCTTTCTGTTCCCAAGGACCTCTGGGAAGGGAACAAACACTAGCTCTTGCAAAGTGGTTCTTGACAGGTGGAGTGTGGTAGTGCTCTTAAAAGGGAATAAAAAAAAAAAGACCTGCCAATTCTCATCCTTCAGTGTTTGGGTGGTGGGCAAGGAGATAAATACATTGACTACAACAGGGTATCAAGTTGTTCTTAAAAATGCCTCTCCTTTCTTCCATCAGTCCCCTTCATAAAAAAAAAAAAAAAAGAGGGTGGAGAAAGAAAATAACAATGGCCTGAGACTTAGTTTTGTGGATGCTGACCAGAAACTAGAGGACAGCTTGTTCATGTCTGGCAGACTATAAAGGTGGTTCTTATCAGGCTTATCTGAACTTCACAGCAACCAACTGGAGCAGTCTGCATAAGGTACTTTAGCAAACCCAGTGCTTTGTGTTCTGGAATTGTTTGCAGTATCCTAAGTATTTATTTACTGTGTTTATAATATCTGTATTATTTGTATGTATTCATTGTTTTGTTACCCCCTCCAAAATATAAAATATTCTCATTGAATGTTGACCAGAAGTAATAAACAGCTAGTTTTGCATGCACTAGCCTGGAGCTTTATCTCTGCAAGTTCTTCGTGAAATGTTCAGAAAATGTGAATTTTCAGCCTCTGATGAAGGGTTTCTGATAAATTCAAAAGAAATGGAGTATTGCATATTATAGCCCTAGCACTGCTTTTCCATCTATCACAGACAAACTTCAGCCAGGTTTGAAAGAGACAGTGAGTTTTAACTTGCACTGTATTTTCCCACAGCCTTGAAGAGATGTTGGTAGCCTACATTCAACATGTCAGCTTTGTTCTTAGAGAATGATTTTCAGAAAGCAACTAACAAGAAAACAAAAAACAGGCAGTAATTTGGTGTGCTCCTAAATTTGCTGCAATGAGCTTCTGCTCTGAAACTGCCTTGGGGGCCCATGCTGTTCCAGTTGCTCATATCACACAACACTTCCACAGGTTCAGTTTCACAACAGTCAGCAGGTGCAGTGACGCAGGGTGCATTATGCTGTCAGCAAATCACATTTAAATGAAGAATTAGTCCTGGAGTTAAAAATTATAATAATAATAATAAAAAACCAAACCAACAACAGTGGGAATAAATTTCTATGGCTTGGTTTGCTTTCTGTGAGCCAACTTGTGCTTACCACACTAAAGGCACAGCCCCATCATATTTGTGCTTACCATGCTCCTTGGGTAATCTCTTCATGCAGCAGCTTTCTTCATTTCCCTGACAGCCCTTTTGCACTGCAGTGAAGGGGGCTTCAGGTGCTTATAGGGCTGGTTTGCTCTAATAAGGCCAGAATAAAAAGGTTGTACATTTCTATTGGTGGAACCACCTTTTAGAGGTGAAAATGATAATGGAGGAAACTGGGGCTGGTGGGCATCACCTATGAAAAGAAGAAGCTGGTGACAGGATACATGGGATTGAGCCCTACGAGATGGCAAGGTGAGCAAGACTAATCCCTTCCCATCTCAGGATGAAGTCTAAGGAGAAGTTTGCATGTATTAATGTTTCTGAAAAAAACCAAACCAAAACAAAAAAACCCCAGAAATAAAGAAGCAGTTCATGCCTGCAGCCACATATGTTACAGATAGGGTCCTCCAGAGTCCCTTATTGACCTGAACTGAGCCCTGGGATGGCAAGGGTTTTTTTTCCAACTTTGCAATACTGTTAATCAACTGTACTTTTTGGACACTGATCCCGTAAAAGCCCCCAATGCTACTAAGGCACGTTATTTTGCCTAGAAATAGTGATGAGTGTTTGCTTCCAGCTTGTAGAAAGTAATAGCAGTGTCACAATTCTCTTCAGAAAGTAAAAACCAGTGACTCCTAGGGACATTTCCTAGTGGTTTGACAAGGGACAGATACTATTTTTTTTTCTTCAAGGGAAGCACAAGGATTGCCAAAGGACTGGGAAAGCAGAACAGAAACCCAGGTGCTGGCTGGCTGAGCCAGGGGCACAAGGACTGGAGGGGGAGGCCCAGAGAAAGGGCATCACAGCTGTCTGCAGGGTAGCCCTGTGGTCTCAGCTCTATACGGCTGGATCCAGGAGAGGTTTTCTGCAGCAGAGACATTTTTATTTTTTCCTGCTTTGTCTGGGTGTAACTGGATGTTCTTCATCTTCTTGGCTCCTTCAACTGGTAGGGGCTCTCGAATTCAGGTTCCTGGAGAATGAACAAAGTATAACAGCAGTGAGGCTTCCCAGGAGGAACAAGGCTGTGGCAAATAAAAAAAATAAAGGGAGCTTTGTGTACGTGTGAGGGAAATAGAGTTTGTTTCCAAAACAAGGCCTTTAAAACCTTGACAATTTAATACAGTTAACTGTGTAACAAAGTCAAACAAGGTAAGAGTTTTCCCTGACTTCCACAAGCCTCAAAGTGAGTTTTTAGTGGCCAATCTCTTCTAGGACAGCTTGAACTTTCTCTCAGACAGGTGTGAGGGATACAGACACAAGGCTAAGGAGCCTGTCAGTGCTCAGCAGTGACTGCGGGTCACTGACACACGTTTTACTCCTTACAGCTTCATGTGTAGCAGAAGGCTGGGATTTACTGTGCACATTGGGTAAAAAGCTATACTTCAAACTGTATGTCACCTGTCTTATTGGGATAATATCCTCCTTCTAATCATCAGTGCTTAATGAGATGCAAGCCTTTTGTTTTCCTTCTGTTTCTACATGACACCACTATAAACATTAAATTGGAAAGCTAGGAAACAGAAATGTGTGGACTGTTTTCTTCCTGTCCATCTCTCCCTTTGTAATATTTTTTTTTCTTTTTTTTCTTTACTTGACTGCTTTGAATTCCTTTCAATTTGACCCTTGCTCTTAGAGACAGATGATCTATAGTTTTATACAGTGAGTCAAATCATCTGGCACAAGAGCCCTTAGGACCAAGTGCTTGTACCCTTGTGGAACTATACACACTGCTGTGCTATGTGCCAAGTAACACAATCTTGCTGAAGCAAGAATGAGTGAGCACTTCATGTTAGAATTTGAAAATCCATAGGACAGCCAGCCCAGCACAACAACTATGTGTTTTTTCCCTTCACTGATGAAGGGCCACACAGTATGACAGGCACAGCTTGCTTTTCAACGTGGACTACAGATGCTGACCTTTACGTCTAGACAAGTAACAATGTTCAGAACACCAAGACGAGGTCTACTGTACTCCTATGGTAGTTTGTAGTGCCGGGGCTCTTTAGCAATTCTAGTACAAACACTATCACTAACCTGTTATTCCTTATTCTTCCCACAGTTGTTTCCTTTTATCTTTTCTCCTTTTGTTTTGACATTTTTTTTTCTGTGTAATTAATTCTGTGACACTGAAGACAATGAGACCCACAATTTCATGCCAGTAGTCTGTGTGAAGGGAATGACTGTGAACACGTGTGGGCCAAATGAAGCTCTCAGAACTCTTGGGCAGAAGCAATGATCCTGTAGATTCTTGTATCCCAGTATTCTTCTCTGAGGTGCTTTCTAATCAGTTATTTCCTTTTTCTGTCACCACTAGAGGCACCAGGGGAATGAAAGCAGCCAAATATATTGTAAGAAATTGAAGCAGAGCTTTCTTGGTGCTGGCAAGAGGAACTGGATAGAAAAATTCCTGTGTATGTCAATTTGCTCCTGGCTCAAGCTCTGTTCAGCAAAGAACTTACACACGTGTGTGTTCCTGTTCCTGCTTTGCAACGCTAGCTGAAGGTAAGCTATTGTGTAATGGAGTGCTAGGTGCTGCACAAAAAGAAATCATACCTGAAATGGATAAACTTAACTAATCTGATTTTTCATCTGTGTAAATTATGAATTGATAACTTTCTGCTTCATGGTAATGTCGGGAAGGTGGGGGACCACTAGCTTCAAGTGGGTGCAACTGTGTGTCACTGCATAAGGAAAGATTTGATGGTACCTAAGTGCCAGGGTGGAGATTTCAGTTCTCACTGCAGTATGTTAGCAGTATGCTTTATTAACAGACAAATGTCTGGAAGGTTTTTATTAAGTAAGATGAGACTTCTGGGGTCAGATGTACCAAGTATGAAACTTTGAACTCCCACATATGAGTTCAGATACTACTTTTTGCCCTGTACCTAGGTAATCGAAGGCTCTGGCTAGAGACTCCGTTTACTACAATGAGGGGAACTAAAGTGTTGCAATGTTCCCAGTTGTTTACTCATGATCCAGATTTTATGAAATCAGGATAATGAGCTTGGCAGTGTATTTTCAGTACCTTTAAAAGGTTGTGAAGGAATTGTGGAAATGTAGGTGATAAAATGACACACACTGTTACACAGTCAGAGACTTACCCTTATCCCTTTGAACTAATTATGACTCAGGCTTTTAAAGGACCACATACATTTGGGCAGCAAACATATTATTAGTGCAACATGGCTGCATATAAATTTGTGGAATGTCATATACTTCAGCAAGCAGCACCAGAGGAGAAGCTTTAGTGTCTGGCAGGTCAATCTAACCGAAGCCAAAGAGATTCAACCTGATTCTGAGAACTCTTTGGAGCTGTTCATGTTGATAGTTAATGCATATTATCTAATGTAAAGCTAGGAGCCCTAGCGTGCCTTCCCTCAGATGATGTGCCGACTCTTCAACTGTTACAATTCAGCATAATTTCACTGATGCTGATTATATTATTTGAAATCTTGGCCTTAGATCTCATTTGTTCAAAAAAAATGTGAGGGACTCTTTTATCTGTTTTCAAATATTTCAATTCAGTAAGTAATATTTAAGTTTCAATTATTTATTTATAAATAAAATCCATGGCTATTTATTTCAAGCTGCCATTTACATTTCATAATCAATTTCTTTAATAGAAGTCCCAACTCCAGGTTTGTTCTACTTTGCTGAAATGCAAGTGTCTCTACACTCTACCACAGTTACATGCAATTGTAATATGTAATGACATACATATTCCATGGTTTTTGCATTGTCCTGAAAATCTTGAAGTCAGTATAGAGATCTCCTATTGACCTCCTTGATGCCAGGAACAGCTGTGAAGCTTCAGTAAAATAATTTCTATAATTCCGTAATGAAGGCTGTTATAAGACTCCTTTATATTTTTGCCTCTAACTTCTTTGTTTCTTAGCACCACATCCTGCAAGAAATGCATTTTGTGGCTGTTACTCACAGGGACTCCAGGATCTGGGGTTTCACCAGTAATTACGATGACTGCTCATCCCAGCTCAATCCTCAAATGTGCAAAGTGGGATCTCAGAAGAGTTCCTTCAGCTTGTGAATCTGTCATGCTCATTTGTCTAAGAAAGACTGTTGCAAGTCAAAAGCAATCATTAAAATGCTAAGGACCAGCAAGTTTCTGTAAACACCTGAGTCGTCATAAGCTGGGATTTTATTTGGCCCCAACAATTACATACAGCATCAAGTGTCATACAATGTTTTAGTTGGTAGGAAACTATTTCATGTCATTTCTCCACTGTAAGTGGAGAAACGAAAGATGGAAGCCAAGCTCACAGAGCTCCAAAGAGCCAGGTGTCTTGTTAAGCTCTGTGCTTTAGAAGCAGTTCTATAAGTCCACATCTTACTCCCTACCAAAATCAATGGCTTTTGTGTTTCGCTTCTTACTGCAGTGTCTGCCAAGTGCTTAAGTACAGGAATAATTTCATGCATTGCTATGATGTAGCTGGAATGAAAGATTTTGGAGTCTTCCCAAATAGATACCAAACATTTGGATCTTTTTCTGCTTGACACTTTTAACCTTTTTTGCAGAATAGACTGCATAATGCTTGTGTATGTTTCTCTCAGTAGAAGTGTTGGTAAACTATTTGGTTGAAGTTACAAGTAGATTTTCAGTGGTTATAAACTGCTCTTCATTCAGATCAGTGGTACAATTACCATATGGCAATTTATGTCAGCTGAAGATCTGTGCTTCAGTGTCTGAGACCACATCAGCATTCAATTTTGCAAGTCATCTGACCAAGGAAATGCAACTAGAAACCTCACTTCACAATAAAAGGATATTTGAAAGTATTCTACTCCCATCAGCAAGATACTTAGCCTGAGCTTAACTTAATGTCTGTGATCAGTGTAATAGCAGCTGCTTGAATGCTATGCTGAATCAGTTCCTTCCTTCTTCTTTCAGCCCATCTTTCTTTTTGAAATGCAAACACTATCAGAGATTAAACTGCAGTAATGCAGATAAGCTTGTAAGATTTATTTAGAACAAATTGTGCAAACTTTTTTGCAGCATTTGCCCTGATTTGGAGTTAATTTGGCTCCTCCAATTGCGAAGCAATGTTATTTCCAGCAATCCCCTGCTTTGTCCAATTCTACTGGCAGGAGCTTCTTTGCACCTCTGCATTCTCATGCCAGGCATGATGCAGTTTATACAAGATGAGGATGCTGCTTATCACAGCAGGAAGACAGTTATTCACAAAACTACTTCACAGTATCCTAACACAAAGACAGTTTAATGAGTTCTGACCATACTTCTATCAATCAAATCCCCACATGAGACTGTGATAAATGAAGATTCAATGTAAAGTCTACAGCCAGTGCATATTACTTCCAGCAAACTCATTCTTCAAGGAGGAATGGTTCAGGCAAAGGTCTGCATGACCTAGAAAGGAATGTGATTAACATCTTCCAAAATTTCTCAATCTTTCTTGTCTCTCATGCTTTCCTGAAGTTCTGACCTCTTACTGATAATCAGTTCTTTTCAGTCTTTATTTTGTTCTTACTTCTGTGGCTCAGTAAAGTCTATGTGAAAACCATTTATTAAATTTTGCCATGATCATTGAAAAAATGGATTATGCTAAACTAGCAAGGTGCAATACTATGTCTTTTTGTAGCCATCACTTAATTTGATTGTCAGCTATCCAATATTTGCAGCAAACTACACATCAGTTTGTACAGGAAAACACACAACCCCCCTCCCCGCCATTTCTCTCCCACATGTACAAAGCTCAGTTAATTCAAATAAGTATCTTAATATTATCAGCCCTGAAGGGTGGTTGTGTATACAGGACACAATAGTTCTACTTAATTTAGTAAGGCCTAGTTTAATTTAACAACCAATTGTTTTGTTAAGCTTAATTCAGATCCTTTTTTTCTGTTTGAATGTATATCTTGTTGCACACACTATACCGAAACAATTAGCAGAAATGGACTTACACACAAGAAGAATAAGCTCTGGTATGCTAGATATTTCTAGCATATTGGCCAAGTAAAATACAGTTTATTTTTGTTAAGACTCTAGACAGACACAAGCCAGGAACTGTTTCAAATAAAATGTTCATTGCTCCCTACATGGCTTCATCAGGAATATATGCAAGCAACAAGTATCTGTCACACCAATGTGTAGTCATTTAAACTCATGATGTTGCAACTACAGTGCTTAGGACTTCCAATTTCTCAGGCAAAAAACCTTAATACTGCTGCAAATGGAGGAGTGTGGTTTTGCATTGACTTTAGCAAAGGTAAACCTCATGCAATACATTTTTTAGCAGAACATAAAGTTGAATAGGCTTCTGCCTGTTTTATCTCACAGCTTTGAAAGAGAGAGGAGACTAGCCATTGCCAGAATGGCAGCCAGGACCTTTCATTTGGTAGCTGGATGGAGAAATACGGGGATATTTTGTGCAAATGTCTCAAAATCAATTGAATTTGCCCTGACTTCAATGTTTGTATGCATACTGACTCCTTCAAATTAATACTTCAAGGAACCTGGCATAGTAAATATTTAATTAAAAAAATTAAGAAGAAACAGGATCTGAAGACAATGTGATATTCTAGGATAAATTTTGTGCAAGTCCTCTTTTTAGCTCAGTAAAGTAGTATGAACACTGTAACAAACAACTTCAGACTTCTCCAAACCTTCACTCAGTCCCTTTCAGAAGATTCATTAATGACCACAATTGTATTTTTTTTACAAAATCATGCTAACAGAAAAAGATCATTTTTACTTGTGGCAGAAATGTTAACATAAAAGTTTGAAGGGGCTTTACCCACTTTAGTATCTTGATTGGAGAAACTAAATACATTTTTACTCAGTGTTGGCGAACAAGGTGTTCCATTCCACAGCATTTCAAAATGTCACAGACTTTCAATATTTTTGTTTCTTTTTATTTTTAATTCCTCTGGGATATTTCAGGGGTCTCCCTTTTCTCATTTATTTTCTTCTGATTATTCTCCAAGAATTTTGTTTAGTTTCAGAACAGTTTAACCTGTCAGTGATGCTGTTGCAAGAAGTATGGGTGGCTGCATTTCATTTCAGGGTGAGTTTCCACACTAGCACCTAAGTCAAGCTGTGGTCTCAGCATGCATTAAGCTCTCTGGCTGTGTTTTATTGTTTTGCAATAAAGGAAGGGCCATGGCTATTTCTAGAAGGGAAGGAAATCCCTTTCAGGCTAAGTAAAACAGTGCTGTTGGTACACACCCAATATCACTAGCACTTTTACCCATCAAACCACAATCCTGTGGTTTGTACTGTGCAGCTTAAGAAACTGGAGCAAGTTCCTCTGCACTGGTGTGCCTTCTTCCTTTGTGCAGTGGTGCAGCAGCCCTGACCTAGACTCCTTCAATTTACCTAGACCTCTGCCAGTACAAGGGGGTCTGGATGTTTCTGTCCCCAGTGGAAAATCCCTGCCTATGACATGACTGTTTATTGGCATTGGAGGATATGCGTCCATGATGCCACACTCATATCTTGATTCCCATTCAAGGATATGTTTGAATCTCTCTGATGAATGAGGAATGTATTGGGTTTTTTCCTATCACACATAGTAGTCAGTCTCCTTGGTTTAATCAAAGAGCAAGAAAACAAACACAGTTTTATGCCAAGAGAAGGCATCTGGGCGGATGGCAGAAAAGCAGGCAAACACAGAGTTATGCTTCTGTCCAGGAGCCTGCCAGCCCCCTGCAGGTTTTGTCTTGGGATTTTCCAGCCCAGAGGTCATGCCTCTAGGTTATGAGCCCTGGACTGGTTTCTCTTCTAGGGATATGCTCCCTCACCAGCAGGGAGTTTGCAACTCAATGAGGTATTAGTGAGGAATTGCATCCCTCTGTGACTGCCCTCTCTGGAGGCTTTGGTTTATACTCCTGATGTGAAACAGTCTTACCTTAACTGTTTTCATAGAAATATCTTTGATAACAGCAAGATCATATCCCTGAGTAGCCAAGGGGAGAGTACGAATCTCAGAGTAAGGATTTATTTCAACCACTTGTTACATGAAGGAGTACTAATAACTACAGCATTGTTCTAGTTAAGGTCCTCAGTAACTGGCAAAGACAGCAATGCAGATATTGCTAAATATGTACGTATAAATATTTTGTGCTGGTCCACCATATTAGATGGACCAAGAAATCCATGGACAATATAAAGAATCAAGGGAATGAAAGCAGGATGTGCAGATAAAACATCTGTTCAGCACAGCCTATAACAATCTCTGCAGCTGTTTCCTTCCTTCCTTCCTTCCTTCCTTCCTTCCTTCCTTCCTTCCTTCCTTCCTTCCTTCCTTCCTTCCTTCCTTCCTTCCTTCCTTCCTTCCTTCCGCAGTTTGTTTCTGACAAAAGTTTTCATTTTTTTCCAAGTTTGAAATGCTCTTTTTGCTGGACTTTCTGGAGGCAATTTTGCAGAAAATTTTAAGGTCTGTACTCTCACCCTTGCTTTCTAAATCCTACAATGCTGAAGAGGCAGAAAAATAAAAAAAAATGGAGAGGGAATATTCTTCAGTGGAGTGTTTAGAAAAGGAGCTGAATTGACAACTTTGAATTGCTCGAGACAAGAAGTCCCCCATCTCCCATCATTTATACAGTGAGCTGGCATCTTATTGTCAGCTGTTACTAGTCAGAAGGAATATCTTCCTCTCCACCCCTCTGTTACAACTGAGAATCTCATTTCTGTTTCAGTTTTTATGCAATGTTTGCCAACTGTGCTTTTTTTCCTTCAATCTTCTAAAGAACTTGAAGGGTTCCTCTCCCCGTATTTTCATTTATTCATTCTAGTAGTTTCCTTTATGCAGCTTTCACAGAATCTAGCAAGTTTTGAGACAACAGAACTGATAATTTCTGGAAGAAAGGAATGAACTCAAGAAGCTGATAACTTCAGCTGTTCTTGCTTCATTGTGATGGCATATTCCTTGTCAACATCGCAGTGAGGAAACATGGTAGCGAAGGAAGATGAAAGATGGGAAGACTGGGCAAGCAGAGCAGAGCTACTTATTATTTGAGCATCCAGTCCTTCTCCCTCATTAAACTAAATTAAAACTTTGATACTTATTTAGATTTGATCTTCATTAAAATGTACCCTATGGTGAAATAGAAGGGTTAAGAGTGCAGTGGTACTCTATTTGCCTGTTCAAATTTTCTTCCCTTCTTGATTCAGGCAGGAGGGAGGCAGTAAGAGAGGAGGTGAGCAGAAGAGGGAAGGAGACCAGTGAGCTATGCAGGAGATTCAAAGAGCACAGGGAGAGGAAGATACAGGGTTGTTGCAGTGAGGCTCAGAGAGAGTCACTGTGAGAAGGCAAATTGTCCACGTCAAGCCAAGCATCAGCTGGTCAGAGCTCTGGTTAGCACTACTGATCACAAGCTTCTGCCTCCTTTTGCATTTGCTGCTGAAGGCAGTCAGAGACTGGGCTGCAATGCACACCTAGTGCCTCACTTGTTCTGGACTCAGGGATGGGTCATGTTAGCAGGGACTTAAGAGGCAGCCGGAGCTTCTCAACCAGGTCCTCTGCTCTGCTTGCTCGCTTGCCTGGGCTGCAGGCGGGTGCTCAGGGACTCCCTGCCTCCTCACACATACCCTGAGCTTCTTGACTTTGTTTCTTTTTTGTCCCCCTTTATTTTTAATACGTTTTTTTTAATTGCAGGTTCTTAGGGTTCAGCTAAACCAATGAAAAATGTAAAGCTTTTTGTCTTTCCTCTCTTCCTGAATTTTGCTTTCTTACGGTTAGGTTGCATTTTTGTAAACTTTCAACCAACATTTGCACCGACACATTTTCAGTGTCTGAGATTTTAAATATAATTGATTTTCCTGATAAAATTGGATTATTTGCTTTCATGATACACTGAAATTCAGAGAAAATTCACCAAGCAAAGGCAGCTGAAGTATACCTACAAGTGCCTTTCCAAGTCTCCAGGACTTAAGCGGGTGCTTACAGTGCAGTATTTTACACAGCATTGTCTCCAAGTCATTATGTCTTCATTGTGAAATACACTTATTGTAAAATGCAGGGGAAATGAAAGTCCGTCCATATGCAAAAATGTTTTACAGGCTACTCATACAGTGTGTATATCAGGCCTGAAGTCAGCATTGTTTGTAAAAAAAAAACGTCTGGGAGTGAGATAAATCCATTAGACCTATTCACTGTAGCATTTTGTTCTGTTCTGTTCTTTGCACAAAATACCTTCCCTGCAGATCACTACATGACCGTTCATCTCACAGTGAATATTCCTGCTCAGTCCTTATGGCTGATAAGCTGTCTTGGATCTATATCTCACAGGAGAGTATGTTTTTCATTGTTTTCTGTGCTGGTCTTCTGCTCTTGATTGGAACAAGCTGCTGTCCCTGGGGTAGTCCTTGGGCCGCTGCCCATTACTCTGAGTAATATCAACATATTTTTGAACGTGTGGCTATTAGCACTCTTTCCAAACATATTTTTAAAACCCTCCTTGCACTATATCATGATTTGTTTGATATACATTCCCTCTCTCTTGCCCTGGTTACTATTGGACAGAGTGACTGATTTTTTTTGTAAACAAGAAAACTATGAAAATTATTGCTTGCTGACCCTAATTAAAGCTTACAGCTGCTTGGAAAACTCCCTTCTCCTTAGTCAACCACAGCAAGGAGATGAAGATTTGAATGGAAGTCTAGTTTTCCACTGTCAATGAAGGGTGAATCTGGATGGATGGAGGCAGGAGAGGTGTATATGCTATGCCTCCCTGTGTCAGCATAATTCCAAGGTGCTGCTGGAATTGAGGGGCTGCAAATTTCACCTTGGGAATTAAGTCACTAGCTAAAGAAAAAGGGATAGATTGACCCACTCTATGGGAAGATCAAGATGATTAGAGACCAAGCTCTTGTCTATGTTTAAAATGATCCTTGGAGCCACTAGTTGATCTTGCTGAGCTTTTGCCCTGGGATAAAGCAGCAATTTCCCTCACTTTGGAGAATGGCCAGAAAGACAGATTGATACGCTGTGGCTGTGAACAGGAATGCATCCCCCGCCCTGCTAAGTGGGGTCTTCTACCAAGTGAGCTGGAACGGCTCCTCACACCACTTAAAAGTCAGGGAGAAGGGGAGGATGAAAAAAGTGGTGGAAGAAAACTCAAGTTAGAGCTGTCTGTCACTGGGAAATGCTTGACATGAGCCACCCCTGCTACAAGCAGAAAGCGGAAAAGGGACAACTCTTGCATAATTTGGCATGATTGGCCTGCCAGGGGCAAGGAAGCTTAATCAAGATTAAGCTTTAGATTTGAAGGTGCTGTGTAAGTATAAATTCAGCTGTGAAACACTTTTCTATAGTCTTCTCTTCTGCGTATGTGAATTGGGGAGTAAATCCACCTGTGTTCTTGTTGGAACATTTTACAGAGAACAAGGCCTGGATGCTGTGAGATTGTTTAATACTGAACAACTCTAACAAGGCCTTGAAACAGAAAGCTGAAAGATAAACAGGGGCCGGCTGGGAGGAATGTAGCAGCTAGTTCTGTGGGAACAAGCACCAGCTGAAAGAAAAAAAATTGAAGAGAACTGTCAACATAGTTAAGTTTAGTATAACTTGGTTTCTTAGCATGTGCAGTAGTTTAGCCAATAATATGTTAGTAATAGCCTTATAGACAGCTACCTTTAACCAATTATACACTGTAGATACCCTCGTGGGCACTCAGTTATGTAACCAAAAAGGGTTTATAAAGAAACAGCTAAGCTCAATAAAGTGAACACTCGCTGATCACATTGATCTCTGCGTTTTGATTCCATGCTCCCATCAACATGTTCTGTGATTTGTAGCTCCAAGTGGATCTACAAGAGAGTTCAGACCAGTCCTGCCTTCAAGATTGTCACATACCCCACATTGTCACCTACTCAGTCCTGGATGTATTCATGCACAGATATCTTTATTTGTACATGTATAGACATAATTATGTACTGATAGAAAGGTCTGAAAGCTTTTTCAGAAAATTCCATAATTCTTCAGTAGCTGGAGGATATTCTGTTACTCTAGGAATACCTGGTGGTGAAAGAAGTCATCTATGCATTTTTATAGTGCTTTATAAACAAGATTTTAAGAATCGCTTAGCTGGACATGTGTTTGATTAGGACATAAGGTACATTTGGAAATGTGATCCCAAATCACCAAACAATTCTGTAATCACAAGTATTTACTGTGGAATAAATGTCTTAGGGTATCCACACTACAGTGTCATGCAGATTAGGCTAAGGACAAGACGTGAAAACGTTTCGGGTAGAAATAGCAGCAAAAGCTTGAAGCACAACCTATAAAATCCCAGATTCTGAAATCTGTGCATTCATAGTGTTCTGGTTTTACCTATATGAGCTAGTCTAGTAAAAACTTGCCTCAGGTGTGTTTATGTCAACGCAAGTATTGACTTCTGGTGACAGTGGAGAAGAAGCCTCTGAAAGGATTTTAAATATTTTGGAGGCAAGTTCTGTAAATAAGGAAAACAAGTCTTCAGCTAAGGTGAGGCCCGAACTCTGACTAGCTTACCTCTCTGCACTTACCACCAGGCAACCAAAAGTGTCATTGTATCTGTCTGTCCCTAGCTAGCAATGGCACATCTCCCACAGGGGAGGTTACTCTGATGCAGTTGCACGAAAAGTGGATACAGTTAGGGAAAAAGGTAAGGAAAATGAAAGAACTCGTAAATTAAGTAACTATTGCCTTTAGGAATGGTAGGCAAGTTAAGGAATAATAAATTACAAACAATCTAGTATAGATGAATTTATACTTGATAGCTTTCTCAGACGTGTAGCTGACAGAGAGCAACTGTCCAGCCACTCCACTCCTATGAAGATTTCAGCTAATTCCGGACTTTGATTGCAAAACGAGGAACAGTATATCCTTTGCTAATAAAAGCTCTGCCGCTTTGAGTACTCTTACCATGTCTCAAATGGTAGTGTTCCCTGAAATGTTTTTGGACAACAAAATAGATACGTGAACAAAGTCTGAGTGACAACGCCTGTGTCGGTTTTAATTATGCTCACTCTAGGTAAAAAAAACCAACTGCCAGTGTAAGTTTTGATTTTAACCAACAAGACCCAAACAGGATCCCACAGTGAGATTAACAGTCATGTTATCAGCAGATTGTCACTGTCAAGCTTCATAGTGTTGGTTAAAAGAAAACTCAGCAACATGTGCCTGCCAGTGACGTGGTCATATTGTTATGTTGGTTTGTTGTCGTATTGTCATATTCTTGGTGTGGTAGCATTATTCCAAGCATAAATGGAGCAACATCCACCTGGCAAACCAGTATGTAAGCTCGCGTGTTCTTACAGAAGGGAACGATGACGTGAGAAAAAGTGTCTCAGGGGAGACCTTATCACTACAAATACCTGAAAGGAGGTTGTACTGAGATGGGTGTTGGTCTCTTCTCTCAAGTGATAGAATCACACAGAATCACTAGGCTGGAAAAGACCCACAGGATCATCATTTCCAACCATTCCTATCAATCACTGAGCCATGCCCCTCAGCACCTCATCCACCCGTCCTTTAAACACCGCCAGGGAAGGTGACACAACCACATTCCTGGGTAGCCTGTTACAGTGCCCAGTGACCCTTTCTGTGAAAAGCTTTTTTCTGACGTCTGGCCTGAACCTCCCCTGGTGGAGCTTGAGTCCATTCCCCTTTGTCCTGTGCTCTGTCACTCGGGAGAAGGGGCCATCACCCTCCTCTCCACAACTTCCTTTCAGGTAGTTGTAGAGAGCAATGAGGTCTATTTGTACGTTGAAATCTTAACGTTCTCACTCTTACCTTTTTCCTTCACCCTTTTTTCCAACCTTTTTATAGCATGTTCAGTCCCTTTCAACATTTTTTGCCTTAATAACCCATACTTAAAACTAACACCATTTGTTTGTCATTTTGTGATGTTCCATCTGGACTGACATTACGCTGTTTGACCAATTCAATAACACAATGCCTCCACAAAACCAAAATACTACATGCAAACCATCAAGAACAAAAAAACCCCACACACTGAAAGAAAAATATTAAAAGTAAAAAATATGGTTTCTTTCCTGAAAACTCAAAATGATCAACCATAATTACTTTTGTTCATCGATTTTTTGTTCAATATTCAGTTATTTTACTCCAAGAAATATCATTAAAATTGAATAGAGATAGTTAATATCCCGAAGTAAAACATATAAGTGCCTTGTGTGTGTGTATTTGTTTGTGTTAATTGTCTCCAATACTGCAAAAATAAAATGAAAACATCACTGGAGCAGTTATTTTCCCCTGACTCAAGATGTGGTAACAGATTTTTTGGTAAACCTGAAAAGAAAGAATGAAGAGGTGGAGTTTATGTAGTGACTAAGCAGAGCAAGATGATGTTCACTCACTTTACTATAGCCACTAGTATAAAAAATGGTTATACCGGTGCTAGTAAAGGACCTTTTACTAGTAAAGGACATAGTAAACCCTTTTGGATCAGCAAGATCTTTCTGCACTTAGCAGTTCATTCTTGTGTTTGAGAAATGACATTTCTGAGGTGGATTACCTCAGAATTACCTTTTGCCCAAGTGAAGAGAAATCTTTCTCAGCTTGAGCAAAACATGGTAGCTAAAAGCAAATTTCTACATACATTGCAATGAGGAAAGATCACACATGTACTATGGATATGACTTTCATGAAATCACTGGCAAAATTTATATTCACCAAATGAAGTGTCCAAATCCAGTTTCTTGATGCTGTGCAGGTTATCGACAGGTGTCTGAAACCAAGTAAAAGATGGTATGAAACACAAGTATATATCCCCTTATTATAATCCACAGAGAAAAAGATAGTTTGATGCTTAGAAGTTTGTGGTTTGTAATCCTAAGCCAACCAAGCAGTTCTGCCTCTGTTTAGAATCAGGACCAAGTAAGTCCCACATATATGCAAGGTATGCTTCATATATTTAGAGTTAAGCTGAGGTTTCACTGCTTGGATGGTGTGAGATCCTTTTTTATAACTTTTTTCTTTTGTATGTTTCTTTTTTTTTCCTGTTCAGCTCTTTTTATATACATTGAAGTTTGATCCAACAGTGCCTCAGCCGAAGGGATGCCCTTGAAGCTAAGCTGTCCTGATGGTTAAGGAGGTACTCCCATTTCTTCCTCAGTGTGTGGATGTTGGTTGGATCAGGAAAATATTACCATCTGATCTCCATTAATTCCTTCCTTGGTGTTTCCTTTAGCTGAAACTAAGCACTCTGTATATTTTAGGGTTAATGGACTTAAACTCTTTGTGGAGTTTGATGAAAAGCTCTAGTAAGACAGAAAAGATGACATGCTGGCAGTGAAATAATACTAAACTATTGGCATGTGAAATAATAAGTATTCCTAACATCTACTGGTTGCAAATGATGTGTATAAATGATAAATACTTAATCCTGTCTCTGCGATGGGAGATACAATAAAAACGACTCTAGATTTAATTGGATGTGCATTCCTCACTAGACTGTCACTAAACTTTGTAGTTCTTATGTTTCTATATGCATTCATTTACCCTGTCAATGGGCACAGTCTTTCACACAATCAGTCCTGGAAGACAAACATGTGCATAGATCTCATGCAGGATCCAGACTCAAATTATTTATTTCTTTTCATGATCACTCCATTCGTTTCACCTCGGGAACTAGTTAAGATGCTCGTTCACCCAACAAGCTGCATCTGGCAGACAGGCCTCTGCTTCACATTAGATCTGGAGGTATCTCTGTGAGCCACTCCCTTACCAAATAGTCATGCTGAGCTCTTTTGACAAAGTACAAAGTTATCTGGGAATAATACTGACAAAGACAAGATCTCTGTGCTCTTAATGACTTTTCAGCTGGAACTCTGATAATTCACACAGGTTGATTCAGCATGTCAGCGAGGCATTTTTATGGCAAGGATGTGTGTGAGTATTAACAATACTTCTGCCAGTGCTAATCCACAAAGGTCTATCATCTTCTGCTCTCAGACAAAGTGTTGAACCCTTCATTTTACACTGTGACAATCCCTTGAAGGGGACTAAGACAGTTAAATCCTCTGATCAATTCCTTTCCTTTCCCATTATGTCTCTTGATTTTGCATAAAATCGTAAGAAACATTGCTGAGGGAAATGCAGGTATGAGTTTGTGTCTACGCAGTCCCTCTCAGTGTTAGGTTGGCTCCTCTGATTTCTGAAGTATGTCTGCAGAGACCACATCAAACAATGTTTTGTGTTCTTAGCACTCTCCAATTTTTTCCAGTTCAACTTTGAAATGCAATCTTATTCCATCAGAGATCAGAAACTTTTCCCTGTCTTTTCTCATGTAGGCACTAGTAGAACACATTTCTCAAATCCTTCTTGTGCAAGTGAGGCATGGGCTCACAGGTGTCTCCTCAGCCCACGGAAGGCAGAGGGCAGATACCTTTTCACTTCAGTAGATTTCTAATAGGCCTCATGGACTTTCCATGAAAATGTGAAAGTGATTCTGGCAGCAACTTCAACTCCAGTTGTGGCTAATGCATTTTTCTCCAAGAGGAACACAAAGCCTTGAATTTGTCCTAGAGAGGAAGAATGACCCAGGGTTCAGACCTGGAAAAATCCTAGTCCATTTCTGGTTGTATTATAACTTTGCTTTGAGAATCTTGGTAAATTCTGGAAGGTATTTTTACATCAAAATTGGCATTGCATAGCATAGGGAGATCAACTGAAATGAGTTAGTCTTAGTATTGGTAATAGGCTCACTTTGGTATTGTAGTGCTCAGGAACACCTTGATATCATTCAGCATGAATAAAGATGGCCCTTTGCTTATGTAGGCCTGGGCACAACCATGTGTGCAGATACAGTATAGACTAACAGTTAATGAGGCAGTTGGACTGGGGACGGGGTTTAGAAAAAGAAAAAGGAAAGTACTGAAATATATGAACAGTTTCAGACACAAAAAAATGGGAAAGTATTGTTCACTCTGTTCAGTGTAGATATGATGCTTTAACCTGGTTAGTGAAGTTCTAGCAGAAGTGTGGAACAATCAGAAACAACCCAGGGAGAGATGTGAGGAAGTTGGAAGTCACTGTAAGAAACACAGTCATTGAGGAATACTTATGAGGATTGAAGACATTTGACCTAAGAAAAAAAAGCTCCATAGCAGAGGAGGAAGACATTGCTACTGGATGCCTTAAAACGTGCAAAAGGCAAAGGAATAAATGTAATATATTAATTAGGTAGTAATGCCTTTAGAGATTTTTAAATCATGATAACTGAGTAAAATAGGTTACCTATAAAATCACTCAATGACTCAATGGAGGTATGCATGTGTGATGTGCATGTATACACATGGAAGTATATATACATGTATCCATATATGGAAATGTATATACACAGACGTAGAAACATGTATACATATTTATATATTATTTTATGCACACATGCGTATTTACTCTGATTGTGTAAACAAATTAAAAATACAATTAAGCCTGGAAAAAGTTTCAAAATTCTCATTGTTTACAAAATGTTTTGTGTTTCTCTTTATTTTCATGGCTGTTTTCCCTTTGAAATCATTGACATTCAGCAAGACTGTTCACATATTCAAGGTATTTTTGAGGCAAAAATCTGGCTAGGCAAAAACTTTGCCTAGCTATGTCTATGGATTCAAATATAGCACTGAGAAAACACTGCTTTGTGTGCATCTCGCATAAATACTTGGCATATTACCACAGCTATTGATGAAGCTAAATGATTAGTTTATGGGAGTTATGGATGAATGTTGGATTAAAACCAATATTTTGCAAGTTTTTCAACTGGACAGCTACAAGGGAGTATGGTGTTCTTGAATCAGTCACATTTTTTGCTGTTCCTGAAACAGCCACAGTTTTTGCTTATTTGTAGCATCAGTTCACATTAGAATGAAA